>NC_089803.1:15996382-16596382 GCF_029633855.1 Hoplias malabaricus | reverse complement strand
TTATTGCTGTTGTCAGGACAACAAGAATAGTGAAGAGGAGTCGACTCCCAAAGAACTGTCTGGGAGCCACTCTTATCAACGGATGGCCAGTAGATTCATAGAGTTGAAACTTTTGGAGGCGTTCCTTCTGCAGAGCACTTTAAACTTAAAATGTTACTGTTCAGTACAATTTAAATTAATTTAAATAAAAAGGGTCATATTCCTTACATAATTTTGGAGATATTATTTATTATTTATATATTATTTATTATAAATTATTTATATATTTGGAGATATATAAATATTTTTATGTAATATAACTTTTAAACTATAACCTTTTTTTAAAAACTAGATAAATGTTAAAAAAGGATACAGCATTTTTTAAATTATTATTATTTACTGGACTAAAATAAGACTAAATCGAATACATATATTTATCAGAAATCGAAATCTGCATTCACACTCGTTTTTTTTTCTGAGATTTTTTTTGTGTGTTATATTCCATTAATTTCAAGGAGATTTGCCAAAACATGGGCAAGTAAATCCCACTTGCAGAGTTTCAAGTCGAGTTCAACTTTGGTGCTTTGCCTTTGTGACCCTCCAACATGTTCTGTCCTGTCTGAGCCAACACAGAGGAAGGACAGAACGTTGTAGTTTCAAAACTGGAGATATTTGGAGCTCACAAAACTCTTCTCTGAGAGCTTCTCGCTGTCAGCGCTGCTGCTAGAGGACCAGTGCTCTTCAAATGTGGAACTGTTGATGTGGTCCATTTCTGGACCCGCTCGTAGCCACGCCCGTGTCATGAAGAGAAGCACAGGGAGAACACACCAACTCCTCACAGACAGTCACCCGGAGGAAACCCATGCAGACACAGGGAGAACACACCACACTCCTCACAGACAGTCACCCGGAGGAAACCCACGCAGACACAGGGAGAACACACCACACTCCTCACAGACAGTCACCCGGAGGAAACCCATGCAGACACAGGGAGAACACACCACACTCCTCACAGACAGTCACCTGGAGGAAACCCACGCAGACACAGGGAGAACACACCAACTCCTCACAGACAGTCACCCGGAGCGGGAATCGAACCCACAACCTCCAGGTCCCTGGAGCTGTGTGACACTACCTGCTGCGCCACCGTGCCGCCCAAGCTGTACAATATTTTCACCAAAAATATTTGGACACTGGCTCGTCCAACATTTCAATTGAAATGAAGGTGATCAGTACACGCTGTAAAAAAAAAAAATCTGTAAATTTTACAGTAAACTACTGCCAGCACACACGCCAGTACACTACCTTACATTAACAGAATAAATACTGTAAATTAAATTTACAGTTTGATACTGTATTATTTTATTACGTATTATATTATGACCGTATTCCCTTGACTACTGTAAGTTTTACAAGTAATAATTACTCATAGCTTAATAAGTTTATGACATTCTATTTACAAGTAACACCATGTGATTAAGTAACTACTATGTAATTACATTGTAAAATAGTGACCGAAATGGCAAGTATTCTTTGAGTAATTTACAGAAATTCTCAGAAATTATGTCATGTATTGGTTACATTATATAAGCTACTGGAAGAAATACTGAGAGTTTCTAATTGCAACTATCAATGGTAGTATTATACTGTTACTAGTACTGTAATTACACATTTTTAAAATAAACGCTTGGTATTTCTAGTGTGTCCAGCTGGCGCACAAAGCCAGTTAAGTCTTGTACTGTTGTCAATGCACTGCTCCATCCACATATCTAATGGCTGACTGGTCACATGTCGGTACAGCTGTACATATGTTTCAGGGTAATGTGCTATTAATAGCATTTGGGGGGAACGTTGCAGCTGTGTGATGTCGAGTGCCATGGGCATCACTTTGGTCCCCAACCACTGCCTTCTGAAACATCACTGCATCTCAGCTCCATGGAGATATAAAACACCAAACATTCAAGTACATGAAATAACAAAACTAGACCTGCAGTTTACACTGTTCAGCTCTGTGTTTGATTCAAAATAACAAACCAAATCAAACCAGTAAGTTGCTGTTGTTCACCGAGTGTGTATGGGATTACACGTCAGCCTGTTTTCAGTGTGAATTTAACTAAAATAAACCACACTTTGGAGTGGTCACGGTGTGCCTGGATGAAGATGTTTGTTTTGATTCTTGAAAACTTGACCCTAATCTAAACCCTAAACCTTTAACCTAATCCCTAACCTTAATCCTGATCCATAAACCTAACCAAAACCCTGACCTTACCCATAACTATAACTTAACCCCAGTCATAACCATAATCTCCACAAGCTGCAGGATCGTCACCTGTGTAAAGTTCTCCTACAACGGTTTACAGCACAATTTATGGATTTCTTATTATGTTCTACATAACAATCAGGCTGAATGGGAGCTCACCAAACAATAATAACCAACATATTTATCTTGGTATATCTTGGCTGCTATTATTATTAATATTATCTGCACTAATTACTGGTGATATTCTCAAACTTGGAAAATGCTACTGCAAGATCTTGTGGCTGAATGTAATCAAATCCTCAAAGCAGTGAGCCAACGTAGTGTACAGCCCTCCCAGAAGAGAATAGAGGCTGTTACTGCAGCAAATAGAAGAATCTATCTGTTGAACTTGTTAAAGATATTTTCTGGTCTTAATAAAACAAACAAACAAACAAACAAATAAGCGTGGTCCCTGACTCCTGGCTTGTTCTGTAGAGTATGCAGCAGCACAGGGAGACTCTTGCTGCCTCTTGTTCTAGAGGCCGGAAGCCAGTAAAGCCGAAGAGCAGTAATCTGTGTGATCTAAAGTTCAGTGTGATTATCTTGTTTACTCTCTTAGCAGAGCGACATCCCGCCGCTTCTTCAGACACAGGTTGCTGATCTCTTTTATTAAACGCAGGAAAGCCGTCTCTCCCACTCCAACATGCAATGGTGTGTGTACAAATCTTTTCAGGAATGAAATGGGATTTTCCTTCAAGGCCTCGGTGTGGGCGTTACGCTCAGAGGGACGGATTATTCTTCTGAATAACTTCAGATCCTGAAGTCCTGAGTCGATCTGCTGTCTAAGTGCTGGCTCTGTTATCGGTCGATAACAAGTTTGATCCAGAGTGATGCCACAGCCATCCGTAGCCAGGCCTTGCTCCCTCATCCCTCAGTCGACCCAAGAGTCTGTTAACCAATAGGACAAGGTTGGCATAGTGCAAACAATCCCAGTTCAGTCAGGAAGGCTTCTATCAGACACGGTGGACTGGTTCACGCCAGTTATACTGACTCAAGTTCAACTCCATCTGTAGCTCCACCAACAACACCGACCTCCTGATTTACTGACAGCAAAATACCATAACACACTGTCGTTTAAGAAAACAAGGCTATGTTAAAATGTAAAACGTGTTTTGCAAAATTACAGCAATTGTTTACAGGGCAATTCATGTTCTCCTCCAAGTGTGTTGAACTCTGATGACCCCGCTTTGACGGCAAGCCATTGTTGGCTTCACAAATTCTGGAGTAAGCTTATACTGCCTTTAGTCTTCCAGTGTCACATTATCTTTGTTATTTTAGGAGGCCTAGCAAGTGGGTGGAACAAGATAAGGCTAAAATCAGGTACAAATCCCAGAATCATAAAAGGGAAGCAAACAAATCCAATAATATAATGTAGGACGACTGGCTATAGTGTCTATGCTTTGCTTTGTCATCATCCCCTACCTTCACCTGGCAGAGAAAAAAGAAACAGATGAAAGTCGCACAACAAAACACCCACTCTTTTTGATATGTAAATCAATGAGACGACTGAAAGATGGAGCAACTTTTTAATTTGACAACAACACCACCTTACTTCATCTCGCCATGCAGGTTTCAAAGCAAAACGTTTGGACTGGATAAAAAAAAAAGAAGAGCTGCAGCCGCTGGTTCTCCGCACCTTCCTTCCGTAATCGTGACTTTCTAGATCCTCTTACTATGCAAATCTGGGTTCATGCAATCATCCGAGAAGTAGCACTCAGATTTCCTTCAGGTCTCACCGCTCAGGTCTTTACAGCCGTCTGCCATAGCAAATAACAAATGCCAAGACATGAAGACCCCCTGCCACCTGTCCAGAGAGGGAGCTAGCACTGGACTCACCCCTTGGAAAAAAGTACGTGATTACCCAGCACAAGCACTGTCAGACACCAGGGGTGTCAAGGTACAGTGCGTTTATTTACTGTTCTGCCCATTCTGGCACCACTCCTGATCAGTTATTTCCAGTAATGCACAACCAACATAATCCAAAAGGTGAAGAGGCATCAGTGTCCTCTACTTGAAAGAGGAGAGACCCCTATAATCCTCAAGCTAAACAAGCAAATGTTAAATGTCCTGTTACTACCTCTCACAATTAGTGTATGTGGCTATTTTAAGATGCAAACTGCCCAAAACTGTTCCCTCCAGGGTGTGTCGCCGTCTTGTGCCCAGTGATTCTGGGTAGCCTCTGGACCCACCGTGACCCTGATTTTGATGAGTGGTTACAGACAATGAATGAATGAATGATTCAAAGAAATTTCTAATCTTTCAAAGTTTGGATTCTTCATAATTTGCAGTTACTCTACAAGCTTCTGTCCACTGGACGTGTCGAGTCACTACGTCCACTAGAACTGTTCTTTTCTCTGTTATTATTTGTTACATATTTAGAGTTACAAAACAGTGCATTACATTCGCTTCTCCAGAAAGATCGGGAAATATTTATAAACTTTGATTATTCATTCATTAATTGATCATCTGTAAGCGCTTATCCAGTTCATGGTCGTGGTGGGTCCAGAGCCTACCTGGAATCATTGGGCGCAAGGTGGGAATACACCCTGGAGGGGGCGCCAGTCCTTCACAGGGCAACACAGAAACACACACACATTCAATCACACCTACGGACACTTTTGAGTCGCCAATCCACCTGCAACGTGTGTTTTTGGACTGTGGGAGGAAACCGGAGCACCCGGAGGAAACCCACATGGACACGGGGAGAACACACCAACTCCTAACTTTGATTATAAAACTGTAAAATTAAACAATATAATATAATCTCTGTGATGGAGTGGGGTGTATGAAATCAACAGAATTCTTCTGAGCGTATACTATTTACAAAACAATCTTTTAGAAAAATATGGACCCTGAGACCAGTCTTTGAAACTTTATCAGTGAATGAGAGAGATTGGTCCTCCCTGAGGAATCTGGACAATGAAATTTGGGGGTGAATATAAGGCTTTAAAAGACTTTAAAAATCCAGAAGTGTTGCACTTACAGTGGCCATCAGTCACCTAATGGATATTAGTCCAGCAGCTCATTTTCTGGACGCTGTGCTGAGATGAGCAAAGTTGGCTCAGCCCTGAACTCATATTACCCTGAGAAACATCCAGCACAGACCCTTGGAAAAGTGCCACAGACCTCTTTAGTTTTTGTTCTGATGGAGGTAAATCCAGAGATCTGACTCCTCCTACTGGTTCAGGCTCAGGTCTCCAAGGGTTTCAGCAGATAACAGGTTTTCCATCAACACAGAGATCCTTATTGTGTGCAAATGAATGAGGGCATGGTACAGTTAACTTATCTGATCACATGAACTCTGCAGTGACAGTTAAATGATGAGAGAGTGAGTTAAATGATGCCTTTCCCCTCGGTTTACTAGGTGTAGTCAAGAGCACCTCTGTTGGGTCTATGACTATAAGATATAAGACTATGGCTGGCTGACAACGCTCTAAAAAATAAAGCATCAGGGCAACAAGGAAAGATAAGGGAGCTTTTTGTATAAATGTTGAGTTATGCCAACTGTCTTTAATCCATATTCATGGGTGGTTTACATAATTAATTAAATATTAAATTTTAATATAATACATTATATTTGCAACTGGCGTCCCCTCCAGGGTGTATTCCCGCCTTGCGCCCGATGATTCCAGGTAGGCTCTGGACCCCCCGCGACCCTAAATTGGATAAGCGGTTACAGATAATGGATGGATGGACATTATATTTGCATTCGACTGTCGTTCTGTGTCTGCAGCACCTCCTCTCCTATTTAAAAACTAAAACAGTGTATGAACTCAGAGTTTGGAACCTGGATCAGACCGACATGTATAACTGTGCTCAGGTGGTCTAAGGTCATTTGGTGATTGGTGTTTTTTTTGTCATTACAAAACACTTCCAAATGTCATGAATGCAGCTGCAATTTCAAAATTATCCTTAATATCGTGCTCCTGGAGCAGCTGTGGAAGAGGGATCGGGACCAAATTGCTTCCGGTTCAATCCAGGATCAAACGTCTTTAACAGCTGTTTCTATGGACACCAAATTTTTTCACAACTGTTTCTGTGGACACCAAACTCGTTCACAGCTGTTTCTATGGACAACAAATTTCTTCACAAATGTTTCTATGAAAATCAAATGTTTTCACAGCTGTTTCTAAGGAGACCAAATGTATTCACGGCTGTTTCCATGGACAACTACCTTCTTCACAACTGTTTCTATGGACACCAGACTTATTCACAACTGTTTCCATGGACAACCACCTTCTTCACAACTGTTTCTATGTACACCAGACTTATTCACACTTGTTTCTATGGACAACAATTTTCTTCACAACTGTTTCTATGGAAATCAAATGTCTTCACAGTTGTTTCTATGGACACCAAACTTATTCAAAACGGTTTCTGTGTAGAACATACTTTTTCACAAATGTTTCTTTGGACAGCAAACTTCTTCACAATTGTTTTTAAGGACACCCAACTTCTTAACAGCTGTTTCTGTGGACTCCTTCAGGTTCTATGGAAAATGTATTTCTTCACAGCTCTTTCTATGGACAACAAACTTCTTAATAGCTGTTTCTATGGACACCAAACTTATTCGCAAGTGTTTCTATGGACACCAAACTCCTTCACAGCTGTTTCTATGGAAACCAAACTTCTTCGCAAAAGTTTCTATGGAAAATACATTTCTTCACAGCTGTTTCTATGGACAAAAAACTTTCTATGGACACCGAAATTCTTCACAGCTATGCACACAACTAAACACAGAGAGTGTCCCTGGGTGGTGATTAAACCCAAGACCACGAGCCAATGAAGCCGAGTGGTAGCGACAGTTCACTGTTGCCCTACAAACAATAGCAAAGTGTTGTCTCTTGTTTTCCATGATTTCCTGCATTTATAACATTCATAAGTTTTGGTTTCTCACTGTTCCTCTTTCTGTTCCCGTCTCCCAGGTTCAAACTCTCTTCTTCCCAATGCTCAATCATAGATCATCCCTGGCTGAAGCTATCTGCTGGTGATTAGTCTCTCATTAACTGCAATGACCTTCCCTAGAAACAGGACTCAGCACATCCCACACTGGAACATGATTCATGGAAGTGACTTGATTCAAAAATGGGTGATATTTTCACCAATTATATTCCTCTTCATTACATCCCCATGGTTATTTCTTTCTGTTTGTTTACTGTAGACATTAATTGGGGATGGGTTTCTTTTTACTGTGTTTGTTGTGGTGAAATTCATATTGTTAGTAATAACTATGTATAGTTACATATTAACAACAGTGTAACTACATACCTGTGTAGCAAACTGAGATTGTCTAACATAATTACACGAGTGCTTGTGTTTATTGCAGTGATGACATGTTTCCAGTCACAGAGGAGGGGGACTGTGGGATGGATGTTAAAATTGTAGTGTGGAGGGTACGGATGAGGAAATGTGGGTTCACTCAGCAAGGAGTAGGCAGGACTCAAAATAACTCTTTCCGTGAGACTTTATTTAAACGAAGCACACGTGATG
Organism: Hoplias malabaricus; assembly: GCF_029633855.1. Lineage (NCBI taxonomy): Eukaryota > Metazoa > Chordata > Actinopteri > Characiformes > Erythrinidae > Hoplias > Hoplias malabaricus. Next base: position 16,588,614 of record NC_089803.1, on the reverse strand, counting down.
ATGGCACAACAAGAGAGGTACCCGAAGAGAAATGAAAAGAAAAGAAAAATAAATGAAAAGAAAATAAAAAGAGCACGTTGGAACTAAACAGACAAAGTTTGTCCATACTGCAGTTCCCTCTACCTTTACCTGGCTACTGCAGCCAAATCCCCCTCCTTTTAGGAACTTAGCCCCACCCCTCTCTTAATTGGACTAACCCAACTCTAGCAAAGGGGTAAGAAGGTTGCTCCCAGGAAGATATTAATTCCCTTCAATACGACCATCAACAGATATCCCCCGCACATCTCATTCCAGCTTCACTGGTAAGTGTTTATCTATGTACATAGTTTTAATAGTTTTACTCATTTGCTTTTTCCCTTGCACAGGTTCCTGAATCCAGCTCTTCCCTCCCCCTCTCTATACCTCACCGTGGGCCCTTCGGTTAGCACAAAGAGAGACAGGAAATTCGCTGCCATTCCCCTAGGACCGGAACTGAAACAAGGTAAGCAATGATACTAATATACATTCCTTAATGTATATTCCAGTCTTGGTGATGGGTCCAATTCACTGACCTCATCACACACCCCCCCCCTCACACTATTCACTCCTCAGAGTGACGTGAAAGGAAGTCAGCTGTAATGTTCTGAGCACCTTTCCGGTACCGCACCTGAAATTTAAAAGGCTGAAGTGACAAATACCATCTCGTAATCCTCGCGTTACTGTCTTTCATCCTGTACATCCACTGTAACGCCCTATGGTCCGTCTCAAGTATGAAGTTAGCACCTAACAGATAGTACTTCAATGAGTCCAATGCCCACTTCACTGCTAGAGCCTCTTTTTCCACCGTAGAGTAGTTCAACTCTCTTGGAAACAATTTCCTACTGATATAGAGAATTGGTTTGCGGTCCTCTTCCTCGCCTTGCAGCAGCACCGCTCCCAGACCACATCCCGATGCATCTGTTTGAACAACGAATGGCCTCTCGAAGTCTGGGCTGCTCAACACTGGTTCTGAGCACAAACACTGCTTCAGGTCATTAAATGCTTTGTCACACTGTTCCGTCCACTTGACTTTCTGAGGCTTATCTTTCTTTATAAGATCAGTCAACACTGCCGCTCTGGCTGAAAAATCAGGTATAAAACGCCTGTACCATCCCACTAGTCCCAAGAACGATCTCACCCTTCTTTTCGTTGTAGGTGCCGGAGTTCTTCTGACCGCTTCCACCTTATCAACCTGCGGGCGAATCATCCCTCCACCCAGGATATAACCCAGGTATGAGACCGAATCCCTGGCTAGATAGCACTTGTTTGGGTTGGCCGTTAATCCTGCAGCAGCAATCTTTTGCAACACTGTCTGGACGTGATGTAAATGTTCTTCCCAGCTCGTGCTATATACAACCACGTCATCGATGTAGGCGGCTGCAAATCCATCGGTCCCTTTCAACACCTGGTCCATAAGTCTCTGGAAACTGGCGGCCGCACCATGTAATCCAAAGGGCATTGTGGTGAAATGATATAGCCCAGAGGGTACACGGAACGCTGTCAGCTCCCTGGCTGATGGACTCAGTGGTACTTGCCAGTAACCTTTGCATAAGTCCAAGGTTGTCAAATACCGAGCCTTACCCAGCCTCTCAATCAGCTCATCCGCTCTTGGCATGGGGTAGGGGTCAAACGCAGAGACAGAATTCAATTTGGAGAAGTCTATGCAAAAGCGTAACCCTCCATCTTTCTTGGGTACAAGCACCACAGGGCTACACCACTCACTTGTAGAAGGTTCTATGACCCCCAGTTTCAACATCATCCTCACCTCTTCCTTCAGGTCTGGAATCAAGCGTGCAGGTACTCTACAGTTCGTCTGCCTGATTGGATCCGATTTCAGGAGACGGATGTCATGCTGGATAATACTCGTTTTGCCTGGCTCCTCACTGAAGAGTTTTGGTGGGATGACTTTCCTCAGTTCTTTTTGCTGCTTTGTACTGAGGTGTGACAAATTGAGCGGCGTACTAGCTCCACTTGTACCCGGGAAATATTGCTCCGTGCACTCCTCCTCTTCTCCGACTGCACATACCCAGAGTTGTTCTGTGGTGTTTGCTTTTGGCTCTTTCCATCGTCGCAGCATATTGATGTGAAAGACTTGTTGCTGCTTCTTCCTGTCAGGTAGCGACAACTCGTATGAGGTTTTGTTGATCTGCCTAATCACCTCATATGGCCCATGCCATTTTGCCAGCAGCCCAGTGTCCGATGTGGGCAAAAGAACCAGTGCTTTCTCTCCCGGTGTCAGTGTTCTGTTCTTCGCCACCTTGTCGTACCATTCTTTTTGGCGTGATTGGGCTCTTTCCATGTTGTCTCTGACCAACTCTGTCAACCTGGACATTTTGTCTCTCATTTTGAGCACATGTGACAGTACATTCATTTTTTGATCTTGTTGTCCCCCTTCCCAGGCTTCTCGCATGACGTCAAGTGGGCCTCTCACTTCCCTGCCATACAGGAGCTGAAATGGGGAAAAGCCTGTAGATGCTTGAGGTACTTCTCTATAGGCAAAGAGTAAGTATGGCAGCCATGTGTCCCAATCAGAACCAGTCTCCGAGACAAACTTTCTGAGCATACTCTTCAATGTCTTATTGAAGCGTTCAACTAACCCGTCAGTCTGAGGATGGTATGGAGTGGTCTTTATACCTCTTATACCCAGCAAAGAAAAGACCTGCCCTAGTTGTTTTGATGTAAAATTTGTTCCCTGGTCTGTCAAAACTTCTTTCGGTATCCCTACTCTTGAGATTAGTTGGATTAGTGCATTAACCACTTGGCGTGTTTTAACCTTGCGGAGTGCAAAAGCCTCTGGATACCGTGTTGCATAATCACAAATTACCAGGATGTAGCGATTGCCTACTCGACTTCTTGGTAAGGGCCCTACCACATCCATGGCAATCCGTGAAAATGGTACATCAACAATAGGCATATTTATCATAGGGACTTTGTCCGAGTTTTTCTGAGGAGATGTTAATTGACATTCAGGACACGTTCTGCAATATTCGACTACATCAAGATATAATCTAGGCCAGTACAACCTGCCAGCTATCCTGCTCAGTGTCTTAGCCTGACCCAGGTGTCCTGCCCAAGGCTCTGAATGTGCTAATTTAAGTACTTCTTGCCTTAAGTTAGTTGGTAGCACTAACTGATTGATATTGTTTTTGGTCCTGTATAAAATGTTATCTTTTATAATGAACTGGTTCTCTCTGCCGTTTACAATGCTCTCTTTACTACTCTTTAAAAACAGGGGTTTAAGAGAGTCATCCTGTGCTTGCAACTCAGTTATGTTACCCGGTATTAGCTCAGTATTGTCTTCAGGGATTTTCACTTGTTCTGTTAAGGCAGTACCTTTAACTTTCTCTTGCCGTTTTATTCTGCGTGGTTTCCTGTCCTTTCCCTCGTTGCCATAAGGTAATGTTTCAAGCAAAGCCTTTCGCTCATCTATTTCTTTTTGCTTATTTTGAGATCTAGTAGCTACCATTACCTCCGCTTTTTTCAGTTTTGCAGCTAATAAATCAATAAGTATAGGCACGTCTCTACCTAGTATAACCGCATAAGGTGTATTCTGCAGTATGCCAACATTTAATAAGAACCCCTGTCCATTTATTTCAATGTCAACCTCAGCTGTAGGGTAGACTTGCTCTTCACCATGTATGCATTTAACCCTAAGTTTTGACTCATGCTTTACCTGAGACTTTAACACAAATTTTTCTGAAACTAGGGTTTGACTGGCTCCTGTGTCAATGAGAGCTTTAACCGTCTTAGTACCTATTTTAACTGTAATCTGATTATCATTAGTATTATCAACTGGTTCGAAGCTTCTCTCCTTCTTTGGTATGTAACACAGTTGACTAGCACTATTTTGCAATTTTGGGCATGCGTTTATTTTATGGCCAGTTTGATTACAATTAAAACATTTCCATGTGTTCTCTGAGCGACTTTTATTATTACTTTGTTCCTTTCCTACTCTCCAATTAGTGTTACGCCAGCACCCCTGTGCGGCTTGTTTATTAAATTGCGGCTTCAGACCACTGCATAATCCATCCAAAGACTTACCGAGCTCCCGCTGTTGGCTTGTTTTGTTGAAGCCGCTGGCGCCAATCCTGAACTCTGCATCTGCTCGCCGTGCGGCGGTGAATGCTTCAGCTAATTCCACTGCTTGCTTAGCTGTTACCGGCCCGCGTTCGATGATCCAAGTTCTCAGTTCAGGTTTTACCATGCTCAGGTACTGTTCTAATATGATGGTGTCTCCTATTTCTTCTTTCGTCTTTTCCCGTGGTGTCATCCATTTCTCATATAGTGATTTCAACCTGGTGTAGAGCTCTTTCGGTGTCTCATCTTCAAGAACTGTGGTGTCTCTGAAGCGTTGTCTATAAGTTTCTTTGTTGATTTCATACTTTTTAAGGATCGCGTCTTTAACTTTACCGTAGTCGCCGATGTCTTCTCCATCCATAGCCACATAAGCTGCCCTAGCCTTACCATCAAGGAGTGGAACAAGGTGTAAAGCCCAATTTTCCACGGGCCATCTGGCTGCTTGCGCCATCCTTTCGAACATGGTCAGGTAATGTTCAACGTCATCTGTTTCTTTAAGCATGGGCATTCTCGGTGTCGGCCAGATAGAATTCATGCCCTGCTGGTGTTGTTGTTGCCATTCCGTGTAAGACTCTTGCGCTACTAACGCCGTTTGGGAGCGTCGCAGGATCTGGGGCTGTGGAGCTGTACCCGCTTCGTCTCCTTCATCACTCTTACGGAACTCTTCCTGGTGCGTCCTCAGAACTTCCCCTTGTAGCAGGTTAAACTGGTGCTGCATAGCGCGCCACCTTTGCTCTTGTTTAACTGCTTCTTTTCGTAGGAGTTCATCTTTCTCTCGCTGCTCTCTAATGAAGCTCCGGAGCAAACCACTGACCTGCTCTATTTCTCCGGTAGAGCTGCTTGATGCTTCTACTTCTGGCCGGCTCTGCGTGTTATATTCTTCATCTGGTGAATCTCTCTGTTGTGCACTTGAGGTTGTGTGAGCTTTTTTGGGAGCCATCCTTACTGTTGCTGAGTCTGTCTTGCTGAAATTGGTAGGCGCTACTGTCGACGGCCTCCACTGTTGCCACTCTATCACAAGTCAATGGTGATCAAGGCTGCGTCCGCTTGCGTTTCTACCACTTGTGAAGTTCAGCACTCCTAGACTGCTTCCACTGCCACCATTTGTGGGATGGATGTTAAAATTGTAGTGTGGAGGGTACGGATGAGGAAATGTGGGTTCACTCAGCAAGGAGTAGGCAGGACTCAAAATAACTCTTTCCGTGAGACTTTATTTAAACGAAGCACACGTGATGATGGCACAACAAGAGAGGTACCCGAAGAGAAATGAAAAGAAAAGAAAAATAAATGAAAAGAAAATAAAAAGAGCACGTTGGAACTAAACAGACAAAGTTTGTCCATACTGCAGTTCCCTCTACCTTTACCTGGCTACTGCAGCCAAATCCCCCTCCTTTTAGGAACTTAGCCCCACCCCTCTCTTAATTGGACTAACCCAACTCTAGCAAAGGGGTAAGAAGGTTGCTCCCAGGAAGATATTAATTCCCTTCAATACGACCATCAACAGATATCCCCCGCACATCTCATTCCAGCTTCACTGGTAAGTGTTTATCTATGTACATAGTTTTAATAGTTTTACTCATTTGCTTTTTCCCTTGCACAGGTTCCTGAATCCAGCTCTTCCCTCCCCCTCTCTATACCTCACCGTGGGCCCTTCGGCTAGCACAAAGAGAGACAGGAAATTCGCTGCCATTCCCCTAGGACCGGAACTGAAACAAGGTAAGCAATGATACTAATATACATTCCTTAATGTATATTCCAGTCTTGGTGATGGGTCCAATTCACTGACCTCATCACAGGGACAATTTTAAATACAGTGGCAAACGTTAGGTTGACACATTCTACTGTCATCCCACTGTAACAGTACATTCCTCATCAGTAGTTACATAATTGTGGCACACATGATCTTTATATCTTTATAGACCTGACTCTCACTACAATTCATTAGCACAGATCTTAACACACTGTATGGCATTATAGACTCTGTGAACTCACTGCCATTCCATTATTCTGCAGGAGGTTTTACTGTCACTGTATGGGAATAGGACTCGGAATTGTGTAACGCTGCTTGGTGACAGGGGCAGCACGGTGGCGCTGCAGGTAAGTTTCAGACCACTCCAACCTTGAGCAGAATGAAGCACTTACAGGAGATAAACACCAGTTGTAATAAGCCCTCTTTAAACCAAGCTGAATTAATTTAAACATATCATTAACTACATATTAATTACTGGCAATATGAAGTTGAATCTTTTATAAACACCATAACAAGATACAGATTGGAAGCAAGAGAGTATACATACATCTTAAGCCCACTTACATCCTTAAGCAGGATGAGTCTTTTATATTTTGGGGAATTATTCCATCTGAACTCTCTTCCTAATGTGATATATTTAAAATGCCGTTTTGTATTATAGTTCTCATGTTAAAAATGTATCACCTGTACTTATTCCTAAATCCACCCAGTCATTCCGGTATATGGCATTCCAGCAGGCTTTGAAGGAAAGTAGATATTCAAAGGCGTGCCGTTCTCAGTTAGCGTGCAGCACTACTCTAAAAGAAGCAGCTCAAAGTGCAATCAAACGCTCCGCAAGCTTTGAAAATAAATTCCGCACGAGACCTTGGCAGTGTTTGAACTTCCTGAGACACGTTTGCTTCCCATCACATGAGGAACTGCAGAGAAGTGGAGACATCTCCGCTAGTCTGGGCTATTTAAGGCCAATAACCCTCTAATGAAACAGATGACCCCTCGACTGCACATGGAGGAGTCATTTGAGACACTTCCAAAACACATCTCCACTCACTGATTTTTATAACTGATATAGATAAGCCCCCCCCCCCCCCACACAAATGCGCGCGCACACACACACATACACACACACACACACACACACACACACACATGCGCACACACACACACACATGCACACACACACACACATGCACAAACACACACACACACACAAATATTTGGCAGTGTTTTTTTGTTATTTGTTTTTTTGTTTTTTTTTGTTTTTTGGTTAATTAACAGTCTCATTACTTTCTTAATAATGACAGTCTGGAAATAAATAAAGTGAAGGGTGTTAGTAGCATATGGTCAGCTCATATGTTTGGGAAGTTCGTTATCGTCGAAAATATAGAAGACTTTAAAAGTGTGAGTTTTACTTTCTGAACAGTTCCGAAAGTTATAAGCAATATAAAGGTATGAAATAAACATGGAATTGAACAGCATCTGCAAGAGAGTTTACTGAAGTGAAACTGTTTATATTCATTCAATTACATTAGAAGGAGTCATCACATGGTGCAAGACATCCCGCACTCACACACTCACCCAGTCACACACACACTCACACTGGGGGACAGTTTCACACACTCACCCAGTCACTCACACACTCACACCTGTGGACAGTTTCACACACTCACCCAGTCACTCACACACTCACACCTGTGGACAATTTCACACACTCACCCCGTCACTCACACACTCACACCTGTGGACAGTTTCACACACTCACCCAGTCACTCACACACTCACCCAGTCACACACACACTCACACCTGTGGACAGTGTCACACACTCACCCAGTCACACACACACTCACACCTGTGGACAGTTTCACACACTCACCCAGTCACTCACACACTCACCCAGTCACACACACACTCACACCTGTGGACAGTGTCACACACTCACCCAGTCACTCACACACTCACCCAGTCACACACACACTCACACCTGTGGACAGTGTCACACACTCACCCAGTCACACACACACTCACACCAGGGGACAGTTTCACACACTCACCCAGTCACTCACACACTCACACCTGTGGACAGTGTCACACACTCACCCAGTCACACACACACTCACACCGGAGGACAGTTTCACACACTCACCCAGTCACTCACACACTCACACCTGTGGACAGTGTCACACACTCACCCAGTCACACACACACTCACACCGGGGGACAGTTTCACACACTCACCCAGTCACTCACACACTCACACCTGTGGACAGTCTCACACACTCACCCAGTCACTCACACACTCACACCTGTGGACAGTGTCACACACTCACCCCGTCACACACACACTCACACCGGGGGACAGTTTCACACACTCACCCAGTCACTCACACACTCACACCTGTGGACAATTTCACACACTCACCCAGTCACTCACACACTCACACCTGTGGACAATTTCACACACTCACCCCGTCACTCACACACTCACACCTGTGGACAGTTTCACACACTCACCCAGTCACTCACACACTCACACCTGTGGACAATTTCACACACTCACCCCGTCACTCACACACTCACACCTGTGGACAGTTTCACACACTCACCCAGTCACACACACACTCACACCTGTGGACAGTTTCACACACTCACCCCGTCACTCACACACTCACACCTGTGAACAGTTTCACACACTCACCCAGTCACACACACACTCACACCTGTGGACAATTTCACACACTCACCCCGTCACTCACACACTCACACCTGTGGACAGTTTCACACACTCACCCAGTCACTCACACACTCACACCTGTGGACAATTTCACACACTCACCCCGTCACTCACACACTCACACCTGTGAACAGTTTCACACACTCACCCAGTCACTCACACACTCACACCTGTGGACAATTTCACACACTCACCCCGTCACTCACACACTCACACCTGTGGACAGTTTCACACACTCACCCAGTCACACACACACTCACACCTGTGGACAGTTTCACTCACTCACCCAGTCACTCACACACTCACACCTGTGGACAGTGTCACACACTCACCCAGTCACACACACACTCACACCTGTGGACAGTGTCACACACTCACCCAGTCACACACACACTCACACCGGGGGACAGTTTCACACACTCACCCAGTCACTCACACACTCACACCTGTGGACAGTTTCACACACTCACCCAGTCACACTCACACCTGTGGACAGTGTCACACACTCACCCAGTCACTCACACACTCACACCTGTGGACAGTTTCACACACTCACCCAGTCACTCACACACTCACACCTGTGGACAGTGTCACACACTCACCCAGTCACACACACACTCACACCGGGGGACAGTTTCACACACTCACCCAGTCACTCACACACTCACACCTGTGGACAGTGTCTCACACTCACCCAGTCACACACACACTCACACCGGGGGACAGTTTCACACACTCACCCAGTCACTCACACACTCACACCTGTGTACAGTGTCACACACTCACCCAGTCACACACACACACTCCCAGATGTGAACAATATAACACACTCACACACTCACACCTGTGAATGATTTCGCACACAGCCAATCCACCTGCCAACATTACATTTGGATTGATACTTGAGTACACGGAGGAACCCCACACAGACACAGGGAGAACACACCACACTCCTCACAGACGGTGAAGGAAAGTCTTAACCTTGGCTGTAATGTATAACACAGAGGCACAGTGCTCTATAGAAATACACACACATCATGAAATGAAAACTAATGTATAATAATCCATATTGTGCGTTTATTATCGTGGGTGGGGTTGGTGGTATTAGCATATGGTTGCCATATGGCAGCAGCATGTGATAATGCAATAATGGCATTGCAATTTATAATGAAGACAGGAGGAGAAATGAACACACCCGAAGGAAACAATCCATCATTCGGGCATGAAACAAACATGTGCAGAACTGCTGTATGTAGTGTATACATTTTTAATAGTGTGTATGGAAATTACAGTGATCATATTCATAAGAACTGCAGATGTGAACAGACGCCCTCTGGCCTGCAGTAGCGTACCGCTCTCACTCCAGTCTCCACGACGTAGACCGCACTTCCACTGCTCCACACTGTTGCCACTGGCAACCACTCTACACTCTACGGCTACAAGAGCGAGGGCATCTGCTCACCCAACTTTCCTTCTGAGAGGAAGCAGTTTGGCCCCTGCGCTGCCGTAGCAGCCTCCACTGCTTTGAGACTTCACACTAGAGGCTGGAACATTTCTGTCAGGGTTTGATGGCATTCAGCCACAAGGGCACTGGCTTCTCCAGGCACATCAGTGACATCACAGAGGTCTACCGCTATACAGCACAGTGCTGAGGGCTTCACATTCTTCTAGGTGGCACTTAGCATTGAGCATGGTGGCCTTAATTGTGTCTGTGAGTGACTGGGTGATTGTGTGAGTGTGTGAAACTGTCCACAGGGCTGAGTGACTGACTGGGTGAACGTGTGAGTGACTGGGTGAGTGTGAAACTCCCCACAGGGCTGAGTGAGTGACTGATTAAGTGACTGGATGAGTGAAACTGCCAGTCAATGATTGGGTGAGTGTGTAAAACTGCCCACAGTTGTGAATGTGTGAATGACTGTGTGAGTGTGTGAAATGGTCCACAGGTGAGTGTTGTGTGTGACCGTGTGAAGTTATCCACACGTGTGAGTGAAATAGTGACTGAGTGAGTGGCTGATTGTGAATGCATGTGATAGTGAATGAACAAATGAGTGAGTTACTTGTGAGGTGGTGAACGTGTTCACATGAGGGTGTATGCATGTGTGTGTTTGTGTGACTGTATGAAAATGTCCACAGGTGTGAGAGTGTGGCTGGGGTTGCGTGAAACCCGTCCACAGTTGTGAGTGAGTGAATGAGTGACTGGGTGAGTGTGATGCTCTGTCCAGGGTGTGGTCTTGCCTTGTTCCCAATGATTCTATATAGGCTCTGGTCCCACTGTGGCTCTGATCAGGATGAAGCAGCTAAAGAAGATGAATGAGTGACTGAATGAATGACCACCTACAATCTAAAGGGGTTAAGCATAGACCCCAGCGTCAGCGGGTATCAGAGGCCTTTGGAACAGGTGTTAGACTCAGAAACACACCCTGGATCAGGTTTGACTGTGTAGCAGAAGCAGGTAATGATCCTGTTCTGAAATGCACACAGGGAAATAAAGGAGGGTGCACTGGTAATGGCCTCCCTAATATAATATGTGTAAAGTCCCTCTCTGTAGCTTTTGAGCTCTCTTAGAAGATTGTGGTGTATCCTCCCCCTAGTCCCCGCTCTCATCCTAAAAGAGAAAGCAATAAACACTCCATTACCAAAGAGATAGCAGCCTCTCAGTGGCAGCACAGAAACAATTCCCCACACCTCCCCTCGGCCTCAGACAAATCCTCCGAGCCAGGCGTCTGGAGTCGAGCTTTTAGTTCCCCCAGCTCCGAAACACCTGCAAAGAAGGAGAAAAGAAAACATGCAGCGTTCGGTTTGTGCTTAAAGAAAGCGAATCAAAAGTCTCGCGAGCGGAGAATTTCCATTCCCTTTCAATAGCAGTGAATGGGGAAAGATGAGATTAGCGAGGTAGGGGATGCTTCACAAAACGCCCAGAGGGACATGGAATCCAATGACATTCAGCTCCCGGAGCGCCGACAAAGATTATAAACAGCACAATTGTGTTTTTACAATGTGCAGAATGCTCCCTTTTGGTATGAAGAGCGCTCCAGACGATAACGGCATGGCTGACGCCTTCTCGACTCTCGACAGTCCCAGGAACTTCAGCCGATTGCATCACTTCGCCTCGTGCTCGGCCCCCACTCGCACTCATGTTTTCCAAAGGTTTTCTTGGAAGTTCTGCCGCGTGTTGCTGTCAAAACAGCTGTAGACTGGCAGCAGAGCTACACACACAAACTCAAATAAACATGGCACAAGTGGTAGTGGTATTTCTGCAACCCAGGGGCCTACTATCTCTGGCACAGACTTCCACAAATACAGATTTGAAAGGCTAAGAAGGGCAAAGTAGGACACACACCATCTTATGGGTTTGGTCCAAAAAAACATTGTCAAATATCCAAGTGGGAACGCTCGGTGCTTCTTTTTGTTTTTGAGAAACAATCTACAAAGCTCTGCTACCAATTACAATATTACATTAGCTTACGATTAGTTCGGTCAAAAACACTGAATAGCTACTAATACAACCTCACTGGAGCTCAACACACCTGGAGGAGAACATTAATCTACAATGTCATAATAACAGCTGCAATAACTGTTATCAGAATGGTCTCAAGTTGAAACCGTACATATTGTCAGTGTCCAATTAAAAATAGGTTTCTCCACTTTTGTTTACGACAGATTTTACAGCATTTTTACATCATTCTACAATTTCCTTCTGGATCAATTATGTGTTATCTTATCTTATTTGATCACAGCAGCTATCCTTCACACTGTGTAAAAAAAAATCATGACGAATAGACCAATAGAAATGCCCCAAATTTACCTGGAAATAAATAGTTTTACATTGACCTCCATTAAATATGAAGAATGTGTTTTCCTTCTCCTATAGAATTACTATTACCTGTCTTCTATTGTACAGCAATGATACTTTACTAAAAGGCAATCTGAGGATTCATAAATTGTGTATGAATTATAATTGTTATTTGTAGACGTTCAATTTTATTAAAACAATATTATTGTTATGTCCAAGAGTTTACAGACAGCAGGGTTTTGTACTTGTGTAATGCAATACCTAACACTTAAGCCCTCAGATCACTTCAAAATTGACCCTAAACAAAACCCTAACCGTAACCCCAGCTCAGACCATTAGAAATGACACTATTTTGTGCAGGTAAAAGTCTCAAATGTGAGTGTTAAACCGAAACCCAACTGAGTTCCAACATGTTAGAATCAACAGTGTGTTGTGCTTCTTTAAGGTTATCTCTAACAGGTCTGTTAATATTTGTAAAATAACTTTGAATGATGATAGAACTAAACATACAGCTGTGTGTGGGCTGCTGTTTTCAATTAAATATGTGTTGATTTTACTCCAGTCGTCGCCAAAAAATCGTTATCAGTAGCTGCTTAGTGCAGCACGCTCTCACTGGAATTAGCTTGTCTTGTGATAGTGAGGTATCCGTGGTTGGTTTCATAGTTCGTCATTATTTTCAGCACTGTGTTCTCTGAGTGGAGAATAAAGGTCGATGTTCGGATTTGCTCAGATGAATAATTATACTGTATACTGTATTATTAATCCACAAGGGAAGACCCCTCCACCCACCAAGAGAAAAAGGATTATTGTGCTGTCTTGGACGCCCAGCCATGGCAGAAGCCACAGAGGAGCTAGTTATGACATATGCTAAAATATATGGTCTGAGCACTTAGAAACTGAATACATTCACATTCACTGTTACGTACCTGAAACAGAGCTACAGTACGGCACATAGAGATAAATATTCTACGTGAACAACTGGTCCAATTACCACAGAGATCAAACGCCACAACAGTGTTCTTCCCTTGTCTAAACAGCTCTTTTCAGAGCGCCTGTTCCTTTAAAAGAGAATGAGCCACAGCTCAGTTCACCGCAGGAGCCCAGGATTCAGGAGCAAGGATCAGAAGCTCTGGTTTGTAATAGTTTTCACTCAGTGCTCTTATTTCTTTGCAGTCGTCGTGTCTGTTTTTCCAGCACTGTGATTGGAGAGACTGAGTAAGGGGGTGGGGCGAATGTAATGTGTCTTCATTTGATGTATGAAGCTGAGCGATCTATGACAAGATGACAGGCCTTTTTTATGACTTAGGCTTTGTATTGTTTGTCTAAACACTACAATACCATCATTCCTTCATTCATTCATCTTCTGTACGTGTTCCATGCTGAACAGGGTCCCAGTGGGACCAGAGCCTACCCAGGATCATTGGGAACAAGGCAGGAACACACCCCCGCACAGGGTTTAAAAACACACAGTTGATAGTAAATTTGACCTCAGTGTCTGGTGTCGAGCATCATTCTCTGACCACTGAGCCCTTTAGTTCTGCCACATAATTCCACCACTTTATCTGGCCATTAAAATCAGTTGCCATAGAAACACTGTCCATCATGCATGTCAGATCAAATCCCCACACACATTGCATATCAGTCTAGGAAGGTTTGCAGATTGCCCTGCCTTATCTAGCTTTTCTGGTTCCTTCAACAGGAGTTAGTAACAAAGGAGCAGCTGCACATGAGCCTTAGCTCACCATGCCTTATGCCGAGCAGTGGCTAGAGTGGATCTGCATTCTGTAGAGTGATGGAGCTCCAGCCGATACGTTTGACATGAGCTGGAAGGAGGTTTGTTTGTGGGATGAAGCTACAAATGAGGTCCACAACCCTCCAAACGTAGGGTTGTGGTGCTTCATCCCTCATAAGAAATGAGCACAGCTCCGTGTATAGAATGATATCTTCATTGGACAGTGGGATTAGTGTGGACAGGGGGTGGGGATTGGTTTAGGTTCTGCATTTCAGAGCACTTCAGAGTCTCAAATGTTCCAGCAATGGATCAAAAAGCAGTGTGGGGACCCAGTGTTGGAGTCTAAACTCTGAAGTTGTGCTGATCAAAGCTCAGAGTTCCTCCGACACACTGTATTGAAGTCTCCTCACCGCCTTGACCTCCGCGCTGTCCTCCAGGGGAAGATAGAGGATATCTCTAACGCAAGGCGGTCGTCTATTTCTCCTGAATCACACGGAGCTGAGCGGCCGTGACGGAGTGGACGGAGGGATATTAGCGCTGTCGCTCACAGGTTCAGCCCACAAGGCCAATCGAATTCCACTCTGTTTGATCTCGAAGTGAGATTGAGTCGTTTCTGGGTATCAGTCTGGAGCTTGCCAAAACCGAATGGAGACTAGACCTCTAACTGATCACAGACTAACACAGAGAGGGCATAGGTCAGGTTCATGTCCTTACAAACACAATCAGAACTGACCCCAAATCAGTCTCTTTTACCACAGAGTTTGGACTGAATAGTGTCCTTCTGTGGTGATTCTATGAGGTTTTGGTGATTGAAGCAAACATTTTGTCTTATTCCTGGATAATGTTTAGTTATTTTAATGTGGAAATGACACTACATTTTGGACAGCGTTAATTGCACGAAAGTAAATGCAAATTGAAATTTGTACAGAACTAAACTCGACTTACAAATACTTTTTTTTTCTGTAGTAAATAACTTACTTATAACTTAACTTCATCTACATACAAACGACAGACATTTTGTTTCCCTAAATGTACAGTTCCACCTTAAAATATGCGGGGCTTCTGAACTTAAACAAACGAGAGAACAGTAGTTCCCCAGAATCATCCACATTCCCTTTAACTCATTATAGGTGGTGTCTAAAAAACCTTTAGTCATAAACACAATGGGATGATGTCACTGGGTTAAACACATCCCTCAAGATCCTGCAGACACTTTTCTCTGTTACTGATGTGACTTTTATTGTGAAGTGCACTTACCTGTTTCCCTACAGGATGAGGATGATGATGATGAGGAGGGTCACCTGACCTCTCTGAGGGTTCACTTTTCCTGTGAATATATGATTTATCACTGGGAGCTGGTTTAGTCCTGAGGGAGGGGCTATAAATGGGGCAGTGCAGGGTGGGTCACATACTAGTAAAGTAGCAGTAGCATTTGGGACTCATGAAGGAGAATGCCTTGTGATGAGCCAAAGAGCACTGAGCTCTCTCTCAGCTGTAATTTAGAGCTATTGCCCTAATGTGCGGTCACTGTAGTCACTGTTATTTTTGTGAGATATTTTTCAGTAAAACACTTTTCAGGTTTGTCCTCTGTGATGCCTCTGGTGCTACCCTCTGGATCCTCAGTTAGAACTACATCACAGTCGAGCAAAAGTTAATTTCACTACTCAGGTTCATGTTGCGGGCAGCACGGTGGCGCAGCAGGTAGTGTCGCAGTCACACATCTCCAGGGACCTGGAGGTGGTGGGTTTGATTCGCGATCTTGGTGACTGTCTGTGAGGAGTGTGGTGTGTTCTCCCTGTGTCTGTGTGGGTTTCCTCCGGGTCACTGTCTGTGAGGAGTGTGGTGTGTTCTCCCTGTGTCTGCGTGGGTTTCCTCCAGGTGACAGTCTGTGAAGAGTGTGGTGTCTTCTCCCTGTGTCTGCGTGGATTTCCACCGGGTGACTGTCTGTGAGGAGTGTGGTGTGTTCTCCCCGTGTCAGCGTGGGTTTCCTCCAGGTGACTGTCTGTGAGGAGTGTGGTGTGTTCTCCCCGTGTCTGCGTGGGTTTCCTCCGGGTGACTGTCTGTGAGGAGTGTGGTGTGTTCTCCCCGTGTCTGCGTGGGTTTCCTCCGGGTGACTGTCTGTGAGGAGTGTGGTGTGTTCTCCCTGTGTCTGCGTGGGTTTCCTCCAGGTGACTGTCTGTGAGGAGTGTGGTGTGTTCTCCCCGTGTCTGCGTGGGTTTCCTCCGGGTGACTGTCTGTGAGGAGTGTGGTGTGTTCTCCCCGTGTCTGCGTGGGTTTCCTCCGGGTGACTGTCTGTGAGGAGTGTGGTGTGTTCTCCCCGTGTCTGCGTGGGTTTCCTCCGGGTGACTGTCTGTGAGGAGTGTGGTGTGTTCTCCCTGTGTCTGCGTGGGTTTCCTCCGGGTGACTGTCTGTGAGGAGTGTGGTGTGTTCTCCATGTGTCTGCGTGGATTTCCTCCGGGTGACTGTCTGTGAGGAGTGTGGTGTGTTCTCCCCGTGTCTGCGTGGGTTTCCTCCGGGTGACTGTCTGTGAGGAGTGTGGTGTGTTCTCCCCGTGTCTGCGTGGGTTTCCTCCGGGTGACTGTCTGTGAGGAGTGTGGTGTGTTTTCCCTGTGTCTGCGTGGGTTTCCTCCGGGTGACTGTCTGTGAGGAGTGTGGTGTGTTCTCCCTGTGTCTGCGTGGGTTTCCTCCAGGTGACTGTCTGTGAGGAGTGTGGTGTGTTCTCCCGTGTCTGCGTGGGTTTCCTCCAGGTGACTGTCTGTGAGGAGTGTGGTGTGTTCTCCCCGTGTCAGCGTGGGTTTCCTCCAGGTGACTGTCTGTGAGGAGTGTGGTGTGTTCTCCCCGTGTCTGCGTGGGTTTCCTCCGGGTGACTGTCTGTGAGGAGTGTGGTGTGTTCTCCCTGTGTCTGCGTGGGTTTCCTCCGTGTGACTGTCTGTGAGGAGTGTGGTGTGTTCTCCCTGTGTCTGCGTGGGTTTCCTCCGGGTGACTGTCTGTGAGGAGTGTGGTGTGTTCTCCCTGTGTGTGCGTGGGTTTCCTCTGGGTGACTGTCTGTGAGGAGTGTGGTGTGTTCTCCATGTGTCTGCGTGGGTTTCCTCCGGGTGACTGTCTGTGAGGAGTGTGGTGTGTTCTCCCTGTGTCTGTGTGGGTTTCCTCCAGGTGACAGTCTGTGAAGAGTGTGGTGTGTTCTCCCTGTGTCTGCGTGGGTTTCCTCCGGGTGACTGTCTGTGAGGAGTGTGGTGTGTTCTCCCCGTGTCAACGTGGGTTTCCTCCAGGTGACAGTCTGTGAAGAGTGTGGTGTGTTCTCCCTGTGTCTGCGTGGGTTTCCTCCGGGTGACTGTCTGTGAGGAGTGTGGTGTGTTCTCTCTGTGTCTGTGTGGATTTCCTCCGGGTGACTGTCTGTGAGGAGTGTGGTGTGTTCTCCCCGTGTCAGCGTGGGTTTCCTCCAGGTGATTGTCTGTGAGGAGTGTGGTGTGTTCTCTCTGTGTCAGCGTGGGTTTCCTCCAGGTGACTGTCTGTGAGGAGTGTGGTGTGTTCTCTCTGTGTCTGCGTGGATTTCCTCCGGGTGACTGTCTGTGAGGAGTGTGGTGTGTTCTTCCCGTGTCAGCATAGGTTTCCTCCAGGTGACTGTCTGTGAGGAGTGTGGTGTGTTCTCTCTGTCTGCATAGGTCTCCTCCAGGTGCTCCGGTTTCCTCACACAGTCTAAAAACACATGCTGGTAGGTGGAGTGGCGACTCAAAAGTGTCTGTAGGTGTGAGTGTGTGAGTGAATGTGTGTGTGTGTGTTGCCCTGTGAAGGACTGGCGCCTCCTCCAGGGTGTATTCCCGTCTTGCGCCCAATGATTCCAGGTAGGCTCTGGACCCACCGCGACCCTGAACTGGATAAGGGTTAGAGATAATGAATGAATGAATGAATTGTACAGCTTTATCAGTTTTATGAAGTTGATGATGTAAATCTGTTTCCTCTTTCATTTGTATTTCGTACCCTTACCTGCATGTGATATGTATTACCCCTTCCTCTCTGGACACAATGTGATATTGTGAACAATGAAATAAATATTAAACTTGTAATAACCCAACATATATATATATATATATATATATATATATATATATATTGTACTGCTTAAAATGTACTGACACTAATAAGTCTGAACTGACTCTGAGCTGGACTATAGCAATACCAGCAGGTCTATCAGTGTAGGCAATCTGCCTTATATCTTGGACATTAAGTCTATAATGTAATAACGGTGTAACAACAACATCTCGGAGCGTGAGGTTGAATTCACTCTCAGGAGTCTGCTTTTAAATTGAGACGCCTGTGAATAAACACAGAGGCAGAGCGAGGGAAAGGTGACGAGAGCTTGGTGAAGGAGTGCGGATCAATTTGATTTGAAAGGTCAGCCGGTGTGTATATCCCTCTGGAGGCTGGTGCTCATGCTGTTACAGGGATGGTGTCCTAGAGCCGTGTTGGAGATGATGGAGAGCAGGATGGAGTTTAATATGTTTTTCTGAGTGTCTTACGCAACATGGAGAGGCAGTGACTCATAGGGGTGTTGAGCTTAATGAAAGAGAAGTTTGACTTCATTTATTCCTCCCCAAACGTGGCATCTGTAGAAGATAAAACAGCACGGAGCAGCTCCTTGGCCTGGAGGTTGTGGAACGTATGATGTACGATGTAACTTGGTCTTTAGGTGAAATGCAATTATAAAGTATTTTCTAGAGTCACATGTTGCTAATATTTATTTACTTAAAGGATTTTTACACAGCAGGTCGTGTCGCTGTCGCAGAGCTCCAGGGTCCTGGGGTTGTGGGTTCAAACCTCAGCCCAGGTCATTGTCTGTGAGGAGTGTGGTGTGTTCTCCCTGTGTCTGCTTGGGTGTCCTCCAGGTGACTGTCTGTGAGGAGTGTGATGTGTTCTCCCTGAGTCTGCGTGGGTTTCCTCCGGGTGACTGTCTGTGAGGAGTGTGGTGTGTTCCTCCTGTGTCTGCTTGGGTTTCCTCCAGGTGACTGTCTGTGAGGAATGTGGTGTGTTCTCCCTGTGACTGTGTGGGTTTCCTCCGGGTGACTGTCTGTGAGGAGTGTGGTGTGTTCTCCCTGTGTCTGCTTGGGATTCCTCCGGGTGACTGTCTGTGAGGAGCGTTGTGTGTTCTCCCTGTGTCTGCTTGGGTTTCCTCCAGGTGACTGTCTGTGAGGAGTGTGGTGTGTTCTCTCTGTGTCTGCGTGGGTTTCCTCCGGGTGACTGTCTGTGAGGAGTGTTGTGTGTTCTCCCTGTGTCTGCTTGGGTTTCCTCTGGGTGACTGTCTGTGAGGAGTGTGGTGTGTTTTCCCTGTGTCTGCGTGGGTTTCCTCCGGGTGACTGTCTGTGAGGAGTGTGGTGTGTTCTCTCTGTGTCTGTGTAGGTTTCCTCCGGGTGACTGTCTGTGAGGAGTGTGGTGTGTTCTCCCTGTGTCTGCTTGGGTGTCCTCCAGGTGACTGTCTGTGAGGAGTGTGATGTGTTCTCCCTGAGTCTGCGTGGGTTTCCTCCGGGTGACTGTCTGTGAGGAGTGTGATGTGTTCTCCCTGTGTCTGCGTGGGTTTCCTCCGGGTGACTGTCTGTGAGGAGTGTGGTGTGTTCCTCCTGTGTCTGCTTGGGTTTCCTCCAGGTGACTGTCTGTGAGGAATGTGGTGTGTTCTCCCTGTGACTGTGTGGGTTTCCTCCGGGTGACTGTCTGTGAGGAGTGTGGTGTGTTCTCCCTGTGTCTGCTTGGGATTCCTCCGGGTGACTGTCTGTGAGGAGCGTCGTGTGTTCTCCCTGTGTCTGCTTGGGTTTCCTCCAGGTGACTGTCTGTGAGGAGTGTGATGTGTTCTCCCTGTGTCTGCTTGGGTGTCCTCCAGGTGACTGTCTGTGAGGAGTGTGATGTGTTCTCCCTGTGTCTGCGTGGGTTTCCTCCGGGTGACTGTCTGTGAGGAGTGTGATGTGTTCTCCCTGTGTCTGCGTGGGTTTCCTCCGGGTGACTGTCTGTGAGGAGTGTGGTGTGTTCCTCCTGTGTCTGCTTGGGTTTCCTCCAGGTGACTGTCTGTGAGGAATGTGGTGTGTTCTCCCTGTGACTGTGTGGGTTTCCTCCGGGTGACTGTCTGTGAGGAGTGTGGTGTGTTCTCCCTGTGTCTGCTTGGGATTCCTCCGGGTGACTGTCTGTGAGGAGCGTTGTGTGTTCTCCCTGTGTCTGCTTGGGTTTCCTCCAGGTGACTGTCTGTGAGGATTTTGGTGTGTTCCTCCTGTGTCTGCTTGGGTTTCCTCTGGGTGACTGTCTGTGAGGAGTGTGGTGTGTTTTCCCTGTGTCTGCTTGGGTTTCCTCCAGGTGACTGTCTGTGAGGAGTGTGGTGTGTTCTCTCTGTGTCTGCGTGGGTTTCCTCCAGGTGACTGTCTGTGAGGAGCGTGGTGTGTTCTCCCTGTGTCTGCTTGGGTGGGAGACACAGGGAGAACGCACCACCCCAGAGGCCAAACTTAAACAAAGAATCCTGAAGCATGTGCGGACACTTCACTGTAAACTGAATGGAAATCAGTGTGAAATATTTTCATGTATAACAGCCTAATTATGTTTCATTATTATAGGGAAAGTAATGTAATATCTCTCTGCTTCTAACAGCTTGTACGAGGCTTTTCACCCCTCTGGAAAACTCATAAGGTCACGCAAGACTCCCTTTTTGACCGCAGCATTATGCAGGCCTCCACTTTACATTTGGAGAGTGAAGTTCTGAGGACATTCATAGCTGTCTCTATGCTCAGGAGCACAACTCCCACAGTAATGACACAGTAATGACAGAGTAAAGACATTGTAATAATGCAGTAATCATGACCCGAGTCGTAATATAGCACATCACAAAGGATTCTTTTGACTCTGGAGCAAGATTGAGGCCCACAGATAATGCTGGTTTGTGTCCTCAGCTGGAGAGACCCTTCCTAACAATCCCTCTTTTGTCTAAGAACATGCGAATCACACTCCGGATCTCATTGTCATGTTCTTGGCAATGTTCTCCCATTCATCTGCTCACATTTCTCATGCCAGTCAAGCAGAAACGCCAGATTGGAGTGCCGAGGTTTGGTGAGAGAGCGGAGCTGCTTTGTTCATTGCGGATAATGGCCTGGGCCGAGAGAGTGTGAACACTTCGCATTAACTCCAACTGTCTTCCAGCCTGTTCCTGTCCACGGCTGAAGCTACAGCGCTCTAGCTTTTCACAGTCACACCCACAGCAATCCACATTTATGCAGGAGTAGGCAATAGTTGGAGTGCTTTGGTCAGCTTGTTGGTCTGGTTTTGTGGATGTACACATGTTCTTCTTTTAATTTACTTGACTAAAACCTTACTAGTTTTAGATACGACCACTAATTAAACTAATAAAATGAAATCAAAATCAGCTGTCCATATTAACACTGAACAGCGCCACCAGTGGACGGGAGCTCACTTGGTGATTGAACAATAATTACCAATCACAGCGTACAACTGTGTTCAGTAACATCTACTTGTTTCTGGAGATCTTGCTGCTTTAGGTGTTGCCTCACTGGTGTTTGAAGGCAAAGACAGCACTCTCTGAAGTCAACAGTGTGTCAGGGCCAAGTACCGAACTCTCCTTTGTCAGCCACGGCAAGATAAATACAGCTTTATATTCACCTTTAAATCTACTTTTATTTTCTTACAAACTATACATTATCCAACTATAGAAACCATCCACAGAATATCTACTTCACTGACCCTCATTGACCCCTTCCTTTATTCCACCCACACTGACTCATCTCATCCTCAACACCGTCCACACCATGGCCTACATTTCCTTGCACTGTCCACAGCACCTTATCATTCATGCACATTGTAGTAAAGTCCATCTTTCATTATGAATATTAATATATCCATTAATCCATTCCAGGAATGGTGGATGATTAGATCCCAGACCCCTCTGCAGCTCTTCCCTAAATTATTTGATGGAGCCCAGTGCTGGGGGCTGGTGCTGGTACTGGGCAGTGATCTCAGGCTCATGTGCAGCTGGTTTTCTATGGGAATTGCCCTATGTGTGAATCTCATGTTTATCGGCATGCCATAGCTGCTGGTCTTTCAGAGCGGTCAGTATTGGGGGGTTTTTGGGGGTTCATGAACTTTCCCACTTGGGAGACCACCCCCACCCAGAAACACATACCCCCTGGACCCAGCCCCTCCCCCCGACACCAGCCCCCATGCTCGCTGCCTCTGAGAATGAGGGAAATAATTGAATATTGCTTTAGAGGTGATTCATATTCCATCTGTGCACAAAATAATTTCCACAGTCAGAGAGAATGACAATACGTTCTGGCTGTTTCTCTCTCTCTCTCTCTCTCTCTCTCTCTCTCTCTCTCTCTCTCTTCATTCCTCCTCACTCACTTCTCTCTTTCTCTCTCTCTCTCTCTCTCTCTCTCTCTCTCTTTCTCTCTCTAACACACACACACACACACACACACCTCTTTTTCTCTCTACTATTCCTTGTTTGTTTCTCTCTACCTCATATTCCCCTTTATCTGTCTCTACCCATTCATTCTTCTCTCTCTCTTTCTCACCCCATACATTCCTCCTCTCTCTCTCTCTCTCACCCCATCCTTTCCTCCTTTCTCTCTCTCTCTCTCACCCCATCCTTTCCTCCTTTCTCTCTCTCTCTCTCTCTCTCTCTCTCTCTCTCTCTCTCTCCCCTTCCATTCTTTCTCTCTCTCTCTCTCTCTCTCTCTCTCTCTTTCTCTCCATCCATTCCTTCTCTCTCTCTTTCTCTCTGTCTCACTCTCTCTCTCCCATCCATTCCTTCACTCTCTCTCTCTCTCCCTCCCCCTCTCTCTCTCTCTCTCTCCCTCTGTGTGTGTGTGTGTGTGTGTGTGTGTGTGTGTGTGTTTAGTAGGTGATGCAGTGCAGGACAATGTCTGCAAGTAAATCAGTTGAGGGGGCTGTGAACACAATATGTATAATTTTGTGGCTCAGTAATAACAGTGTTTGAATATGCATTTGGCACAAAGTGAGAGAGAGAGAGAGAGAGAGAGAGAGAGAGAGAGAGAGAGAGGCAGAGAGAGAGATGGAGGAAGAGAGCAAGAGAGAGAGGGAGAGAGAGAGATGGAGGGAGGGAGAGAGAGAGACGGAGGGAGGGAGGGAGGGAGAGAGAAATAGCTGCTCGTTTGTTCTCTTGTCTGTATTGCAATCACTTATTGGCCTCTTTGATTCAAAGCACTAGAGGCAGAATACCTGGACTAATGATGTGGTCAGCTTAATACAAAACAGAGTAAACAAACGCCTCTGTCCCTGCTCGGTCAGTAATGCTCCCGAAACAAAGACCCCAGCACAGCAGACCACGGCTCGGACATACTAACAATCCCCAGCTGTAATTAACATTCACTCACAATGTTTTGATCCTGCTTTTACCAAAGCCTTTTAAACCTTCTCCCACCTTTAACCCTTAAAGCCCCAGGCCAGAATCACACAGCGGCTTCATCTGATTTCCCACAATTCACTCCAGCATATGGACACTGGATGTTTCTCATTCATACCACATCTGTGTTTGGATGTCACAAGACACCTCAAGTGATCCCACTTAGAATCAAATCTGAGTCACTGGAGACTGAGACACAGGTCACTCAGAATTAAGCCTGAGTTAAGTCATGTGTCACTGGGAATTGATTCAGAGTCAAGGAATAAGGCACTGGGAATTGAGACCAAGTTATATCACTAGTGACTGGCAGTCAATTCATGCATCATTAAGACTTGAGGCTGAGTTATGTCATGAGTCACTGGAGGTCAAGATAGTGACAAGACATGAGCCCCTGGAGATGGAGACTGAGTCATGACACGAGTCACTAGATATTGAGTTATGAGTCAGTAAGATTTAAGTTAAGAGTCAAGCTGTGGGACACTGGAACTTAAGAATTAAGGTGCAAGTCTGTGGGAATCAGGTATGAGTCAAGTAACAAGGCACTAGAAATGGTAACTGAGTCAAAGCATAGGTCATTGGCAACTGACTCTGAGTTAAATTATGAGTAACTAGGAAGGTTTTCAGAGTCAAGGTATGGGTCGATGGGATTTGAGACTGAATCAATGGATGCACCACTAAGAATTGGGACAGATTCAAGTCACGAGTCACTGGAGATCAAGAACAAAATCAAGATATGAGTCACTGGAGACAGAGACTGGAATCAAATCACGAGTCACTGGAGATTAAGTCTGAGTCAAGGCATGAGTTATTGCAAATGGAGACTCAGTCAAGGCCTGACACACTGAGAATAGAGTCATGGGAGACTCAGGTTTGAATCTGAATCAAGATTCTTGTCAAGTCACAAGACTTCAGAACAGCCAAGGTACGAGTCATTGAGAACAGATACTGAGTCAAGCTATGAGTGTGTGGTAATAGAATATGGGACTGGGACTTAAGAGTCAAGGTGCAATTCTGTGGGAATCAGGTATGAGTCAAGTCACAAGGCACTAGAAATGGTGACTGAGTCAAAGCATGGGTCATTGGTAACTGACTCTGAGATAAAATGCTAGTAACTAGGAAGTGTTTCAGAGTCAAGGTATGGGTCGATGGGGTTTGAGACTGAATCAAAGCATGCACCACTAAGAATTGATACAGATTCAAGTCATGAGTCACTGGAGATCAAGAAAAAAAAACAAGACTGAGTCAAGGCACATGTCATGAGTCATTAGGAATGTGTGAATCAAAAGTCAGGAGACATTTGGACATGACGGGTCAAGGGACCAATCGCTGCATCTCAGAAGTTACAGTTCCCTGTGAATCAAGTATGAGTCAAATCAGAATCCACTGGGAATCGAGTCAAAGCACAAGAACACTGGGCGAGCAGGAGTCAACAGTCTTTTGGGCTTAGAGTGAACCTGTACCAAACTCTTCCCTTCTGGCTCTCCCTCTGCTACTGACTCACAATGAGGCAGACTAACGTCTTTTAGAAAAGTGTAGCCCCTCAGCACCGTGGTGATGCACCTTCCAGTGAAAGCCCACCCTCCTCTGCACATGTCCTCCTGTATTAAATACCTGTAGGGGACGTGAGGAATAGGTCTCCTTTGTATTGTGTAATCCACACTGGAGTGTGAGCTCAAGACCCCCTAAAGCTCGCCTCCCACACACGTCAACACACACACACACACACACACACACACACACACACACACACACACACACACACATCAGCTCAGAGCCAGGAGGAAGGCTACAATGCAATCCTGGAAGCTCTGTCTATAAATAATATATGGCCTCTGCCAGCTTTAAGAAGAGGTCACGAGTGAGAATTTGTTTTAAATACAGGAACAGAACAGACACTGACTTTAATCTGGACAGTGCCCCCAGATCAAAGCCCACCAAGAAAGAATCTGGAGGAGACCACCAGGGTCACGGTCACCATTATGTGGAGAGTATGATGTCAGTTTCAGGTATCAGGTTCCAAATGCACAAAACGTGAACATATATTCAGTGACTGATTGATTGATTCATTGCGTGTAACTGATAAAACATGCTGATGATAAAAATGATAAAACACACACACACACACACACACACACACACACACCTATATACAGTTTTACGCTTTTTTTTTTTTTATATGAAACCTTAATGTTTTTCCATGTGGCCTTCCAACAAGTTATATTTGTATGGAGTGTATAGAGCGTAAGGTGTGTATGGAGTGTATGGAGTGTATGGAATGTATATAGTGTATAGAGTTTATGGAGTGTATAGAGTGTAAGGAGTGTATAGAGTGTATGGACTGTATAAAATATATTGAGAGTATGGAGTATATAGAGTGTTTAGGGTATATGGAGTGTAGAATATATTGAGAGTATGGAGTGTATAGAGTGTATAAGGTGTATGGAGTATATAGAGTGTATAGGGTATAAAGTGTATGGGGTGTGTAGGCTGTAAAGAGTGTATGGCTTGTGGAGTGTATAGAGTGTATGGATTGTATAGAGTGTATAGGGTGTATGGAGTGTATAGAGTGTATAGGGCATATGGAGTGTATAGAGTGTAATGAGTGTATAGAATGTATGGACTGTATAGAATATATTGAGAGTACAGAGTGTACCGAGTGTATGGGGTATATAGAGTGTTAGGGGTATATGGAGTGTATAGAGTGTCTGTGGTATATGGAGTGTATAGAGTGTATGGAGTGTATAGAGTGTATAGGGTGTATGGAGTGTATAGAGTGTATAGGGCATATGGAGTGTATAGGGTGTATAGAGTGTATAGGGCATATGGAGTGTATAGAGTGTATAGAGTGTATAGGGTGTAAGGAGTGTATAGAGTGTATGGACTGTATATAATATATTGAGAGTATGGAGTGCATAGAGTGTATGGAGTATATAGAGTGTTTGGGTATATGGAGAGTATGGAGTGTATAGAGTGTATGGACTGTATAGAATATATTGAGAGTATGGAGTGTATAGAGTGTATAGGGTGTAAGGAGTGTATAGAGTGTATGGACTGTATATAATATATTGAGAGTATGGAGTGCATAGAGTGTATGGAGTATATAGATTGTTTGGGGTATATGGAGTGTATGGAGTGTAAAGAGTGTTTGAGGTATATGGAGTGTATGGAGTGTATAGAGTGTATAGAGTGTATAGACTGTATAGAATATATTGAGAGTATGGAGTGTCTAGAGTGTATGGAGGATATAGAGTGTTTGGGGTATATGGAGTGTAAGGAGTGTATAGAGTGTAAGGAGTGTATAGAGTGTATGGACTGTATAGAATATATTGAGAGTATGGAGTGTCTAGAGTGTATGGAGTATATAGAGTGTTTGGGGTACATGGAGTGTATGGAGTGTATAGAGTGTTTAAGGTATATGGAGTGTATTGAGTGTATAGAGTGTTTGAGGTGTATGGAGTGTATAGAGTGTATAGAGTGCATGGACTGTATAGAATATATTGAGAGTATGGAGTGTATAGAGTGTATCGAGTATATAGAGTGTTTGAGGTATATGGAGTGTATAGAGTGTATGGAGTGTATAGAGTGTATAGGGTGTATGGAGTGTATAGAGTGTATAGGGCATATGGAGTGTATAGGGTGTATAGAGTGTATAGGGCATATGGAGTGTATAGGGTGTAAGGAGTGTATAGAATGTATGGAGTGTATAGAGTGTATAGGGTGTAAGGAGTGTATAGAGTGTATGGACTGTATATAATATATTGAGAGTATGGAGTGCATAGAGTGTATGGAGTATATAGAGTGTTTGGGGTATATGGAGTGTATGGAGTGTATAGAGTGTTTGAGGTATATGGAGTGTATAGAGTGTATAGAGTGTATAGGGTGTATGGAGTGTATAGAGTGTATAGGGCATATGGAGTGTATAGAGTGTAAGGAGTGTATAGAATGTATGGAGTGTATAGAGTGTATAGAGTGTATGGACTGTATAGAATATATTGAGAGTATGGAGTGTCTAGAGTGTATGGAGGAAATAGAGTGTTTGGGGCATATGGAGTGTAAGGAGTGTATAGAGTGTAAGGAGTGTATAGAGTGTATGGACTGTATAGAATATATTGAGAGTATGGAGTGTCTAGAGTGTATGGAGTATATAGAGTATTTGGGGTACATGGAGTGTATGGAGTGTATAGAGTGTTTAAGGTATATGGAGTGTATAGAGTGTTTTAGGTATATGGAGTGTATAGAGTGTATAAGGTGTATGGAGTATATAGAGTTTATTGGGTATAAAGTGTATGGGGTGTATAGGCTGTAAAGAGTGTATGGCGTGTGGAGTGTATAGAGTGTATGGATTGTATAGAGTGTATAGGGTGTATGGAGTGTATAGAGTGTATAGAGTGTATAGGGCATATGGAGTGTATAGAGTGTAATGAGTGTATAGAATGTATGGACTGTATAGAATATATTGAGAGTATGGAGTGTACTGAGTGTATGGGGTATATTGAGTGTTAGGGGTATATGGAGTGTATGGAGTGTATAGAGTGTTTGTGGTATATGGAGTGTATAGAGTGTATGGAGTGCATAGAGTGTATAGAGTGTTTGTGGTATATGGAGTGTATAGAGTGTTTGAGGTATATGGAGTGTATAGAGTGTATAGAGTGTTTGTGGTATATGGAGTGTATAGAGTGTTTGAGGTATATGGAGTGTATAGAGTGTATAGAGTGTTTGTGGTATATGGAGTGTATAGAGTGTTTGAGGTATATGGAGTGTAT
Organism: Hoplias malabaricus; assembly: GCF_029633855.1. Classification (NCBI taxonomy): domain Eukaryota; kingdom Metazoa; phylum Chordata; class Actinopteri; order Characiformes; family Erythrinidae; genus Hoplias; species Hoplias malabaricus. The sequence goes on along the minus strand of NC_089803.1, from coordinate 16,560,343 downwards.
AGAGTGTATAGAGTGTTTGTGGTATATGGAGTATATAGAGTGTTTGAGGTATATGGAGTGTATAGAGTGTATAGAGTGTTTGTGGTATATGGAGTGTATAGAGTGTTTGAGGTATATGGAGTGTATGAAGTGTATAGAGTGTATAGACTGTATAGACTGTATAGAATATATTGAGAGTATGGAGTATATAGAGTGTTTGGGGTACATGGAGTGTATGGAGTGTATAGAGTGTTTAAGGTATATGGATTGTATAGAGTGTATAGAGTGTTTAAGGTATATGGAGTGTATAGAGTGCTTAAGGTATATGGAGTGTATGGAGTGTATAGAGTGTTTAAGGTATATGGAGTGTATAGAGTGTATGGAGTGTATAAAGTGTATGGAGTATATAGAGTGTATTGGGTATATAGAGTGTTTGGGGTATATGGAGTTTATGGGGTGTATAGAATGTTTGAGGTATATGGAGTGTATAGAGTGAATGGAGTGTATAAATTGTATAGGGTGTATGGAGTCTGAAGAGTGTATGGAGTGTATTGGGTGTATGGAGTGGATGGGGTGTATAGAGTGTATGGTGTGTATGGGGTGTATAGAGTGTATGGTGTGTATGGGGTGTATAGAGTGTAAAGAGTGTATGGAGTGTATGGGGTGTATAGAGTGTATGGGGTGTATGGGGTGTATAGAGTGTATGGGGTGTATAGAGTGTATGGTGTGTATAGAGTGTATGGTGTGTGTATGTAATGTATGGTTTGTATAGAATGTATGATGTGTAGGGAATGTATGGTTTGTATAGAGTGTATGGAGTTTATGGTGTGTATAGAGTGTATGGTGTGTATGGAGTGTATGGGGTGTATAGAGTGTATGGTGTGTATAGAGTGTATGGTGTGTATGGAGTGTATGGTGTGTGTATGTAGTGCATGGTTTGTATAGAATGTATGATGTGTAGGGAGTGTTTGGTGTGTATAGAGTGTATGGAGTTTATGGTGTGTATAGAGTTTAGGGAGTTTATAGTGTGTATAGAGTGTATGGTGTGTGTGTGTGTTTGTTGTATATTGAGTTTATTGTGTGTGTGGTGTGTGAGGCATGTGTGTATGGTGTATGTGGAGTGTATTGTGAGTATGGAGTGTGTGTGCATGTGGTGTGTGTGGAGTGTGTGTGTGTATGGTGTGTGTGCAGTGTGTGAGTGTGGTATGTATGAATGTATGTGTGTGTGTGTGGGTGTTTGGTATGCATGGAATGTATTGTGTGTATGGTGTGTATGGATTTTGTGTGTATGGTGTGTGTGGAGTGTATTGTGTTTATTGTGCGCATGGTGTGTATGGAGTGTTTGTGTATGGTGTGTATTGAATGCGTTGTGTATATGGAGTGTAATGTTTGTATTGTTTTTATTGTGTGTATGGTGTGCATGTACTGAGTGTATGGTGTGTATGGAGAGAGTGTATGGTGTGTATGGAGTGTATACAAATCAGATGATGTCATAAGCCTCGTCATCCGTCATTAGCCTTGTTAGCGTCTCTGCTTGGAGCGCTCCTTTGAGGAAGCGCTGTCTTGCGCCGTAATGAAAAGTGCGGTTAAAATAGTCCTCCTGGATCTCATTTTACGAATCATTAATAATAAATTGGTGCCATCGATCCTAATGATAAGAGCCCCCCTCAGATCCCTCTACTGTTCGGAAACTTTTGTTTCCATGGATCGGTTATTTTTCTTCACTGTACACGACTGCAGCGGGCGGGGGGGGGGGGGTCTCCTGGCGAGAGAGGGGGGCTATAATAAAGGCCACTGAGATTTCGCTCTTATTAAATGTGTTATATGAACTTTGGTGCGGGATTTTATATTTTCTGATCTCTCAGACCTCCAGCTGTATTGACATTCAGAGTGTGTGTGGTGTGTGTGTGTGTGTGTGTGTGTGTGTGTGGATGAATGCTTTGCAGTGTTCTGCAGTTCACTCACACACACTCCGAGGTGTGTTTTTTGGAGAGGGGTGGATATCAAAACAGGTGCTGACCCTGCCACTTCATTAGTCGGTCATTAGGGATTAAAAGGTATAATTTGGTTCCCACAGGCTACGCAACGTCTGAGCAATGTTAAGTAGCCTGCACTAACTGACCACGTCTTACACTGCTAGCAAGTGGTCACTGCTCATCCAACAGCCTCTGCTTTTCTGAGAAGGCTTTAGACTGGGCGCTGGGGCATTTCAGTGAGGATCTGAAGGCATTCAGCCTTCCACCGATTTATCGAGCTCAGGTACGGAAGTAAGGTGCTGGACAGCACTTCAGTTCATACACTACATCACTTCAGAGCCTGCGAGTCTAATGCTCCATGGAGAAGTGGAGGGCCAGAGAGAGAGAGAGAGAGAGAGAGAGAGAGAGAGAGAGAGAGAGAAAGAGAGAGAGAGGAAAATGTTAAGATGAGCTTTGAGGCTGTACTTAAGGTGGCACACATACTTCAATATTTTCTATGACATTTATACGTTTATTTATATATATTTTTTTGTTCAATGAGGAGCAACATAGCCATTAGACTTCCTGACCATGCCACAAGCCTTGTGTCAGACCCACAATTAAAGAAACACTATGAAATCATAGATAATTAGGTCTTAATTCTGTGTTTTTACAAGTCGTTTTCTGTTTATTTGACATCTTATGAGGTGGGCCTACTACAATGCTATGTTGTTTCACATGTAAGGGTCATGTTTAAATACAGTTTTATCACTGGGTAATAGAGTCATTTGGAGAAAGCCTAAGGTTATGAAGTTTATTAAAGTCTTTGACACTAAAGGCCTTTAATATTTTAATCAGTAAACTGCCTCATTTTAAGAGATTTTAAACATGCCTCATTGCTTTAAACTTTCAAAGTATTTGTAGTTTTAATTTTCTCTGTTTTCTTAATTATATGAGAGTAAGATTAAGAGGACACTTGTAGTATTGGTTAGTATAATGACAGATCAAATCAAATTCACCTCACCAGCTCTATCATCTATAGAATATAGGGGGTGCTACAAAACAAACCCGAACCAAGACCGCTGGGTTATTATTACTAGTAATTTCAGAAAGAAACATTGGATACGAACAGATATCCAAACCCCTTTGGTCAGACTCTTCGGTGTTTCATAGCAACTGTACAACGCTGGCAGCCATCCCACTGAATCTATTCTGAGAGGCGGAAGATATAGAAGCCTTACATTTGAGTTGATGTTAAGATTGACTCTGGGGTTAAGTTGAAAATAGTCTAAAGTGCAACTTAAAGTTGAGGTGTGTTTAAAAGATGGTCAGCTACATGTTCTAAAAGCCAAGCTGAGAATCTACAAAACAGCCTCCCTCTCTATAGAGTGGACTCTATAAAATAGGGCAGTGTTACAACTGTCAGGTTTTGGCCAGTCCAAGCCACGTCCGCATCCTCTTATGTGACTCACACGAGTGTTCTTTATTTGTTAAGGATTATAAGCCTTGCCCTGGTATCGGTGTTGGTGAGTTTTTCATGTTGTCTGGCACCGGCTGTCAGTGTCATGTTCTTGTGCTACTAAAGTGCAATGTGCACATCAGTATAATACAATTAACCACATTCCTACAGCTAATGACCCTAACTCCAACCTCTAAATATCACACAATCTCAACCTCAAAATGAGACATTACCTTAACTTTAAGCCCAACACATCACCCCAAACCTAACCCCAACCTCAACACATCACCCAAAACCAAACCCCAACCTGACAACATCACCCCAAACCTAAACACAACCTCAACACATCACCCAAAACCAAACCCCAACCTGAAAACATCACCCCAAACCTAAACACAACCTCAACACATCACCCCAATCCTAACCCCAACCTCAACACATCACCCCAATCCTAACCCCAACCTCAACACATCACCCCAATCCTAACCCCAACCTCAACACATCACCCCAATCCTAACCCCAACCTCAACACATCACCCCAATCCTAACCCCAATCTCAGCACATCACCCCAATCGTAATCCCAATCTCAAAACATTACCTCAATCCTAACCCCAACCTCAACATGTCACCCAAGTCCAAACCCCAACCTCAACACGTCACCCCAATCCTAACCCCAATCTCAGCACATCACCCCAATCCTAACCCCAATCTCAGCACATCACCCCAACCTCAACGCGTCACCCCAATCCTAACCCCAACCTCAACACATCACCCCAATCCTGACCCCAACCTCAACACATCACCCCAATCCTAACCCCAACCTCAACACATCACCCCAATCCTAACCCCAACCTCAACACATCACCCCAATCCTAACCCCAACCTCAACACCTCACCCCAATCCTAACCCCAATCTCAGCACATCACCCCAATTGTAATCCCAATCTCAAAACATTACCTCAATCCTAACCCCAACCTCAACATGTCACCCAAGTCCAAACCCCAACCTCAACACGTCACCCCAATCCTAACCCCAATCTCAGCACATCACCCCAATCCTAACCCCAATCTCAGCACATCACCCCAACCTCAACGCGTCACCCCAATCATAACCCCAACCTCAACACGTCACCCCAATCCTAACCCCAATCTCAGCACATCACCCCAAACCTAACCCCAACCTCAACACGTCACCACAAACCTAACCCCAATCTCAACACATCTCCCCAATCCTAACCCCAATCTCAACACATCACCCCAAACCTAACCCCAATCTCAGCACATCACCCCAATCCTAACCCCAATCTCAACACATCACCCCAAACCTAACCCCAATCTCAGCACATCACCCCAAACCTAACCCCAACCTCAACACGTCACCACAAACCTAACCCCAATCTCAACACATCACTCCAAACCTAACTCCAACCTCAACACATCACCCCAAACCCAAACACATCCCCCTTACATTAACCTCAACCCCATCATATCACCCTAACCCTAAGCCCAAGTGCAACACGAGACATAACCCTATAACTCAGAAATCAATACTAGACATCACCCTGACACTGACTCACCATGACCCCAATCAATATGAAGTGGCTACAGAGAATAACTGAATGAATGAATGACTGAATGAATGTTGGATGAACACAAACTGTGTGCGAACAAACAATATAAGAAAGGCCTTGTGTATATTTGGACAGTTGGCTGATTGCTTGCTTGACCTTCATGAACCCAAGAAGGAAGTAAATGTCCAGAGTAGATTCCCAGAGCTTGTTACTGTTGTCTCTCAACACGAGAAGCAAAGTGTCAATGGCGGTAATACAGGCCATCATGAGGACGAATCAATGGGGATAATCAATAACACTAAATCAGCTGCTAATGATGTGCTGCATGGTTAAGAAGCACTGATGAAGTACTGGTGAGCTTAGCAACAGCAAAAGCACCTGGCCGCCTACAGCAGTGCATGCCCAGGGAACATTTTCAATGAAGGGAAACTGTTGAAGAGATCAAGAACACTCTGCAGGACGCCGGCATAGATTTGTCAACCACTGCCATTAAGAGAAGAATGGAACAGCAGGAGCTTGGAGACTTAACAACCAGATGCAGTCTGCCAACAAACTTCAAGAACTTGGGTGGTGACCCTAAACACAGCACTACAGCAAGTGAAGTTTTTCAGAGTTGAATGTTCTTGACTGGACCTAGCTGTACCCCACTGAGCAGCATTTCACTGACGACCAGACGGAGAATCAAAAGCCACCCAAGCAAGCAAGGCCTGGCAATAATTGCAGAAGAGGCCTGGAAGAGCTACAGCAGAGAAAACCCAGCCATGTCTGCACAATGTGGGTGGGGAAGAGGACTTAGTGAGTGAAGATTGTGGGCACCAAGCATGCATTAACGGTGCCAGTGGGGCTGGCCTCAGTATGGTCTTAGCCTCCATGGCTAAGTTTATATTCAATCTGATTTGTGCATAAAGAAAAATTAACATAGAGCACAACGTCTGTACTTTCAACAGAAATTGTCGGCAGAGCTCATGTTTTTTCACGCATCCTGTCTTAAAGCACTGACGAGGTTTGATCACACTGGTGTGATCAGCGACTGCTGAGGGTTCAACAAGAAGCAGCGCTTGTGCTGCAGACACAGTGACCCCTGGTTCCTGTCACCACTCTACAATCAGAGGTCTGTACAGTGGAAGCGTGTGTGAACTGCGTTCCTCACGTGTCAGAAGTGAGTGGAATATTCCAGATAGGCGCTGCTGTTTATGAGCAGGTGTAGCAGTGTGCTGTGTAGTGGAGGGAGGCCTCTCTGAAATGGACCTGTCAGAGGTGAGCTATGGCATGTGAGATACTGTGTCATGGTAAACGCTCCTCTCCATCTGAATTCAATACATAACCTGCGTCCAGAAATACTCTGCAATTTGTCTTTCACTCTGCATCATTTGAAAACTGTAAGGAGGGGATTAAACTGTTTAAGACGCAGGTTTTTGGGGGTGGAAAAACGTTTTGTGTGTAATTATATTACAGCTGTAAAAGCGTGTTTCATTCCGACTCTCTAAAGAGACTTTGGAGGGCAATTTCTCCCACTGACAGGCATGACAAATGAACTGCCCTGGCTTTAGCACTGGACGCTCACTCAAACACTGTGTGTGTGTGTTTGTGTGTGTGTGTGTGTGTGTACCAGGAATATATTGTGGGGACCTAAACCTGTTTACACACTTACATTGTGGGGACCTGTCTGTATCTATGTAATGTCCCCACAAATCACAAGAGTGTGTGTGGTTGTGAGCCTTTAACAGGTTTCACTCACATTTTGGGGACTTGAATCTGTTTGAACACATTGTGGGGATTAGTCTTTCTACTGAAGACCACACGCTGGATCACCCTGTAACTCAGACGTATATACCAATTAGCCACAACATTAAAACTACACACATGGTCCATTCTCTCAGCTGTAAGTGTGTGTTGTGCTGTTAAGGGTGGATCAGACACAGCACTGCTGCTGGAGTATTTTGTGGATCAGTGTCTGAGGGATAAGTCAACACTGACTAGACTTCAGTCCACAGACACATCACTTGGTCTTGGCCAACTATGATCCAGTTGGTTTTCCAGTTTGTTTTCCATTGTACTGGACAACTTTTGCTTAATATTAACTGCTTCATAAATTCATGAATGAATGAATGAATGTTTTCCTAGCTGAAGCTCTGATAATGACCAATAATCTGAGGGTACCACTGGTCTGCTTCTGCTACTACAGGTCCAGGCCCCCACAGAGAAACTCTGAAACTCGATAGGGATGACTCTGTTGAGGGAACCTGAACTGAGGAACTGGGTGGCCTTGCCCTTAAGCGTGGGAGTGCCTCACACCCTCTGAGAGCCAACCTGTAGGAGTAGAAAGCCTTGCCCTTGAACGAGGGAGTGCCTTGCACCCTTCAGATCCTAAATGCGAAACCCCAAGAGTTTTAGGAGATCTGTGATCTGTGGATAAACCTAGTAAGAACATCAAGACGTATAGGTTGGACACACCTCAGATTCAGATCGCAGTATAAAGACAAATAAAAAGCACTGTTGTTTTATTTAATGAACTACTCCATGGAGGCTATTAATCTCATTAAACATGTATTAGAGCAGGCGATTTGTCAAATGAGTCGTTTGGAAATAGTGATTAATGGTAAAACAACTGTGATTAATTGCGTCACGTGCTGAAAAGCTCAGAAGCACAGGCGCTGGCTCTGGGTTGAATGCAACAGAACTGTGTTTAAAGCAAGGGTTGTGGGATAATGAAGACCCAGAGCACGAGATGAAGGAGGCGAAAAAAGGAAAGAGAATGCCTCATATCTGGCGATGAAAACCATTAGAGGTGACCTCCTTATCTGATTCTACAAGCGGGTTAAGAATAAAAAGAGCAGACACTGCCCCCCTCATTAACCTGCCTCATAGCCTCCTTAATGAAATAGTTTCTGCAACGTCATGCGCAGGGCCCACCAGCTCCGCGTCACCATGGAGACATCGCTACCTGGAAAAAAGGGGGAAAAAAGAAAAAGAAAAAAAAAAAAATTTCAATAGTCTGAAAACCTCAGAAAGAACATGAAACACACACACACACACACACACACACACACAAACATGTAGTTGGACTTCATTAGAAAGTGTTTCTTATTATACAGTAACAACTAAGCTATTCATTTCTTTACACCACTATTTATGGTGTAGGTGGTGTTAATTTAATTACACTGTTTCAAGTAAAAAAAACAGCTTTGGCAATTAGAGAGAGAGAGAGGGGGAGAGAGAGAATATGACTGCGAGACAGAATAGTAAAGACACCACATCTTACACATGTCTGTGCACACACACACACTCACACACGTAAAATGAAAAGTAATGACTGATTTACTGATGTTATTACACAGTTATTAATGGTGATTGCGTGTTAAATGAATTAAATGTTTAATGTAACTGTTGATTTATTAAATAAAAGACAGAGAGAGGGAGAGATGATAAATGGAAAGTGATAGAAAGTGAAAAAAAGGAAGAAAGAAATAATGTTTATAATATTTGTAATATTTTTATAATAATCGTTATAAACGCAAGAAAAGAAAGAAAGAATACCGATGATATAAAGGTCAAGAAAGGGACAGTGAGAGAGACAGATACATTTAAAGAGAGAAGGTGATTAGAAAATACAGGAAATAACAACAATATAGAATAAATAAACAGAAATAAATAAAAATAGAAAGAAGGATAGAAAAGGACAAATGATAAATATTTGTAGAGACTGGTAGAGAAAAAGGAAGAAGTGAATTAAAAAGAGTGATTAAGAAAGGGAATTTGGGACTGAAAGTAAGAGATGAAGTAAAAGATAGTGTGAGAGAGTGAAATGAAGAGAGGGTGAGAGAGAGAGAGAGAGAGAGAGAGAGAGAGAGAGAGAGTTGCTGATCACAGACTCTGAACCTGTGATTGGTTTATCGTCTAATCAGAGTGAGATGTAAATGAAGGAATCACAGCGTCCTCTCCAAACCACTTCACGGTTCCGAGCCGAGCTACTGTTACAGTGGGGACTCAGCCTGAGCTCGGGCCGAATTCACTATAACACCATTCCCAATATCCCTGCAACGTCTAATAAATCATAAAAGATATCACCTTTAACCCCACCCCTAATTATGACCCTAACCCTAACCCTGCCTCTAAACCTACCCTTTACCCCACCTCTGACCCTGACCCTAACACAGTCATCAAAGCAATACGTGCTCTTACACTGACAGATGTGTGTCCAGTGCCAATCAGGAATCACTGGGCACAAGGCAGGAACACACATGGTTGATCAGATGAGGGTTAGATGAGATGATTAACACTGAAAGCTCAGGATACATATAGAGACTTCATAACGTGTTATATGACAATAACATACACTACACTAAATAGTTGCACATACATAATTAACACCTCTACATTGATTCAATTCAGTGCAATTCAATTTTTATTTATGAAGTGCGTTCTACAGCTGTAGTTGTCACAAAGCAGCTCTTCAGAGTTCCAGGAAAAAGCATGAGAAAGAATCCTTGAAAAGAAGCAAGATTCAAATAGGCACCCTCCTCCTCTGCTCAACACTTGAAGAAATGATAATAATAATAAAGCGGTATATAAAGAAAGAGTATGAATGGAGAATGATGGGGGGTACAGTGTGTGTACAGTGGTCTATAACACCGTATTGTGGGTGTGTTAAGAGCTGTGTTAATGAGTGAAAGGTAGGTTATCAATGAGCTTCTAATCTTTTGTTAACAGCACACAGTAAACCCTAATGTTTAAAGTAATTAACAGAGTTGCGTGATTCTAAAAATGGCAAGCAATTTAACAAGTCAATTATCTTCAACAATATCTTCCTTTTGAGCTTGTGAAACGGTAACGTTTTGATTTAGGCAGAGTCCTGGTTGTGGCTTTCAGTAGAAATAGCTGTAATTTGTATATTTAACAGATTTTAATGTGTGTGCTGTTATTTTCAGCCGAGATGGAGGATGGTCTGGAGTGTAGTGATTTTAGTGAATGCCATGTGGACAGATTCAGGGGTTTATTTTAACAGGTTGTGGGCTTGAGCCCCACATTGGGTTGTCCTCCCACAGTCCAGAAAAACACATGTTGGTATAGGTCTGGCCATGTAAAAGCGTCCCTAGGTGTGAGTGTGTGGTGCTCTGTGATGGACTGGTGCCCTGTCATGTGTGCTCCTGCCTGATGCACAGGGAAAATGGGTTAAGTTTAGGCAGAATTCAATATTTAGTTAAAATATTAAAAACTAGTATTGAGTAGCAGTGCCAATGCAGTGCAACTGATTGCCTTCATTGTTTTTGTTTTTTTTTTCAGTTCTGCTAACATATTCAGGTTTACAGTGGAAACAGCCTGAAATCCCACAAATACTGACGCTTTTTTACTCTAAGTGTGCAGAATTACCACTATCAGCCCTTTGTTCTGGGCACGTCTGGCCATCACCAGTGAATTATCAAATGATTCATTACATTGATTCATTATATATTCATTCATTCATTATCTGTAAGTGCTTATCCAGTTCAGGGTCGCGACGGGTCCAGAGCCTACCTGGAATCATTGGGCACAAGGCGGGAATACACCACACTCCTCACAGACAGTCTCCCAGAGGAAACCCACACAGACACAGGGAGAACACACCACACTCCTCACAGACAGTCACCTGGAGGAAACCCACGCAGACACAGGGAGAATACACCACACTCCTCACAGACAGTCACCTGGAGGAAACCCACACAGACACAGAAAGAACACACCACACTCCTCACAGACAGTCACCCGGAGGAAACCCACGCAGACACAGGGAGAACACACCACACTCCTCACAGACAGTCACCCGGAGGAAACCCACGCAGACACAGGGAGAACACACCACACTCCTCACAGACAGTCACCCGGAGGAAACCCACGCAGACACGGGGAGAACACACCACACTCCTCACAGACAGTCACCTGGAGGAAACCCACGCAGACACAGGGAGAACACACCACACTCCTCACAGACAGTCACCCGGAGGAAACCCACGCAGACACAGGGAGAACACACCACACTCCTCACAGACAGTCACCCGGAGGAAACCCACGCAGACACAGGGAGAACACACCACACTCCTCACAGACAGTCACCCGGAGGAAACCCACGCAGACACGGGGAGAACACACCACACTCCTCACAGACAGTCACCCGGAGGAAACCCACGCAGACACGGGGAGAACACACCACACTCCTCACAGACAGTCACCCGGAGCGGGAATCGAACCCACAACCTCCAGGTCCCTGGAGCTGTGTGACTGCGACACTACCTGCTGCACCACCATGCCACCCCTTCATTATATATATTATATTATATTATTGGTCCCCAATTAAACTAGACACCCTCTATCACACACTATCCCACCGACATAGAGAGGGCTGAGAACAAGCACTTCTGAGATTCATAATGCTGCCAAATACAGAACAGTTCCAGACCCTGAAAACAGATTTTTGGATCATTAGGAGTTGCCTCAAACTCCACCATTAGTGCAGCATCCACCTGGACAATGTAATGGCAATGGCAGTCAGTCCACACTACACATCAGCTATTAGGTAGACGCCCCCTGTTGGCTCTGACAACACCACCTCCAGCAGTCACCCAAGTTTTCCTAAAATGACTCCTATCCAATGGAGGCCAGGACATATTCTGACTGCCAGCACACCTTAATATGGCCCACATGGGCAGAACATGGCATTAGCTGAGCTCTGGATGGCTACGGGCACTGGGTGGGTTGGCACATGTGCTCTTATGTGCCAAGCCAGATGGGCAGTCTATAATAGGATAAATGTGGGCAGCCCAGTCACTCTCTATATTAGGGGCCCACAGGAGCCCATAGTGGGTTTTCAGGTGGCCATGGGCCAACATTTTACCCAGGAACAATACCTGCTGGTACCCAGCTTAGCTAAGGTTGTGTTGGCTGGGGCCGTGACATCTAATCTTAAAAATTCAAAACATTGTCTGTAATAAAATATTAAAACTTCCAGTCCAAGGAGTCAACAGACCACCAAGTGAAGGGCCTCTGGAGGCAGCCACCTGAATATCTAGATGGAACCAAACAGGGAAGACAATAAAACAGGGCAATTATAAATTATTGAAATGAGTTAGCTGCGAACCCAAACATGGAGCGGTCTGAAAGACTAAGGGGTCAAGCTGTATTTTCTTCTCTGTTGTGTCAACAAAGTCATTAGCGGCAAGGTGTCTGATTTAAGGAGGTTTTTTTAATCCCACATTCAAAGAGTCAACAGGTCCACTCAGATTCTGCTGCTGTTTTTTTTTCAGAGCTCTATTCTAAGCGCTGCCACAAAACTGTCTGACTCCATACAAAGAGACAGCATTAGTCATATTCGGTTTCATATAATTTCTTCCACATAAACATATGACATTATATGCCCACGTATACACAGCGTTACAGCGGGGCTTTGGCAACAGAAAATCTAGAATTATTCCTTAATGACTGCTTTGGATACAGCCACATATAAGAAAACATACACTCCTCTACATAGCACTAATGTTTATAATCAACACACTATCGGCATTTACAGATAAACACTGATTCCCAGAGAGTGGGGAGTGATGGATTATGTAACATCATTTTATTTCCTTTACATTGTGTCTTTAATAACTGTCTAGTTACACATTAATAACATGTTATAACAGTGTAACTACAAGTGAAGTATTCACTTTTACAGCGGGAATAAATTACAACAGTCGGCATGGTCTCAGTATGAACCATTTCCAGTTTCACCCTGTTGTTCAGTAGTCAGTGCCTTCATAGAACAACCACAGAGCACTGGCCACTGATGAAGGCCCCAATTAATGTAAATTTCTTTGTGTACAAGGAAGAACATTGTATACCTTTACGTAAACTATAGTACTGTAATAATAATAATATAGATAATACAAATAATAATAATAATATCAGTTATTACATTGTTGTTAAATGTATTAAAAATACACAGTTATTACAAATAAATAAAGAAGAAATAAAGAAATGAGACCTTTCTCCTAAGAATTATACTGCATCATTTTCAGTGAATGGCAATTAAAAGAAGGTAATCATTTCCAACAGTATTCTCTCTGATCTTTAGCATGTGCTCCAGTGGCGTCTGATCCAAACAATAAGTTTGAGCATCCTGCTCTGATCATTAAAACACTTCTTCTGAACTCCGTGTTTTCTCTCCCTAACCACCAACACAAAGAGCAAGCACTGAGACCTAGTGCTTTTGTTCTTGACATCATCGAAGGGAGCTAAGCTTGAAGGAGCGGTCTAATCTTTTTCCTCATATTTCTTCTCCTTTTCAGAGATTTTCAGAAAATATTGTTGGTGTCTCTTTTCATTGTTATGAAATGCTGGCTTCTGAAGGATGATACAATGCAAAAATAACCTCCCCTACACCCCCCCCCCTCCCCCCTGCACACAAAAATGCTGTTTTGGAGTGATGCCACGAACAAACCACTTTTGGTTTCTTGTAGAATCTCTCAGTGAATAAACACCACAATGTTCTTTCTTCAATCAAAATAATGTTGTCTTATATTTTATTTCCTTTTTCATTGTTGTAATTGAGAAGAGTGAGTGGTTGAACAGCATAGTGGCTCGATGTGCTTGTGCTGTTGTCTTAGCAACCCTTGGTTCCCATCACAATCACTGTAAATAAGTCCACGTCAAAGTTCCTTCACTGTTAATCTTTTCACGTTAAACTGAAATTTGGAAGGATTATTGGAATTTCCATCTGTGAGAACTTCATGCCCCAGTTCTCAGATCAGTTTTACTTATTGCACTTTGGCTTTGGAATTTTTTGTCGGCCACCAATGCAAAGAGCATATAAACCTCTTCAAAACACCTTGAGACAAAGTTACGAGCTGCCAATGTGTAAAAAAGTAAATGTGAAAGCTGTTGTAACTTAAGAGATTTTACATGTGGCAGTTTGTGCTGGATTTGAATGAGCTCTGCATTTTGTGGTGACCATTTAGTACGTACTCGGCACCCGGTTCCAGGGACCAGGTACCAGATTTGGCCATGCAGAGTTGAGTATAGTCACGTAGGGTCCATGGAATGGAAAAGTGCCATTTTATTAGAGAATTAGACGTAGGCAATGTTTGTTTGTAAAAGGTCTGTTAAATAGATTTAAAGGCACCAACTTGATTGCACACTTTAGCTATGTCTCATAACAGATTATTTTTGCCGGCCTCGCCGTGCTCTGGGTTTCAAGGCTGCGTCCACATAGTTTAAATAAAATGTCCTTTCCTGTCTGCTTCCCTTATTTTCACATGATCTGTAGCACTGGCTATGGCCTCAAAAATATGTCAACAGAGCTGACAAGCATGAGGATCCTGAGCAGGTAAAATCAAGGAAAGCAGATAGGAAAGGTTGTCTCTGCCAATTATTTGGGTGCAGCCCAATCTCAGTGACAAGGCTGAAAGATGTGTTGCTCATCTTTTGTTAAGCATGGCAGTGAAAACATGCTGTAATATAACATCTACATTCTAATAATAAGTAGATGCTAATACCCAGATTAGAAGTATTGGTTTACCGACCAAAGGTGCCATAGAATGCCTTTATAAAATATTATAGATTGTACTCATAATTAAAAGTTCATCTTTAATTGGGACAATGAAAAAAATAGCCCATTTACAACCCTCCAATTTGGCCCTAGAATGAAACAAGCTGTTGTCCCTTTCACTGAGATCTCATCATCATTTTTGTGAGCTCCACTCTGACTGAGGTACAGTGCCACACACAGAGTCAACATTTCCAAATACATCAATACAAGTGCACCACATCCCACAAACATAACAAAATCTGCTTTATGAAAACACCACATCACCTTAAAAACATTAATGCTTTCATTTATTGTCTGTAATACTTATCCAGTTCAGGGTCATGGTGGGATTGGGCAACAGTTTATTCCAGCACCTTAAAAACTCTATTTCCTGATCAATACTCCCTTAAAACGATCACCTCTCAATCAATACCACTTTAAAGCACCACACGCCACCCACTACCAGCTTGAAAAACCACTACCTACTTGATTCCACCTTTAGAAACACAACACCTTGCTCAATACCACCTTAAAATACCACATCTCACTTGATATCACCTTAAAACACAACATTCCACTGAATTTAACAGTCAGTAAAACCATAAAAGAATCACATCTCACTTGATATTGCCTTAAAAAGTACCACATTATTTTCATGACATCTTACTCAGTACCACCATAAAAGCCACATCTCAATCTATAACGCCTTAATAAAGGCAACTCTACTGCCTTTAAAAGCCCACTTTTCATTCAGTACCACCTTTAAAAACCAGATCTCACTCGACAGCAACTTAAACACCACACTCTGCTAGATACCACCTTAAAAACATCACATCTCACGTGTTACTGACATAAACAGAGAGCACATTTCAATTAATACATCTTTAAAAACAACATCTTACTCAAGAACTCTTTACAAACTACACATTTCAACCAATATCCTCTGCAAAAAAACATACAAAAGCATACAAAAGAGGAGTTTAAGTCCCTCCATGTGTTCTGAGTGATGGAGCACATTCCTCTACCACTGGGATAAGCTGCAGTGGCTTTGGTGATCCAGAATGGTCAGTTCCTGGCATTGATAAACTACTTGCTTCAGAACGGGATCAAATCCTCACAGCAATGTTGGGACATGTAGTGTAACACCTTCCCAGAAAAGCAGAAGGAAAAGTTGAGAGATACAGAGGGTGAGTATGCACACAGACTTATGATACTTATATAACAAACACGTACCTGAGTAAATGTAACTACAGCTGCGTTTGATCTCTGCTAATGCTTAATCATATCTAACAACTCAGGCCCAACCCTGTCCAGCTCCAGCTGCTGCAGAGTTACAGTTTCAAAACAAACCACACATTCAACCGCTATCACTGAGCATCCGCCATTAGGAAGCAGGAGAGTGCTAGTGCAGAGGCTGCATTTTTTAAAGCGCTAAAATACATGAATTAATGATTCAGCAGTTGGACCCGGAGTGAAATCAGATGTTTTATTAACCAACAACTCAGCTGCCACAGTGTGGAATCTTCACGCTCTGAATCTGTTTCTCTCTGCTGGTTTTATGGGAGCGCTCGGCTGCGGTCGGGCTTTTTCAGGACCGTCAACAAGTCGGCATCAACAACAAATGTTTGTATCCCTTGGTTTGATGTATTTATGTAAGCCTGCATCACCACAAATGAGTTGTTTGAACCCTTCTGCCTTTAGCGGGCCATGGGAAATCTGCAGTGCACTGTAGAAAATGGCTCTTTTTAAGAGCTAATATGATGTTATATTTACAGTGTATTTACTGTAATAAATATAACTGCAAAATCCTCCACTGATGCTTGTCAAGTTTAAACCTGGACTGTACTTAAATGGGGCTAACAGGGGGCACTGTCTTTGGATAAGGTCATAGTTTATCTCAGGAAAACAAAACTTCATACAATTTGTCCCCTATTTAGCCAAAACAAAATGTCCACCCATGAGCCAACACAGCGCTACCAACCTGGGAGGGTGAAGATAGGCATAAACTGCCACCGAAACACCAGTACTCATACTTTACAAACAGTTGTAGGAATATTAGCTTGTAATTTTACTGTAAAATTACAGCTTTAAAATCATTGTGATGGTTCACTGACCTGTAATAGTGAGAACAGCACTTCTGTCATTGCTACTTCAGGCTCAGAACTGTAGAAGGTGCACTAAGTAACTTTTGGAGGAAGGTACCAGGAAATGGACTTGACACATCTGTGGTATTGAACACACAAACACACACTAATGAGCAAATGTAGCCTACGTTTCTAAAATTTGCTGTAGTTTCTGACGCAGCCGATGCTAACAAGGTTAGCTTCTTTTAGAGATTATGAACACTTATAAATATATACTGGGGTAAACAGTGTGGCATATCTTAAAAATATTTTTTTATATTGTAAAGAGAGTGGAAAGTGGATTTAAAGCCATTATTATGCTCAACAATCTGCTGTAATTTAACAGTAATCAGTAGCTGCGATCCTCTGTTGTTTAGCAGGATTGTTTCACAGTGTGGCCTCAGACCAGAAGGTGAGATGTCAGTGTGGATCTTTGTTAAATGTCTCGTTGTTGCTTCTCTGTTATAGAACCAGAGAGCTGGTTGTGATTAGATTACTTACCTCCTGTGACAGTGCGAAGCTGGAGACCACCGAGACGGGAATGCAAATGCAAGAGTGATTCCAGAGCGTCTGCAAACACTGCTCTTATTTCTCCGCTCTGCGAGCCGGCACTGGCAGGAAAACATGAAAAACGGCCTCATTTATAGCCGAGATTTACAACCTGTAGCTCAGGATTATAATGAACGGCAGCTTCTCTTTGAGGACGGAGAAGCCTGGAGCTTTGACTTATTAAAGACGGGAATATTCAATTTGCCCAGATGTGATCTTGTTCGGCAAAAGAGCAATATTAATAGGCCTGGCATACATGTTCTTATCCAAACACCCATAAATTAATCATTTCTCCCCAGAGTCGCTGGCACACTCCACAGCTAAACATCTGCTGCATAAATTACAGCACAACTCCTCACTGACCGGCGCCATTACCCCAACAACAAGTGAAGTGGCATCTTCAAGAGAGGTCTGGAAGGGAAACAGTAGCACAGTTCACACCTACACAACAGGGCACTGTTAGCCCAGATAAATTAAATTTACTTAAGAGAACTAAGAAAACCGGTTTAAACTTTATTTATAAAATTATTACGTCTAAAAAGCCAGTTGATTTTTGTTGTTGTTGTTGTTGGTATTCCATTTGCTATGCAATCTTGTAGTTCAATTTAACACAATATTGACTTCTACTTAGTTTACGTTTTGATTCCATTTATTACCCACTATGTTACTCTCGGTCCTCCATGTTTGTTTTCTGTAAAAGGCTTTTCATAGGAGGCACTCAGTCACAGAACCAGGAGACCTCAGCCAATAGCATTTGACACATGTCTAACGAGTCCTCTGATTGGTCGCTGATCTCTAAACAGCGCCCGCCCCTGGCTCTACAGACGAACAGATTAGTTTTGCACCACACTGACTGAGATATTTGGTGCAAATGTAAGAGCGCATGGAAGGTGCACAATATTCACTGCTGAAACTGTAGCAAAACTGTGAGCGTATGATGTTTTTATACTTGTGTGTGTAGAATTGGATTTGTGCAGCTGCAATGAAGATATTGTAAAGGTGTAAGTGTTAAGCTGTATTTGTGGGAGAGGAAAAACATCTAGGTTTGCGACTCCTGAAGATATTTTCTCTGATTTTAAATTCATTGATACACATGTGTGACTATTTTCTACAAATACAATTTTCACTGTCACAGGTGCTCAGGGGTTTTGCACCAAATATACTTCCATAGAACTGTTTTTCTGCCCCTCATTCTTTCTGCGGCTCAATATACCCTCTACAGGCTGTAAACAAGGGAGTAGTTACATGTTTAGAATGGAGGCGACACGAGACGGTTTTAATCTTTAGAATGGGAGGGACAGTGACTTTAACTTTTAGAAAGTGGGGAGGGTAAAAAACAAAAGAAGATTCTGGGTGGTGGGCAGTGCCCTTCAAACCCAACTGTAACAACTACCCTGCCCAGGATCCTGAGATCCTGGAACTGTGTGAGAGTGACTCTACCTGCAGCACCATCATGCCCCTAGGATATGAGATGTTTGGAATGTGGAAACACTACTCAGCATTTTTAACAGTTTTAAATCTGTAACTGTTTTACTGATCACACCATCCCTTACATTTCTTTCTTTTTTCTTTTTACAAGTTCACAACTAATGACCAGTAAAGTGTCATATTGAAGTCATTTCATTCACTCATCTGAGTTTTATATAATGGGTTTTATACTGGAACAGACATTCCAAGCTTGGTGAGTACTAGGAAACATCATAAGATCAGTAACTTGAACAAGAAGTGTTCTACACAGCTGCTGTTCCGCTGAGGAAAGAGCCGCCGTAAAAAAATCTTACAACCTGAGTGGCAGGTTAAATAATTAATTAGATTTTCTCTGTTAATGAAAGAAATGGGCTTTCCTTTTATACGCCTGCCTCTGTAATTACGTTGAAGGGCTGGCTTCTGAAACCCAACCAGGAGGATCTTAATGGTCAGAAAGGAGTTGCTGAACAATTAACATTCATTATGCCTCAATAGCGCAGAAATGGAGTCATAAACGACCAGCGTTTATAGTCATTGGTTGGGGTGTGATTGGAGAAATGGGACGCCTGATTGTGATAAGATGGCAGAGAGGAGGGAAATGGGCCTATATTAAAAATAATGACTGTTTTCTATTAAATTGAAATACAATGCTTGGCACAATCACTTGGCGTAAATAAAGAATTAGAAGTCTGGAGCCAGTGCAAAATCCAATTTGGTGAGGTTTTACATCAGTGAAAACATCTCATTCACTCCGCTGCATTAACATTAAAATAGATTTCTGGAGTGAAAACTAATTTGCCTTAAAGATAGAAGTGGCTGCTTACAACTTGCTGTCTTGCAAAGCATGTATTCATACACTACTACTAAAACTACACATACGGTATAGGGTTAGGATACTGCCAAGTGTTGAAGGTTAGGGTAGGGGTTAAGGCCTATTTATGCATCTGAGCTGAATCAACTGTTGTGAGAATTTACACTTGTGTGTGGGTGTGTCTTCACCATTCTTCAATTACACCACCAAAACACTAGGGCCGAATCACAGATATCACCCTCAACCTTATGTAGCATGAGATGCAGTGGTGTAGTAGCTTTCAGATACACTATGTAGGGATTGTGGCACTATTTGTGACAGAGCAACAAAGACTCAGACTCATCCATAGACATGACTTCTAAACCAATGTCTGAGGAGATCTCTCACAGTGGATATGTTGCTGTCTGCAGTCTCTGTAGTTTGGAGGAGTTCATATTTTGGTACTTCCTTGGCTATATTTCTCAGGACATAAACATCTGTAGCATAGATTCAGCACAGAAGCATAAATCAGGCTAATGTCCATTCAGATTAGGTTCAGGGTAATGTCTAGTCTTTAGGTAGAAGTTAGGGTTGGGGTCAAGAGGTTCTCTGAGCGATGCCATATAAGAAGCACTTTTGGTTCTTTTACTAATAATGATTATATTGGTAAATAACCTTAAGATCAAGTGATGGATTTTTAAACCTTTACTAAGTTCTTCACACTCACACATCTCAAAATCCACCTTGGTTTGCTTATGGAAACAAAAAATGCTTCTTCTATGGCATCGCTACTATTTTCAAGGGTGGTGTTAGAATTACAATGATGACTTTGGGGTTAGGGTTTTGTTCATGTTCATGGCTTTCAGCTCAATTTTGGCACAATATTGTCGTGTCCGACAAATTTCCAGTATCTGCACCAAATTTGAGCATCGGGGGCAAGTAACGGTCGTGTAGTGTGGCATAATCAAAGCGTCTAGGACGCCCCAAGACACCATGCCGAAAAGTCCAGCATGTTAGAATTCTTTGGATCTTTTTGGCTAGTCTGACACATCCACATCCTACAGCAAGTTCCTTGACCTTGACCAATAGGAGGACAGAGCGATGTCTGGCGTGCATACGTAAGAATGGTCCGTGTAGTGTTGCCAGTCTCCAAACCAAGAAACTGCATGGATATTATAGCGCTAATAAATAATAATATTGTGTAGTCTGATAGGCATTAATCATTTTTACTATACGTCCAAAGAGAGATAAACATCTGACTGCTCACATTTACATTTTCAATTGCTCACAGTAACAGCTATTCATCCAGGAAGACTTTGTTCTAAATGTCGGTAACAATGTTGTGAGGTTTTGATGGCATTCAGCCACAACAGTATTAGTGAAATAAACTCACTAATATATGGGAGTAGTGAAATATTTTGAACCGTTAAAAAAATGCCACTGTTAAGAACATGTGTTAGGTTTCACATCTCTGAAAAATGTCTGATCATCCCTTGTGCTAAGTGCAAGTCTTTATAAATGTCTCACATGAAATCAGAAGGCCAGCACTGACTCTGAAATGTGTTTCTAGAGAAGAAGCAAGCTTGCTTTGGAGATTTAAAAGGAAAAAAGAGTTTGCTCAAAATGAAATCTCAGATCTGTTAAAACATAACAGGATCCTGTAAAGGAGCAAAAGCCACGGTTCAGTTAATTAGCTAGTGGAACCTTTAACCTCATGCATTAAGTGACTGTTAACAGCTACACATTAAAATGTAGAACACTGCACATATACAGTTGATGTAGGACGAGATTGTTTTAGAACAGAGACCATTTAATTGCTTACAGTAGACGTCTTGCCATCGGAAGTGAAGTGAGGCCTTGTTGCACTTCACGTGTTACCCACTCTTTGCTAATTTTGGCAATCCACCAACAGCTGACACAAAACCACATTCCCCACATAACACATCATAAGATATACACCCTTCACCTTAATACACATGCACAATAAGCACAAGAACAGTAAACTCTGGTGTATGCCTGGAGCTCATTTGCATACCTCTGTCCCTATACCTACTTTTGACAATGTCATGGCAAATTTCCTCTCAAGAGCTTAACATCGGTTTACATTTTACAGCAGTCCCCAGCTAAGTCACAAACACATTCCAGACTGAATTACCTTGAGCACATTCTCAGGCTGGCTCTCCTCTGACCACCCAGACATGCTGGAATTCTTCTGCTGGTGTCTACTCTGCCAGTGGACTTGTTTCTACTCCCAGGGCCCTGCTCTAGACTCCCAGCACATGCCATCCATAAGTGACACCAGAGGGCCACTGGACATCCCCCTGCATCAGCTCTCATGGTGTTAGCCACAAAATGGCAGTTAGCTTAACTGCTAATGACCTGAATAGTGCTACTAGCTTGGTGTGGTTAGCTTATCAGCAAAAACTTAGATCTTCCAGGCTGTTCACCTCTATTATTTTGCAGCGAGTTGGCCCCATGCTAAAGCTAGTACCAGTCTTCAACTCTGCGTCCCTTGAGAGAGGGACTTGCAACGGACGCCAGTTCTATAGTTGGCTATTGAGAGTGGAACCCCAGGCTATTAGTTCTATCTTCCATGGCATTCCTGGGAGCCCTGTCATCACCAGTCATCCTCCTGTGGCTGCTTACTGGCTTAGCAATTCCACCATGGACTGATGCCATTCAGTGCAGCTCCAAGGGGCGCTGTCACTCTAGGGGCTTGGCTGTTCATATTTTGCATAGCTCTGTCCCCTTCCACACGTCGGACAATAGCAAAATGAACATGTGCAAGTTGCACTGCATAAAAGCATTTGCTAAATGTCTTAAAACGTAAACGTACATTTCCCGCACGTGTACTGTGTGTTTATGAACATATGAACGTACTGTGTGTATTCAGCTCTTAGCATGTTCCACTGGACACTCATAGAGCATTCTTTTTAATTTGTAATGCCTAACTTGGTTAAATACAGTTTCATAAAGGTGAGTAAGCATTAATCAGGAGATACATGCATTTTTATAATTTTTTCAAATTTTACATCAATAGTTTTCCAACATTTCCACCACTTTTTAAGGTGTTGTGACATAAACAAATTACCTCTCAAATCTTATCCCTAACTCTAATTTGATCATAAAAATTAATACTATTCAAACTCCAGGGCAACCCCAGCAGCTTTCACCATGTCTGTGAGGATTTGATTGGATTCAGTCACATAAACCTTAGTGATGCCAGGTACTGTTGTTGGGGGATTAATTCTGGATCACAAATCCACAAAAAGTTGTCCCACCTCCTCGTCAGAGTCTGTCCAATCACAGCACTGGACCAGTATGTATGTGAGAGTTCAAGGACAAGGTTAAACAGAGCAAAACAGACACAACAACCACACAGAAAGAAGAATACAGATTACCTACTGAGAAAACAAGGACGAAGACAAAGAGAACCAAGCGAAATGGCTGAAAACTAGCATTTCTGCTACTCGGTTCTCACAGCTGAGCGCCTCACACTTAGATATAGTGGAGCTCTCCAGAGGTAATGGATTATTCAGAGTTTTGCCACAAATTACTAGAAAAAGAGGCAGTAGCCGGGTTTCCATTCCAGACCTTGAAAAACATTTACAATGCACAATAAATATTTTTTTAGTGAAAGAAAATGCAAAAGAAGCCATGTTTCTATTTGCTACAGTTAAGGGAAGAGACTTTAGATGATGTAGACTCCCATGATCAGGGGAGTCATTGAAATGAACAGGATGGAGAGATCTTAGTCAGTTTTGCTTTTAGCAGAATCATTTTGACAGCCATTTACACTCTCTCTCTCTTACTGTGTGTGTGTGTGTGTGTGTGTGTATTTTTCTGTCTGTACACCATGCAGCCACTGTCCTGATACAACATTCACGTACACTTTTTCTCCTTATTCTCTCTTTCTCTCTCTCTCCTGTTTGCCTTTAGTGATATTCCGACTCTCCACATTGTTGAAATGGAAATATCTTTCTGTATCAGTGTGTTTTCCATTCAGATTTTTCTTTGCACATTTTCAAAATTCACAAAAACCTGGAGGATGGAAAACGCACTACTGTACACATCATTTATAGATCATCGTTAAAGTTAGGGAGCTGTCCCAGTAAACAAGGAACGTCCCTGGACGTTCAAAATAGGTCTAAAAGTAGTCTGTCCGTCAAGGACATATTTTAAACATCAATGGACGTCCAAATTCCATCTTAATAAGTTAGTTAAGTGGTGACCAATCGATAACGTCAGTGGACGTCCAAAACGCGTTTTATACAAGTAATTTATTTCAGGACCAATTAATAACGTCAATGGACGTCCAAAATACGTCTAATAGTTGTTTTTCAATGTCTGTGTTTGGACGTCTTTTCAACTTCATTTTCAACCTTAAGAGAACGTTGATTAGACGGCAGTCATTACGTTATTTCAACGTTGAATCAACGGCTAAATGTTTACTGGGTTTTTTTCTTCTGAGGCAAATTCTAGATTGAAGCTAGAGAGTTCCATGTTTAAAGTCTTCAATGCCAGTTTTAAACAAATATGTTTGTTCATTCCTTGACGCTCAGTATGTCTTTTTTTTTTATTTTACTCAATGGTATTCTTGTATTAAGCAGACATTTCACAATGACCTTGTGGAGAATACGGTAGGAGGGATATACCCCTAGGACGCAGATGGATCCTCTAGTAACTTGTATATAAGTGCAGCTTTCTTTGATGTAGACACTTCATCATGACTCAGACAGGTAATAAATAAGCTCTATAAATAAAATATAGCTTTGAGACAGTGAGCGCACACACTCAGAGCAGTGGGCTGCCAGCCATACTGGGTCACCTCCCATTTCTCCAGTCAGTCTTGGGGATTGGACCAGCAACTTCAAGGCCTTGACTGCCCCCCCTGTGTACCCTGTGTAAAGGGGTAATGATGTAATATTATTGGTGCAAATTGCCACTTTGCCAATCGGTCATAATACACCTGCTCAGCTTTAGCATAACTCCATTTGTCTCTGTCTACATTCTCGGGGTTGTGGAGGCTTTTGTCAAGCACTGGCTGAGTCACATCACACACACGCAATAGAACTGCTACTCAATCCAGCTGGACAAGTTCACAGATGTCCCTACGCTTGATGGAGTTTCATCAAGAAGGGAGCGTTTTCAAAAATCAGAGAAAGATACTTAAGCAACAGCACGCCAATCTGTCCTCTCTCACCATGTCTGAGCTGAGAATGTTTGTTTGGAAATCTCCATTCTGAATCATCGCATAGCCAACAAGATCTCTAAAAAGTAATTATGTAAAAAGCTGTTCAGGTATTTGTAACATTTCTAATTTATGACTGATTATGATCGGTAGCATTAGTGAGCTCTGGTCCACCGGGGAGCCTGTTTCACTAATTCAGTGCCAACTCCCTGCAATGTATTCCAAAAAATAAAGAGCTACAGGAACAGTGCTTTAGGTTGTTGTGAGAGAATTTTACACATGAGGAAGGCTAAATAAACTTTGGGATAGGTTTTGGGAGCTCAATGTGTGGTGTATTTGTATGTGTACGCTTAGTGGTTTGTGTTAGGGTTAAGGTCAGGGGAATCCTACTAGAAATTTAAAGTGTACATCCACAGATGGCAAATTAAAGTCTTCCATACCTTCAGTAACAATCCCAATTTCATGTGTTGCATGTAAAGAACCCTCCTCATTACTGATGACAATCACTGGCATCGTACACCTTCCAGCTTCGTTCTGCTACCCAATTTGGTAAAACACTTTTTTTTTTTTTGAAGCAGTCTGTCTAATGACCCAGTCTGTGCCTCCAGCAACCAGCAGGGGGTCTAAGTGGTGGGATAGGCAGTGTAGGTGCAGTGAGCTCTGGGAACTCCGTTTCCCAGACTTCTTTAAACAAATCAGTGCTGACTCTGCACACCTGCTTGGCTCTGTACTTAATGCCATGGAAACAGCTGATCAGTGTCACTCCTTTGTAGAGGGGTGACGGGATTGGTGTCTGTTCAAAGAGAAAAACCAGCAGAAAAGAACAAAAGAATGAGGAAAGAAAACAAAAGATAATAGAACAAGAGATAAAAGTCTGAAAAAGGGACAATGGCTCAAAGGAATTCAACAAAGAACAGAGGGGAAAAAGTCTATTATTATTTTATATTTAATTTTAGATAATCCACTGTCATTAAATGTGTTGACAAAATAAAAACTAGTGCTTCTGTTAATGATTTTACTGTTTATTTAAAACACAGGTTTTCACTTCCGTGAATGATTCTTCTTTAATACCACTACGTTGTTTTGGCTTTGTACGTAATTCAGAAGAACAATGCCCTTTAGCTGAGATTAGCACTTGCCAGTTTTTGTCTTCAGCTGCTGTTCCCATCTGCATCAACATTTGTATGAACCAGGTGCAGAGAGGCCTGGATTCTTCTTAATTAATGCATTGGTGACGCTCCTGAATGGAATATCTGACTTCGTTTTTGAACTCTGAACTATACCTAGGACCCTGTATGTCGAATTTCCCTTTTTAACCACAGTTCATTATCACAAGAGTGGTATCACATGTCTCGTGTGCGTCATCTGACTGAGGCATTTAACCATCACGGGTGAGAACAAATCCTTGGCTGCAGTCATCATTTGTTGGTATGGCCTTTAACAGTCGTCAAATCTAAGTTCTGCAGTTGATATCAAGTTCACTAGAACATCTACAAAGGGGCTTTCCTGGTACCACCCTCTTTAACTCCCATTTAACCCACGCTATGCACTTTCCTGACTTCATGCATAAGCTCCTGTATTGTTTCTGGTGTTCCATCTGTCTGAAAGAGTTTCCCATTTTCATGAGGATTTGGAATAACTCACAGCTTGGCTGGTCCCTTCACAGCAGTGTCAGCCCTTCCAAAAGGATCTAGAAAAATAAAGATGAATACAGTAGGATTAAGTTTACCAAAGTGGTCATAAATTACATTCAATTCACAGATTAATTGATTCACAATTTCCCTTCACAATTCTGACAACACAAGAAGATATTTCCCACTACATATTATCTTTAGGATAATTTTCAAACGTGTGCTGGTCATAGTGCCACAGCTTTACATTAAGCACACATTTACGTTAAGAACTTTAAAGACTTAAGTGTGAATGTGTTTGTTTCAGAGACATAATGCTACTGACTTGATTCTTTTGTTTGAATATCTACATTGTCTGCTGTGCTCTTCTTCTTCCTCCTGTAGGAGGCTTCACAGAAAAATGTTACAATCCATATTCTTCCTCCCTATTGGCTGAGACACTAATACACTAAGAGCTGTGGGCAAACTATTCAACCTCATACCAAGCACTTGCCTAAAACCCATGCAAACCCTAGAGTTGTTTGGCAGTGATACTACCTTCACTACCATATCTGCATATATACCTCAGAAATTTTGCGTGCTGTGAGAAGATCTATTTTTGTTCCTGTGATAGTGTGGGCCCCAATACACAATGAACAAAGCCTTTCATGGTTCTCCGCTACTAATAAATAAACAATTAACAGTCCTTGTTGTTCTAATGTAATCAGATCAATGCACTGTCATAACCAAAGCACTTAGCATCCTCACTATGAATAATCCCAGATGAATAGATCTTAGAGAGTGATGAGTGACAACTAGCAGTTACATTTCCCCAGTACACACCATACCTCACAGATTTATCTCGTTAATTGTAAGTTATGTTATCCTCATTTTAATTCTGCTGTGAAACAATGTCTCATATTGCAATGCTAGTTGTCGGTGATATCTACAGTTAGTAAATCATAAATCATAATTTAGTTAACTGCTGATGTAGACAACGGCGTAATGCTGTACACTACTGGTCCCAGTGCTTTACTGAGCAATTTCTTTTGTTACATTTTTTTGTTTGTTTTAATCTGTGTAGTGGTGTTTTCTTTTATCCAAGACCCTGAAAACTTCAGAGAAGGCCTGGACATGCAGAGTTCTAAATACCACAGGACCCCGGCCCAAGACTGTAGGTGAGAAACCTGATGGTGAGTGCAACAGCAATAAAACATATATATATATATAATATTGAGGTGTTAATGGGGTCATCTACATGTTTAAAAAATAAACGAAAAAGCACATTCCCCTTGGCAACTTATTTATTCATTGTCTGTTAGTGCTTATTATGTGCTTATCCAGTTCAGGGTTTGCAGTGTGTCCGGAGCCTACCCAGAATCACTGGGTGCAAGGTGAGAATACACCCTGGAGGTGTACCAACACAACCAATCCACCTACCAACATGTTGGTGGTTTTGGACCATGGGAGGAAACCCACACAGACACAGGGAGAACACACCAAACTCCTCACAGACAGTCACCCGGAGCGGGACTCGAACCCACAACCTCCAGGTCCATGGAGCTGTGTGACTGCGACACTACCTGCTGCGCCACCATGCCACTCTTCCTTGTGAAGGTGGGGTCCGGATCGCAGGGGAAACAGTCAGAATAAAGAAACTGCAAAATTTAATATACAGGAACCTGGAGGTTGTGAGTTTGAGTCCTGCTCCGGGTGACTGTCTGTGAGGAGTTTGGTGTATGCATGGGTTTTCTCAGGGTGCTCCGGTTTCCTCCTACAGTCCAAAAAACACATATTGGAAGGTGGATTGGAGACTCAAAAGTGTCTGTATCTGTGAGTGTGTGAGTGAATGTGTGAGTGTGTGTCGCCCTGTGAAGGACTGACGCCACCTCCAGGGTGTGTTCCTGCCTTGTGCCCAGTGATTCCAGGTAGGCTCCGGACCTGAATTGGATAAGGGTTACAGACAATGAATGAATGAATGATCATACATAGAATTATCTTTAATTTTTCCCAAAACTAATTTTAATGGGGAGATTTTTACATTGATGCTTTACCTTAAACATTGTACAACTTGTATAATCTGCTGTAAAGACTGACATATAGAGATGTCTTGAAAAGAGTTTGTTTGGAGTGTGGAGTTCAGATTCTAAAGGTTTTACAACATTAATTTTTTTTTGTAGACTGTCTTTGGCTTCCAGGCAGAGGAAAGTGGGCCAAGACCACCAAAAGCAGCTGTAATTGGATTTGACTTACAAAGAGTTGACGCTAGCTCTTGGAGAACAGCTTCATCTAGTTGACAGTAAGCATCCTGTACATGCCGAGCTACAGTTTGATGGATAAAATGAGAAGAAGCACTGCTTATTAAATAGTCAAACTCTTGCAGAAGTTCATTAACAGTCTCAGTAGAAACAAGGTAAACATGTTCTAGCGCCAGGAACAGAGAGGTAACTTTGAGCTCAGAATTAGGAGGCAGGTCTTTTAAATCCTGAAACTGGAAACACCCATGTCTTGTTTATTTCAGTCATCTAAGGGCTGAGAAGCAACACTTTTGATCTGGAAACTGTCAGAATATTGACATTCAACAGAAAGAACTAAGTCTGACCGTCACATGTTCACATCTTTCAGAAGAAGTCCTCTTTTCTTCTGCTTCTGTGAGGTTGAAATGAACATAATAATGAGCCTCCCTTTAAAAAAATTAGTAAATTCTGTGCTGTATGTTAAATAAATCTTTCAATTTTGAATGTAATGTTGACTGCAGTTGCTTAAAGGGGGCGATGTTTGGGAAAGGAAGAAAAATAAAACATTTGTTCAGGTCATGTATATTAATTAGGGGATCTCAAGCCCATAAACTGCAAAAATGTGAAGTGCTGAGACTTTAGGATGGTCCAGCCCCCTCGTCTGAATCTCTCCAATCACAGCACTTGTCTCATGTTTATGTGAGTATGCAAAGACAATTTTAAACCAAGGAAAACCACACAATGAGTGTGGAGAAATACGAGTAAAAACATAGCAAACGTGAACGTAAAGGAAAGAGAAACAAGAAAAAACTGCAAAAAAAAAAAAAAGAAAATAAATAAATAAAAATAATAAAAGTTTCTGCTCCTCGCTGCTCACTCCTGGGCTCTGACGCTGAAGTGAGCTGAGGCTCATATCATTTAGAGGGACAGGTGCTGAAACTGGTCATTCTGAACAGAGCTTTTTAGAGAGGGGGAGAACACTGCTGCTGGGTTTGATCCTTGTGTGGATAGGAATGATGCCTGTGTTCAAGCTTAAGTTGTAAGGAGCTCAGACAGTCATCTTAGTGAAACAGAGATCTATTATTAGTCTGAAATCTATACACGTTAATTTCTGTATGTAATGTCCTTTTAGTCCACAATTTGCACTGATCCAGTTCAGAGGCTCCCATGCCCAATTCAGACACTTTTGCTGCTAGAAAGTGGGCAGGGTGTGAAATCTGACCAGTCTGTGGCTACACCACTCCATACTGACCACGGTGTACTGGGAACAGACCACAAAACCTTGTCAAAGTGGCTTATGTCCTTATGCTTGGGCCTAAACTATCCCACCTGTCAACAGATGCCCCTGTAACAAGGTTATCAGTGTTATTCACATCGCACTTTGATCACTTGTGGCTGTATTCACTACTGTACACTCCTGATATCAGGTTCCGATCACCACCACTGAGAACAGCTCTGAGCTCCTGGTGTATTGCACCTCTGACCACTCTGGAAAGCCTTGTCATAATGATTTCGTTATGTAGGAAAGTTGAAAGATGGGTCTGAGGAGGTGGAATTCCTCTTTATGCAGTGGTGGGGTACTTCAGGACTGTGAGTGAGCAACACTGCAGTAGTGTTTACTTTCTCTTCCAAAGTTCTGGTGCAGTGTGAAGGTTTAATGCCGTATAAGTTTGAGTATAAATATAAGAGAGATTCCGGGACAGCAGTCTGTGAGCTCTCTCTCTCTCTCTCTCTCTCTCTCTCTCTCTCTCTCTCTCTTTCTGTCAAAACCACGAGCTGACCTTTACTGTTTGTGAATTATTTTTAGGGTGGGCATGCGCGCGCTTGTATAATGAAGCTTTATTATGACTGCATTCCTTACAACAGGAGATCCCAGTGACAATGCACAGGGCAGGAATGTACTCTGTCTCCTTCCCTCTTCGTTTCTCTGCCTCTCACCTCCCCTCTGTCTCTTCCCTCGCGTTCTCTCTCGCTCTCGACAGAAGCAGCAGCTACATGTGTCAAGAGGAAGCGTGTAGCGCAAGGACATAGGGGGGAAAAAACTTCTATGGAAAAATGGAAGGGAAGAAAAAAGCGCCCACATTTCTTCTCAGGCTTATTTCGCATGGACGTTGAGTTAAATTAGCCGCAGTAAAAGTGGGGGAAAGTTTCCTCTCCTCCTCCTCCCGGGAGCGGAGAAGGGAGCTTAAAAGGTCGTATCTCAATTTTACAGTACAGCAAAACTTTCATTAGTACGCTGACCTTTTCCTTTCAGCATCGGGAAATTCTCCAAAGGGTTATTACAGTAGTGCTGTGTTCCCTATCTCGGGACACTCATCACAATCCCTCTAGCCGGAGCCCCTCAGCAGAAGTAGGTCAGCATCCATCTGCCCAACAGCAGAGGCGGCGGCACATTCCCTCAGCCCAAGGCGTTTTCCGTCTTCGCTTCAAGGAATATGCAGATGAGCACGTTTTTGATGGCTTTGAAGCCGCTTTTGGTTACTCCTCACCAAATGGACTCTCAGGTCATTCCTGAGAGCCATACACTGGACCCATCTAGAACTCTTGGACCCTGCTCTTCTGTTTGGGTCTAACTTGAAAAACCTGGTCAAAAACATGAATATTATATTAGTCTCTGAAAGGGCACCTATGGGATTCTCGGAATTACACGTTTAAAACTAAATGTGCTATAAAGTGTTCGTTGAGGTGATGTTCAAATGCTCCTTGGTTCGGTGGCTGATGAAAATCTTCAGCGATCACTCATCCAGTCACTCACACACTCACATCTGTGGAAAATGTCACACAGCCAATCCACTTATCAACATGTGTGTTTGGAAACCACAGCACCTGCCAATTCCTCTCACTTCAACAACCTCCTCCATATGTGGTTTGGTGAGTAGTTTCTCCAGAAAGGTTTTTAGGGATTTTTGCAGTTAGAACTGTGCTTTGTTAATTGTATATGGCATAATTTGCTCATGCAGTATCTGGAGCTGAATGTATGCATTTATATCAGGAACATCGTCAAGTATAGAGCAGTGGCGGATGCTGGACTTTCAAGGAGGGGAAGCTCAATTTCGGCCTACATCATAAAATGTGTCGGTTTATTTATACGTAATTTCTACCCTCCGTTCCTTTTTAAGAAAATGATCTGTGACCCTGTCGTACCAACAAGGCGTCTTTTTCAGGGACTTGACTAGTGTCCTCTCAATGGCCAGCAGAGCTAGGCTGCTTAAACGGCCTTGGCCCATGTGAAGTGTGTCCGCCTGTGCGCCAACGTATCTCTACACCAAAGGATCGCTGATTCGCTCATTTCGCTGTCAATCAAAAAGGGATTCAGCCTCAGACAGATCATCCAATCATCATGCAGAAGCTGAGCGTCCGGGCCAGCCCACTGCCCCATAGACCCCCAGAGAGGCTGAGTGTCCGATGGTCGGGACAAAGCCCAGCATTTCGCTGCACTTCACTGCATCACTATTGAACTCTGTGGATGTTCAGCGTCCTCACTGTTTAAAGCACTGTGAAGCTGCGGGAATGATTGAGAGGAAAGCTGCATCTTTACCAGTGATAAGAAGCTGATTCTGAACAAAAGTTGAGCGCTGTGTAGTGCATATTTATTCAATGACATGTACGCACAACAGTATATATTTGATCAATTATTTTTTTTTACATTTTAGGGGAAGCTGAGCTTCCCTTCCAGTCTTAGAGCAATCGCCGCTGGTATAGAGTCACTTTAAGATGAGCATCTTATCCCATCAGTTGGTTTCTTTTCCACAATAAACGGGAAAAGTAAACACCAATTGTTTTGCATTTTCAATACATATAATGATATTTAAAATGATATATTGAAGAGAAAATCCATGCTTTCCACAAGAAATGGGAATAAAGAGCACCACCCTGACCCCCACGCCACTATCTTTACATCCTGGTTAAAGAAGTCTGCCCCCTTTCAGCTTTACATTGTGTGATTAATAAAAGCACATTTATGACCATATGGGTGTTCTGACACTGTATTAAAGCATACAACAAGGAGGACCGATGCTTGCATAGCTGGGGACGTTCAATGTCTCTTGAGCACATTGGACATTGGTTTGTTGGGACTCTTCCCATGCTGTAGAATGTGAGCCTATTTACACTTTGTAAGATAGTGCCCTGGCCTTGAAATGCAAAAGCCATGTCTCTTATCAGCCCACCACTGCCTGCAGATGCAATCCTGCTTCTGACTCAAGACTGTTCTCAGCGGTGGTGACGGTGTCCACACTTGTGTCCTGACAGAGGGTTCAAGCAGACGACATGAAGGAATGAGATGCACAAGAGTGGAAGTGGATTTAAATGCAGCACTGGGTTAGCTAGGAGTTCTCTTGAGGACATGGAGAGTTATTTTGTAGTCAAAGTACAATCGCTGGCAGACGTGAGAGTCATCGGCGGCAGTAGAGACGTCCAATAAGCACTCCAGACGAGTGCCCGGCTCTCCACGCTGACGTCCATCTCCATCATTACCTCCCCATGGCGGCCTGGAGGTAATGAAGAGGCTGTGTCAGAGTTTGACAGACAGTGAATTAAAAGCGCTTTGTTTTTAGTCGCTCTCCCTTCAGCTCTTCTCTCTGCCCAAAAGAATAAAAACTAAAATACAAACCAATTGGATTCATATGCTATATGTGCAAAATGGGTTTAAGAGTTTGAGTTGATCAAATTTGAAATGCCGGTCTTTCACCAGCCAACTAACTACTGTGAAATTATCATATCCTACCCATAACACCCGCTTTCATCTATACGTCAGGTTTAGGAAATTAAAGGTGTTGATATTTGTGTTTCATAATGACGTCAAGGACACACTGGAGCAGCTGCACTGAGCAGCCACATCAACTGTCATTTTTAATTTTTTTACTATTTTAAATAGTGCAATTCTGACTAAATTACTCAAATAAGTACTACCAGTTATTATCAATCCTCTTTTAACTATAGTAAACTCATCCCTTAGCCTGGGCCATGTACCCACAGATTTTAAACTAGCAGTAATTTAACCTCTGATCAAGAACCCAAAACTTGATGTTAGCGTATTGTCTAATTACAGGCCTATTTCAAACCTACCATTTATATCTAAGATCTTAGAAAAAGCTGTTGCCCAACAACTTAGTTCATATCTACATAAGAATCATATATATGAAAAATTCCAGTCTGGATTCAGGCCACATCATAGCACTGAGACAGCTCAAGTCAAGATAACATATGATCTTCTTGCCTTTGATCAAGGCCATGTATCCCTGATGGTGCTTCTTGACCTCAGCGCAGTTTTCGATACAATAGACCACAATATTCTCCTAGAAAGGTTAGAAAACATGGTTGAAATCACAGGGACAGCCCTATTATGGTTTAAATCTTATTTAATGGAACATTATCAATTCGTAAAAGTAAACAATTTCCCTTCCAATTATTCTTAAGTAAGATTTGGAATTCCACAAGGCTCTATTTTAGGACCATTATTATTTACATTTTACATGTTCCACTAGGCACTGTTATAAGAAACCATGACATTAACTCTCAGATCACAGAGTACTTGACTTTTAATAGTTCCCAGATTTCAGAAGGCCTCAGCTGGGGGAAGAACTTTCTTATAAAGCCCTCAACTCTGGAATGACCTTCCAGAAAATGTTCTGGTTTCAGACACAGGTAAATCTTCAAATACAGGCTGAAAACTCATTTGTTCAGTTTAACTTTCAGTAGGTAATGTCCCCCATTAGATATAGGCAGCAGACCCAGGGGTCTATGGACACAGGGAATTGTAGTAAACTGAGACGTTGGTGCTGTCATCACCACCACTTCAAGCGATCACTCAGGTTTGTGGAAGGTGGAGCGGAGAGATGCCAGTGTTTCAGGACGCTCTCCCGTCTATGAACTTCTGTTTCTCACCTTTTAGTAAATAGTCAGATCTGCTGGAGTCATTAGCCACACTCTGGAAATGTTTACATTTTCTGTTTTCAATTCACCCAAACAGATACAAACTAATTCCATCCCTCTACCTTTTATCAGAGTAGATGACTGCCCACCTATCCGGCTGGACGCTGAATTGAAGTTTTCACGGACTCCTAACTATCATCACCAGTAGATTGACCAGAGAAGAATAGGTCCCCCTTGTGAGCCTTGGTTCCTCCCAAGGTTTCTTCCTCAGCTCTGAGGGAGTTATACTTTGCCATGGTCACCACTGGCATTTTTACATTTCATGTCAAAACTTCTGTCTTTACTGGATTTCTGTGAAGCTGCTTTGTGACATCATCAGTTGTAAAAAGTGCTATACAAATACATTTGATTTGAAATTACATTGACATTATTTTGTTACCTATTTTTGTTTTATTTTATGCAAAAAAAATATAGTTTTTAAAATTCCTTAATATTTTTTTTCTTACTGTGAAACCACACGCTGGAGGGATATTGTAATCTCAGACTGATATTTGATGAATATATTTGGAAGTCCCTTTAGCATACTAACTGTATACACTGTATGATCAAACTCTGTCCCTCTGCTCCTGCTCCTCTGGGGTTTGATTGTATTCAGCCATGTAAGCATTAGTGTGGTCTGGTCCTGATGGTGGAGCTAAACATCCCCACATTTACTGCCTGTAATACAACTCCAATTCCAATGTAGTTGGGGCGTTGTATAAAGCATAAATATAGACAGATACAAATCCTTTGCAACCTATATATAATTGGATACAATACAAAGACAGGATATTTAATGTTCAAATGGATAAACTTTATTGTTTTTTTTTTTTTTGCATATATTCTCTCATTTTGAATTTGAGGCCTGCAACACATTCCAAAAAAGTTGGGACAGGGGCAACAAAAGACTGGGAAAGTTGACGAATGCTCAAAAAACACCTGTTTGGGACATTCCACAGGTGAACAGGTTAATTAGAATCAGGTGAGTGTCATGATTGGATATAAAGGGAGCATCCCTGGAGGGCTCAGTCATTCACAAACAAGGATGGGGCGAGGTTCACCAACTGCATGAGCGAATTGTCAACATTTCTTAACGTACAATTGCCAGGAATTTAGGGATTTAATCGTCTACAGTCCATAATATTATCAAAAGATTCAGAGACTCTGGAAAAATAAGTAAGTAAGTAAGCGGCAAGTCCAAAAACTAGCATTGAATGCCTGTGACTTTTGATTCATCAGGAGGCACTGCAATAAAAACGGATTCTGTAACGGATATTACCACACGGGCTCAGGAACACTTCAGAAAAACATTGTCAGTGAACACAGTTCGTCGCTCCATCTACAAGTGCAAGTTGAAGGTCTACCATGCAAAACGAAAGCCACATATCAACAACACCCAGTAACGCCGCTGGCTTCTCTGGGCCTGAGCTCATCTGACATGGACTGATGCAAAGTGGAAAAGTATCCTGTGTTCTGATGAGTCCACATTTCAGATTCTTTTTGGAAATCATGAACATCGTGTCCTCCGGGCCAAAGAGGAAAAGGACCTTCTGGATAGTTATCAGCGCAAAGTTCATTAGTGCCCAAGGCTTGGTTTAACTTGTTCCATTAATGCTGAAAGGTACATGCAGGTTTTGGAGCAACATATGCTGCCAACCATGCAACGTCTTTTTCAGGGACATCCCTGCTTATTTCAGTAAGACAATGCCAAGTCACATTCTGCATGTGTTACAGCAGCGTGGTTTTCTAGTATAAAAGTGCAGTTACTAGACTGGCCTGCCTAGACCTGTCTAGACCTGTCTGCCATTGAAAATGTGTGGCGCATTATGAAGCGCAAAATGCGACAACAGAGACCCCGGAGTGCTGAGCAACTGAAGTTGTACATCAAGCAAGAATTGGAAAGAATTCCACCTACAAAGCTTCAACAACTAGTGTCCTCAGTTCCCAAACGCTTACTGAGTGTTGTTAAAAGGAAAGGTGATGTAACAAAGTGGTAAACATGCCCCTATCCCAACTTTTTTGGAACGTGTTGCAGGTCTCTAATTCAAAATGAGTGAATATTTGCAAAAAACAATAAAGTTTATCCATTGGAACATTAATTATCTTGTCATTGTAGTGTGTTCAACTGAATATAAGTTGAAGGGGAATTGCAAATCACTGTATTCTGTTTTTATTTATGTTTTACACAATTTCCCAACTTCATTGGAATTGGGGTTGTACTTCTGTACAGTGCAGCTGTATGGCTCTATAGCGCTGGGGGACGCCTGACACTGAGCACAGTAACTCTGGTCCCCATCCCATTCTATGAAATGTATACAGAATGTGTGAGTGTGCAACCTCAGCGTTAGCATATGGTGCATGTTAAAGTAACAAAATTCACTAATAAGCAAATTTTTGGACACATAGTGTTTGTGCTGTCGTTGCTGTTGGATTCTCCGTGTTGTCGATGAGTGCTGTGTTATTGTGTCGAGGCGAGGCCTGGGCCACAGCAGCGGCACTGGCAGGACTGAGTGAATACTCGTGCTTGGATTGGGCATATGCGTCATTAGTGAGTCTAGCCAAGCGCAGACATGTTGCCAGGCTGAGAGAGAGATAGAGAGAGAGAGAGAGAGAGAGAGAGAGAGAGAGAGATGCACGGCCCCAAACGTATTCATCAGCCCACTCATCAGACGCTATGATGCGTGTGCGAGGGTCCCTAGGCCTACCTCAGAACTACACATACACACACATACACATGGTCTTGTTTTCATGAATTCAGGGGACATTATATAGACTTCCATGCTGTTTGTGGAGACTAACATTAATCTCAAACATAACTACAACAATCCTTACCCTTTACCTCTAACCCCAACCTTAGCAGGCAGTGATTGTTGTCCCCGTACGCAAGGCACACACCATAATGTGAGTGGGTATACAGATTTTGGTCCTCATAATGTGAGATATGTCTATACCACACAAGCACACAGACACACAGCCCCTCCCAGGATTACCAGGACTCCTCCAACACTCTCTCTCTCACACACACACACACACAGTTTCACACCATTCTCCTCTGTCTGTGATACACACTGATACACACAGAATCACTACATGCAATGGAAATAAATGCATCATCACAGTTACACCAACCTCTCTTTTTTCTTCTTTAATTTTTTGCTATTTACAGCTGTGTGTAAGTAGTTCAGACATGACCCATACTGGTCAGTTCTGTACATGGGACAATTTTTACTGTGTGTCTTTTCTACTTTTGCCTAAAAGCTACAGATTGGGAACATGTGTAAACTGCAGGAAAAAATTGGGTTTAATCAATTTCTGCATTAAAATTTGATTAAGTCATTATTAATACATTATTAACATGGTAATTTGATGAGCCCTAGAAATGACCACTCCACTAGTTCCACTTTAATTAGTATTGCTTCTGTTAATACTTGAACAAACTTAAATTAAACCATTTTAATAATGCCTTTTTTTTTTGCACAGATGTGGTATTCTTTCGAATTTGAGCATCTAAACTTTATATATAATGGCTTATTACATGCACATTACATATCTATACACTTTCATATATGTCTTAATATTGTAAAGCTATAATAATACAGCATATTCTGTTCAGTGTGTTTTTCTGCTTTGCAGCCAATGACTCCAGGTAAGCTCTGGACACACTGAAGCCCTGATCAGGATTAAGCAGATATAGAAGGTACTATACATTAGGATATATGTGTTATAACAGTACCACAAAGGGTTGTAAGGGTTAAAGAAATAGAAGGAAGGGCAAAAGGAACTGGAATGGAGTAGTTATACATTATAAACACATTCAACATACACATAACAAATGTTAATATGCTTTTACTATGGGGCAGCTGTGGCCTAATGGTTAGAGAAGCAAGCTTGGAATCTATAGCTAACATAGGTTTGATCAATCCCATAAACCATCAGGAAAACTTTGTGTGCATGTGTGTGTGTGTGTGTGGGGGGGGGGGGGGGAGCACATTGTCTCCACCCTCAACATCCATAGCCAATGTGCCCTTGAGCAAATTGCATAACCCCCCTCCCCCCCGCTGCTGTACCAGTTTCATGGGCTCTGGAACAGCTGCCAACTGCTGTGTGAGTGTGTGTGTGTGTGTGTGTGTGTGTGTGTGTGTGTGTTTTCAGCATTGGTTGGGTTAATTGAGGAGGCACCTTCATGTTCATGTTCCATGAGTAAACATGCATAAATCGAACTACTGTAATCCACTGGTAAGTGAATGAATTACTAGTTATTACATTGTTTTTAATATGTAACTACATAGTTAATAGCAACAATAGGATCCTAACTTTGCAAACAAATAGAGGGTTTCAAACTGCGTGCTCTAATACGTCTGACTGAACATGATCATTAACAGCTGGTTGAATCCAGTGTCTTGGATGACACTGAATTAAAAAAAAAAAAAAAAAAAAAGAAAGCTGTGGCCCCACAGGACCAGGGAAGCCTGACATTCATTAATAAACATCCACTCTGTGAACAGAGATGAAGAGCTGTTCTGGGGAGTGTGGGACAGTGAGAGGACACAAGACATAATCAGTATTCCACGACGTATGTCCAGTTTACCATTTGTCCTGTCTTGGATGTAAAGTAGAACATAATGGAAATTTGAGTACGGTTGTTTTCTGATGGTTTGTGGTGTTGGGTGTAAAGACAGTGATGGGAATACCAATGAAATATGACTATGACTAACACCTCTGGGTTTTAAAGTGACAGGACATCATGCTGTTGATTCACAGACATTGATTAGCATGCTGATGATAATATTAATAATTAAAAGAAATTGAAGACAGTGCCACATGGAAATTGTTTATCCATTCATTTGCACTTTCAGAGGATTATTCCTTTTTTTTAATGTTTGAATGTTATGAGGAAGAAAGAAACAAACTCTCGGATTCAGCCAAATGAGGTTTTAAATATTGGACGAAGATCATAAAGTAACAACTGGCGCAAAAACAGATACAAAATTGGCTGATTTATCAAGCAAGATATTGCTGCCATGTTCCACAGGGACAATGGTTTTATTTCCAAGAATAAAACGAGTTCTGAAAGCACTGCTGTCAAACAAGAAAGTGCTGAGGTCAAATCTGAAAAGGCTGTCGTCCAATCAAAATCACTGAACCAGAAACCAGAGCACCTGGAGGAAACCCATGCAGACACAGGGAGAACACATGGTGCCTTTTAAATTATGCAGCGATTTTGAATAAACAGTGGAATTCTACTGCAAGCCACACTTCTGTAGACTTACATCATTAAGAGCAGGTCAGTCCTAAAGGTTACATCATTAGTACCGTGTCCCCAAGAAGTACCTCACAGTCTGGCTGTTCATTAGCACCTCAGGCTCACACATCACACCTGGGAACAAGTCCTTATGTTAATTTACCTGGAATAGAAGATACCAAGCCTCATCCTTGTAACCACTGCAGCAGTTTCCCCTACATTTCCAACTAACCCCCAACCTTCTACCACCTGTCAATCTCTGGAGCAATGAAGAGCCAGAAAGCCTGGGAAGTGTGCTTTACCCAGTGAAGAGGTGCTTAGTTTGGAAAAGGCTAGTTTCTGTAAGGACCACAGCACTGAATAGATATCCACCACTTACAGTGAAAACACCCTTCCAAACACAGTGGAAAACTGCCCATCATGGCCATGAGAACCCTTCCCTGAAACTGATGGAGTTCTCTCAACAAACACACACACATACACACACACACACAGCCCTGGAGTCCACTTTAAACAGTATTTAGAGCTTTAACGACTTCCACGGTTTGAGTATCATGTCCCTGTGGGATGGTTTGGAGTCAGTGTGGTAGTATATTCACACACACACATACAGACACACACACACACAGGTCTCAATGTGAATTTGTAAATACTTTAAAAAACATTCTCAAATTTGTAAATTGTGAATCAAACATGTTTTATTTATATTTGTGGGCGTTCACATGAAGTTCTGGCAACCCACCATGAAAAATCAGCATTAATACCCCTCCTAAACTAAACCTAATTGTGCCCCTAATCAAAACCTTAACCCTAAACTTAAAGGCAGTGTGTTGTGATTGTTCACTACTACTACTAACAGAAAACAGCACTGTTAGGCCATCTCTCAGTACCTAACATCGAGAGAGTTTGAGTTGGTTTACAGAAGTAGTGCCACTACTCAATGAAATAAGCTGTAAATTATTAATATAATGAAACACATTGTAAAATATTATGTATTTATTAATTACATGCAGTTTTTAGTAACTGAATCTTCACTGAAAAGCACTGTAAAGTACAAAATCTTTATCAGAAAGGTTGCAAAATTGTCCAATTGTTCTAAAACAACATCTCTCAAAGCAAAACTAGGTTTTCATCAGCAACAATACATAATACTGTGGAAAAAATACAAGGGACCTTTGAGTCCTCAGATGGCACTGCATGAGAAACTGTCATAACACTGTTATAGATACAACCACGTGGGTTTGAAAGCACTTTGGAAAACTCTTGGCACTTAACACATTCTCAGACAGCATTAAGAAATGCAACTTGAAACTCAAGTACAAAGACAAACAAACAAAAATATATAGAAATTGGAAACATGCTGTTTTTAAATTATTGTTGCAAGTTGTTTTTATGTAAAATGGACGTCAAATTCTCAGAGAGACAAAATGGATGAAAGGGACCACCAGTCAAATTCTTCTGAAAAGTGTAAAAGCTAATGGTTGTCATGGTTATGGGGGGTTCATGTGTGACATGTGAGAAGGTACTGTTGATCTGGGGGCATAGAATGAGATTTTAGAGACATATGCGTCCATCAAGGTGATGTTACTGGGAAGTCCATGATTATTTCAGGAAGACAAAGCCATGCCTCATTCTGTACTTGCTGCAAGAGTTTGATTGCCCTACTTGGAGTCCAGTTCTTTCTCCTATGGTGTGTCATGACGACAATAACCTGACACTGCTGACCAAGGACAGTCGAGTAGCTGAAGTCTTGTGTCAAGCAAGAATGGAGCAAAACATTCCACTCACAAAACTTTAACAACTGGTATCCTCAGTTCTCAAATGCTTAAACATTGTAATTACAACTAAAACATGCTTCTACACCAACCGAGTTTTAATTTGCTCTTATATTTACAAAACATCAATATTAAGATCAGAATAAGGAATGTAAAAGTAGCCTGTGAGTGATGCAGTTATGAGAGAGCAACTAAAGCAGATCTTTAAAGTTTCAGGGGCTAAATCTATGAGTGGGAGCTCCAGGACTAGGGACCTGTTTTCTCCAGAGGAAGAGTTGTGGGTAGCCAAGGCCTGTGTGGAACAGCGGGTGGGATGTATTATGATGAATATTCTCAATTGATTTGTGGGTTGAGTCTCTGCTTTTCCAGGAAAATGTCAAAAGCACGTAGGAACATTTTGGGAGGAGGGTTTTCACAGCTCAGAGGAAGACAACAGCGAGACACTGGTGTCTTCTTCTCTTAGCAGAAGAAGCAGGATGCCAAGCTGGTGGGGGAGGAACTGGTGGTGTTTCAAAGCCCATTTTAAACCTAGTCACATTCCAAAAACTAACAAGAAGACGATGGCTCTGTTGTCACGGTCTTGATAAAATGACATAAATATATAACTGTTGTTCACAGTGGTTCAAATCTCATTTTATTTATTTGTGTTGTATTGTATTCTGTTTTGTTTCCTATTTATTGTATATGTGTAAACTGCAGAGAGCCATCAGCAGCTGCCAACAAATTCATTCATTAATTCATTCATTCATTCATTATCTGTAACCCTTATCCCGTTCAGGGTCGCGGTGGGTCCAGAGTCTACCTGGAATCATTGGGCGCAAGGCGGGAATACACCCTGGAGGGGGCACCAGTCCTTCACAGGGCAACACACACACACACACATTCACACCTACGGACACTTTTGAGTCACCAAATTAATTGTTGTTTTAAATATTCTTGCCCAATAATGTTGATTTTGGTACTTTAATTAGTCCTTCCCATGTAGTGACTATTGCACAATTACTTTCTTGGAGTGTAGTGGGTTACACTTCTCACTTCTTTGCAGACAGCCAGGATTCAGTTCTCTCCTCATGTAAGAGCACTACACAATAAAGGCCCCTGGGTAAGACTCTTAACCCAGCAGTGGTCTGTGTAATGTGTTTAGGAAAGGTAAGTCGCTGCTGTTACCCCATTCTCAATGTTATTTTTAAAATATCCGTCTACACAACTTGGGCCATTTGTCTGCTGTGTTATCTCTGTACTTCACTATGTCTACAATAATAGAGCCCTTCATGTTCTCGCTTAGTGTAAACACACTATTGACTTTTGTTTACTTTCTTATTGCTGCTGTGTTTTTTGAACACTCTTGGCTGTTGGGCCACTCTCAGAATAAAGATCCCAACAATACTGCCATTCCTGATACCAGCATCTGGTCAACAGCCACCCTGTGGTCAGAAACCGAATGATGATGAATGGGGTGGATGTTGGCTGATGAACTGTGAGAGTAATTGAAGATAGGAACCCTTGATTTCACTTTCTAGATGAAGGAGTTTTCAGCCTTCACTGTTCTCAGACTTGACCCCAGCGAA
This sequence comes from Hoplias malabaricus, assembly GCF_029633855.1. NCBI lineage: Eukaryota > Metazoa > Chordata > Actinopteri > Characiformes > Erythrinidae > Hoplias > Hoplias malabaricus. The sequence goes on along the minus strand of NC_089803.1, from coordinate 16,517,375 downwards.
TGGCCCAAGCAGCCCACGAGGAGGAGTCAATATTCTTTAGGAGAACCCTCAGAATGAAAAGAGTCACAAGATTCTGACTGGGGGGAAAAAAATCCTTCAAATGCCTCCTTTAATGATCCCCCAGTTGGAAGCTGTTAATTCCGGTAATTCAGAGATGATGGACGTAGCGTCAGATGAAGCATAGCAAGCTCCATGAGGCTCTAGTGAAACATCAAATACACCCTGGCCTGCTTCCCAAACCCTGCACTGATACACACAAACACACACAACACACAGATACAGTGAGACTCGACTGACCCAAAGAAAGTCATAACCATTCGAATGGTCCTTACATTCAATAAAGAAGTAATCCGTGACAGCACATGGACACAGATGCTGAGAGGTGAAAGGATGAGCCCTCTGACATAACCCATCTTTTTAAAGGTGTGGTCAAAAATACATTCACTAGCACAGGAGCTTATGGTACATTGACCAGTCAAAGCCTGTAGACCAGTGATTCCCAAAGTGGGTTCCCAAACACACACACACACACACACATGGTTTGTCAGAGGCTGTGAAGTAAGTCTGAAAATAATGTGAGAATTTACAATTAATGAACTGAACCAAAGATTATGGATCGTGCCGTTACAATCATTTGTTTCATTCAGTGTAGTGCTGGAGGGAGAGAGGGAGCAATGCATCCTGTTGATTGGTGTGATGAATGTAAACATCTAAAAGTGAGGATAGAGTTTCTAACCAGTTTAGTACAGACTCTGTGCTTCTGAGATCGAATACACAGTACAACACGTCTCTGCTGTGACGTCCCCACCGTGTGGGTTTAACTGTCTGGACACAAGAGCCACTGGGCCATTTACTGGGTGGCCAAGCTGAATAATACTGCTTTAGACTGAGGTGAGGTCCACCCACCGAATTAACATATAGACGCAGTGGAAATACAGAAATAAATATAGAAATGTATTAACACAGAAATAAACACTGAAAAAATACAGAAATGCTGCACTTTTTTATTTACTGAAATGTATTCATTTATTTATTTATATATTACCTTCTTTATTTGTGCATTTATTCATTGTAGTTTTTCATCCATAAGGGGATCATCTACTTATAAGCTGTAATGACACATTTATTAATTGTAATGAAGCAAAATTTAAGGGCGGCACGGTGGCGCAGCAGGTAGTGTCGCAGTCACACAGCTCCAGCTCCTGGAGGTTGTGGGTTTGATTTCTGCTCCAGGTGACTGTCTGTGAGGAGTGTGGTGTGTTCTCTCTGTGTCTGTGTGGGTTTCCTCCGGGTGAATGTCTGTGAGTGTGTTCTCCCTGCATGGGTTTCCTCCGGGTGACTGTCTGTGAGGAGTTGGTGTGTTCTCCATGTGTCTGTGTGGGTTTCCTCCGGGTGACTGTCTGTGAGGAGTTGGTGTGTTCTCCCTGTTTCTGTGTGGGTTTCCTCCGGGTGACTGTCTGTGAGGAGTTGGTGTGTTCTCCCTGTGTCTGTGTGGGTTTCCTCCGGGTGACTGTCTGTGAGGAGTTGGTGTGTTCTCCATGTGTCTGCGTGGGTTTCCTCCGGGTGACTGTCTGTGAGGAGTTGGTGTGTTCTCCATGTGTTCGCATGGGTTTCCTCCGGGTGACTGTCTGTGAGGAGTTGGTGTGTTCTCCCTGTGTCTGCATGGGTTTCCTCCGAGTGACTGTCTGTGAGGAGTGTGGTGTGTTCTCCCTGTGTCTGCGTGGGTTTCCTCCGGGTGACTGTCTGTGAGGAGTGTGGTGTGTTCTCCCTGTGTCTGCGTGGGTTTCCTCCGGGTGACTGTCTGTGAGGAGTGTGGTGTGTTCTCCCTGTGTCTGCGTGGGTTTCCTCCGGGTGACTGTCTGTGAGGAGTTGGTGTGTTCTCCCTGTGTCTGTGTGGGTTTCCTCCGGGTGACTGTCTGTGAGGAGTGTGGTGTGTTCTCCCTGTGTCTACGTGGGTTTCCTCCGAGTGACTGTCTGTGAGGAGTGTGGTGTGTTCTCCCTGTGTCTGCGTGGGTTTCCTCCGGGTGACTGTCTGTGAGGAGTTGGTGTGTTCTCCCTGTGTCTGTGTGGGTTTCCTCCGGGCACACCGGTTTCCTCCCACAGTCCAAAAACACACGTTGCAGGTGGATTGGTGACTCCAAAGTGTCTGTAGGTGTGAGTGTGTGAGTGAATGTGTGTGTCTGTGCTGTCCTGTGAAGGACTGGCGCCCCCTCCAGGGTGTGTTCCTGCCTTGCGCCCAATGATTCCAGGTAGGCTCTGGACCCACCACGACCCTGAACTGGATAAGGGTTACAGATAATGAATGGATGGATGAAGCAAAATGTAGAAATTTGAGCAATTTCTTGGCAGCACTTTTTACTCCTTGCTGAAGATCCTGTTGTAGCTGATGGTTAGTGTTAGATTTAGCTTTATATGTGTGTGTTTGTTTGTTTAGAGTGAAGTTTAGAGTCAATGTTTAGGATTAGATGAACATCTGAGCATCTCCAATGGTTCTTCAGAAAAAAAAAAGTTTCCTAAAACGTAGAGCGGTTTTTGGAGTTACTACAGGACTGACGTGGCACACCTTGTTCACGTCGACATTCGACTGATGGTGTGAAAGACTTCTCCTCTTTTCCTTTGTTTTCCACCTTGTAGAACACACACAGTCAAGGTCGCAGCAAAAACCGTTTCATGCCATTCCAGAAAATCCACAGTAAGGTGGAGAACAAAGGCTGCATGGAGGTGGAGGCTGTGTGGGCTGACAGCGGAGGAGATGAAACTTAGGGTTTCAAAGCAGGAGCGGTGACTTCTGGCTTCTTTCATCCACAGGACAGACACCACTCTTACGCTGGATGAAAAGAACACTTGCCCAACAGAGACTTGCTCAAAGCCTTATCTGAATGGCAAATCGGCGGATAGTGCTCTTTGCATTAGAGCGTTGCTGTGTTAGTTTCCTTCCAGCGTCAGGATGAAAAAGCTTTGGAACTGGAGCTCTACCAACGGAAACACAGTCCCAGCTTTGTTTGTGACATTTGTCAGAAAAACAATCTAATGAAAAAATCAGTTCCGCGACTGAAATTAATTTGAGTTTGGGCGTCCTCTTTGAAGGCTCCTCCAACACATGACTAATTGATACCTCTGGAACCAGAGAGAGAGAGAGAGGAACATGTACCAGAGGAACAGAAAGAATACGCTCAGAGGGAAAGTGAGAGAGAATGTGTATGTGACAGAGAGAGAGAGAGAGAGCGAGAGAGAGAGAGACATAGCGTCAGAGAAAGGGACAGACTTCTAACTCCCACGATTTATGCTCAGCAAGTCTTGATTTATTTAAGATCTAGGGCGATATCCGGCATTGTCTGAAGGCAGCCTGTGGCATAAAAGCAAAGCTTAATATTTAAAGAGGGGAAAACAAATAGATCACTATCTGATGGATCCAGTGGATGATCCCTGGCTCTGACTGGATTCGCTGCCTTCCGTCTCACGGTGGAAAGGTCAGTTGTGTGACCATTGCCTAGTTCCGTTACCTGCCGATGTAAATCCACAGTCCAGTCTGTCAAACACAAGCTGGGAGACCTCCTAACTGTGATGTAATCTGGAGGCTTTGGAGACCATCGACTGACCCCTGAGGAGACATCTCTGATGTCCAGTCAGGTTTTATCTGCTCTATCCCCAGGAGTGCCTTTGAGAACCACGTTCTTAAGGGAACACTTAAGTCTTGTCCAGTCTGGATCTGCTAAGGCGATTTTTTGGCACAGAGGAAAACTGCTAGGTGTAACAACGGGTAAAGGCACAGGTCTCATGGCAGAAATGTGTATCACCTGGAGTAGCTGCACATGAGCTGAATTCGAGTTTGGAATTGAGTTCAGGACTTAGCCCAAAATCACTGGCACCAGTCCATCAAACACTCTCTCAGTTACTCACACCTGTGGACAATGTCGCAAAGCAATTCCGTCTTCCAAAGTGTGTTTGGACTGAGAGAGCAAAGTAGAACAACTGGAAGAAACCCATTCAGACACAGTGAGAACACACCAAACACCTCACACAGCTTTTGCCGAAGTTGGGCTTGAATCCCTGGAGCTGTGTGACAGAGACACTACCTAATCCTACATCAGTACTGGAGCAGTGGCTGAATGTCATGAAATCCTCTCAGCAAGGTTCCAACATGTGTGTAAAGTCTTCCCAGAAGAGAAAAAGCTGTAACTGCTGTAGAGTGTGTGTGTGTATGTGTGTATGTGTGTGTGTTCTTCCCAGAAGTCCCCTCAATCTCAGCCATATATTCCATATGAGAGGTGGTCGTAAAGTGGCCAGTGAGTGGAAGTGCAAGGTAAGGCTTTTCCTTAAAGTTTGTTTGGTTGCCTTTGTTGCTTGGTCATTAGTTTTCCTGCTGTCAGCTAACGTGCACGCGTGTTGTCATGCGCCTCCTAATAATAGGCTCGGGTGTTCCTGGCTCGCTCGTCCACCGGCCTCACGGTAATGACGCCCAGTGGCAGGACGCACATACATTGCATGTAGTGCCGGCCTCTGTGAAGTGGAACGTGACTTGTTGTTAGAAACCTGCGCTGCACTGACTGATGAATGGCCTGATGCATGCTGATAGCCTGGCCAATCCTGTCAGGTCACCAGCATTGCCTTCCGAGACCTGAGATCCGAGCCTTCCCTTTCCCACTGGAAGTCCGACCGAGCGTTAACCCGGCAGCGCGGTAATAAGCTTTTCCCCCGGTGGCAGCTAACCCCGGCGTTGAACCCAGAACTGGGTCCTCCACCTTCAGATCAATGACTGCCTCCCATAACAAGGCATTTCATCCAGAAGCTGGAATATTCCAGGCTTGACTAGGTGCCACCGAGATGCTGCTGGTTGTAGGCCTCATATTCCGAGTGCCGTAACTCAATACATGCTCCGAATACTGCAACTGAGCCTTCAGCCACAAGAGTCCAACTCCTGAGACATGAGCAGCGAGCCGAGTGAGTCACGAGCATCTTAAGTAGGCTACTCCAAATGTAGAGCTCTCGCCAGCCTCTGGGGTGGGGGGAACGTCCAAGGGGTGTAGGAACACGCTGGGGAGAGGGCTGGGGGGGGGGGATTATGCGCAAAGCTGTTTATCTTTGATTTCTAAGAATCAATATCTGTAGCTCTTTTGCTCTCGTCAATGATTTGTAATTTGCCCCTGTTTGGCAGCTGTTAAGCTCCTCGGCTCCAGAACAATGTGGAGGCTCATAAAGAAAGGCAAATCTAGACTTTATAGGATTACTGACTGGCTTGTTAAAGAAAAAAAAAGAAAGATACAGAGAGAGAGAGAAAGAGAGAGAGGGAAAAGCAACTCGACAGCATCCTCTGAGAATACGCCGTTTATGGGATTTACTCGGCTAAATTGCCAGCACAAGATTCATCCGTAAATCTGATTAATAAAGACAACTCAGTGCATTAACTTTACATACGGAAACATGCTGCATAACGGAGTACGTGTGCAAGGTGGTTAATGACCGTGGGAAACAACGAAGCACCGCAGATGTTTTTGCACGTGGACGAGGGGCCAAAAATAAACCTAAAATCAAATGACCGTTACAACAAAACAAGAACTCGTTATTATAATGATTCATATTAATAATAAATGTATCTTCGGTATGTGTTCAATGCTTGTAATCACTCTCCGTGCGGTGTTTATGGGCAGTGAACACACATTTATTATTACAAATCATAATATATATTACAATACAATGAAAACTTAGACTGTAAATGTAACCAACATAAATTCAGGCTGTGTACTCTCTTGAAAAAAGGCATGGTAGAGGTACATTATTGTCACTAAATGTACCTTTAAAGGTACAGCAGTGGTTTTAAAGTCCATTTTTCGTTCATTAAATTTACATTAGTTTCTTTTCTCTAGAAGGAATTGTGAATATTTATAAGATTTCATTAAAGAACTGTGCAAAATAAAAGAACAAAAGTTCTGGAGATGAAACAGGGCGTATGGAATCTACGCAATATACAAATTAATATAGACTATGGTACAGTTATGTTCCCTAACTACAGGTATTGAATATGTACCACTGAAGGTACCACCACGGTGACTGTTTTTCCTCAGAGTGGCAAACGATGACACATTAAAAACTGAAAGTGTAATGTTACTGTCGGCCAAATAAGCAATTACTTCACCATCTGATGGATGCAGTGGCCGATCCCTGACTCTGAGTGGACCATTGCCCTCTGTCTCTCAGCTGAAAGGTCAGGTGTGTGACCATCACCTGGTTTCGTTACACGCAAATTCTGAGGCTTTCTGAGACCTCTGTGGTGTGATGGAATCTGACAGTGGGCCGCGGGGCATTAGAGACCACCCACTGACCACTGGGCAAAAGCCTCTGATGTCTGATCAAGTTATTTCGTATCCTTGCACGCATGAGTGCATCATATAATGACTTTGCAGCATACTTATGAGATGTGTATTGAATTCTGTTGCTATAGGGTTAGGGTTAGGGTTAGGATTAGGAATAGGTTTAGGGTCAGGACATTTTTTCCAGAAACTCACATCTATATCCACTAAAGCTGAAGTATGTGGTACACATTGTACAAACCCTGGGAAAGATCTAACAGTGAAATATGTAGGAGTTCACATATATTTTCTTAGTGTGTTGTATTGATCACACTGTAATGAGACGAGTGGTCCCCACTGTCACAAACCAAGGTGAGTGTCAGTCTTCACTGAGCGCACTGTCACTGGTCTCTTCTGATTTCACTGCAGTAAATGAAGGGAAATATATTAATATATATATATAAGCTCTGGCAGTTCTCTGACATCCAGCTGCTTCCTAAAAAAGAAACTGGAGAAGGCATTTACACATGTGTTCAGCTGTGATCACAGCCAGAGGCCGGCCCCTGGAATAACATCATTTGGAGAAAGGTACAGTATTAACTGAGCTGTTCTTGGCCATCCACATTACCTGCTCTCATTTACAGGTCCGTCTCTTTTCTATGATGGCACCCTGACAACAAACCCGTCCCACTCTTGGCAAATGATCCACGTCCTGTTTGTGTCTGCAGCCTTTAATGGAGAGTAATGCCAGCTGGAGAAATAATTGGGATTGAGTCAAAGGGAGAAATGGAAAGTTAAATGGAGCTTAATTAAAAAAGGGGATCGGAGGGTGTTGAGCTGTACCTGAGCAGTCGAAGCAGATCTGAGATCAGAGGAGTGCAGGGGGATAATGGACATTGTTATGAAACTGTGGGAAAGCGCACGGATGATGATCAATCTAGAGCCGAGTGTGGACCTCTGTGATATTTTCCTGTCCTTCACACAAACTGGGACGCGTTTTTGTGCAGGAGACGGTGTACTCTGCACCTCCTCTTTCCTTTATTCAGTGCACAATTGCGTAGCTGTAGCCAGTGGGAGGCTGATGAATAGGGGCGAATTGCCACTGACCTAGTTGTCTATTTTCGTTCTCGGTGCTGATTCATGGTGCCGAGCGGTAGAGGCCGAGGAAGCCGTCTCTGTGAGCAGAGAAGGAACAGCGTTCATGCATTAGCGCGCCTATTCAGCGCTCTGTGCATTTTCTGGCCACTGCACGCATGAGCGCCTTCCATCCTTACTTACTTACCGTGGCCTACTGCCTTCCAGAGGTCCCGCGTTTGTAGTTTTGGAGTGGATTTAATGACCAGAGAACGGGACTGTGCAATTTACCCCTGGGGCTATACACTACTAGCGGAATCTTGTGGATTTGCACCCACCTGGTTCATTAAAAAAAAAAAAACAAGGACACACAGTGTAGTTAAAGTAAAACACTGGCAAACCTGATTTCCTCAAGTAGGACATGGTCTTGGGACAGCCATCCTGTTTGATGATACCTATTCCTCAAGCCCCTGAAGCTGGGGAATACTCAAACTGTATTTATTACTGTTTCATTCATTCATTTTCTGGTTCACTTTGGGTTGATTACTGAAGGTACAGAGAGTGTCCAGGTCCTTTCAGAGGTATAACAGAGGTTTTAAAGTCTAGTGGTGTGTCTTGAATGGCAATTATGGCAATTCTCTTATCCAGAAGAATAGTTCAAAAGTCTGATCAAATGTGGGTAGCTGTGGTTGTCAGAATTTCTGTAAAAAATAGGGTTCCAATGAATAAAAGTCTGATTTTTATCCCCAATCATAAATGTTGTAAGTCAGAACTCTTTGTTTACTATACACAGTTAAATTGATTCCATATTTTACTGCTTAAATACAAATTTTCACCACAAAAAGGAACTTTCCCATCTACAGTAAACATAAAATTACCCTAATGAACACAAGAAAAGTGACTGAGACATAGCCATACTATAAATAACCAACTTTTATAGAGCCCTTAAAAGTATGTAGTGCAGAAAGGAGAGAGAGAACAGACTGTGTGTTTGGTGTGAGATGAGATTCAGGGGGTGCCACACTCCAGTCAAGCTGATGGTTCAACAATGGCTTATAGTGCCCTCCCCTGACCAACACACATCTCGTCATACACCAACAGCATCATGAACACACACACACACACACACACACACAGAATAAACCCTGGAGAACTCTGGGAGCTCCACCCAGTCTTTGGCCACATAAACCAGCTATAATGTTTAATGTATTTAACAATGACAAAAGAAAATATTAGTGTTGCCTGTTGGATATTACTGAATACATCCCCATCATAAACACAATGCAAGGGTATATAACATTAGTATAATGTATTTTTAAAGAAATGTCAAAATGAATGTTTTGGCTGAAATATCTATTTGTTATTTCACTGTTCATAGAAACCGTGTTCAAACGTTTGCGAGTTTGTAGTCTTTTACTGTCATGGCTGTTTTAAATAGAAAACCAAAACATGTCTGAAGTTGAAATATGAATTATGAAATCAGTAATTTTTGACGGTTAAAAATCTTAATTAAATAGAACATGTTTCCAAATTATTTGCACCAGGGCATACCAGTGAGTGCCCAGCTTTAGGACCATTTAGTGGTAGAGCATTATGTAGCTCATATTTTGGTTCTTGAACCGAGTGCAGAGTTCTAGCATGAGCTTCATCTAAGACTGGCAGAGCCACGACTCCTTTTACAGCTCAGCACTCTTGGAGGAGAACACGATCTGGCCTGTTTGGATGCTTTAGTTAACACACATGGCTGTGGTTGGTTTGCAGGGGTCTGACTTGGATTCCTGGCCTAGGATTGGCTGAGGTAGGTTGGAACCCACCCCCTTGGTTAGGAAAGTACTACCACTTTGGAGTCTAGTTTCTTCTCCGTCAGTGACGCACATGAAAATTTCAACTGAGCTACAAGCCACAGGTTCGTGATCTCACATGTAAAAATGCCTTCAGACCTTCAGGCAAATTACACCTAATGAACTTTGTTCTGCTGATTTTCCCAGCGGCCAATTCCTTTAAACCGGACCATATCATTGGCTTGGCAGGGGTAACACAGCTGAATAGCCTGGCAGATCCTGCTCAAAATACATGCCAGCCAATTTGAACGCTGTGCCTGCTAATGATAGGTCTATGAGCTTGTTGCGACTCAGACACTGGCTGCTAAGAAACAGCGTGTACTATTGTATTATAAATAGCGCTGATCAACCCTGGAGGCCTGAGAAGCAACGCTTGTTTGTTTGTACAGGGAAAGGCCTTTAGGCAAAAGCATGTCTAAATAAAACTACGTGATTACAGTTATGAGACAATGTTTCTCCAGGAGCAGGGGATGCGTAAGACACAGCTTGCATTTCAAAACACACAGTATGCAAATCCGGTGAACTCATGAGACACTTTCTTGCTTTGTGCATTTATTGCATCATGAACTATATTAAAGATAAGTACTTCTGGTTCATGCTAATTCTTCATCGATGCAATTCTGATTATAAAACAATATTACCGTGTTATTACTTCGTAGTTACCATATCATTACCATGTAACTACTATGCTATTGTTATTGCCATGCAGCTGTCGTCCAGTGGCCTAATACTGAGCAAAGATGAATGGGGAAATGGTCTATTATGAAAATAATATTTCATTGGACATAATGAAAATATGTAGTTGGACCAGGACTGTCTCAGCTTTTCCGCACACCTGTAGGATTGGGGTATGTTTACTAAGTGTAATAGCTGCATAGAATCAGCAGAAGATACAGTAGATGCCGAGTGTAAACATACTGTATACTTGGGCGATGCTGATGCCCACGTCCATGTGCCAGCGGAGTGTCCTGCAAAGGCATATTTCATAGGAGCACATGGGCATCAGCATGTGTTTCTGAAATGAGACAGAGACTGGACAGTGCGGGACTTCGGAAGGACGCCACGCGCTGTGAGGTCGATGGGCACATTCCATATTGATGGAGTGTGTCCGAGGAACGAAAAAGCACCTGCTCCGCGGAAACTGGAAAAGTGATGAAATGTTAAACCTTGACGGTCTCGGGCCCGGTGACAAAATCGAATGAGCTTAGACTCAGTCGCTTGGGGCAGAGAATGAGTGTGTGTGTGTGTGTGTGTGTGCTTGATTCCATTTCCTCTGGTTTACATGAGAAATTGTCCAGCCAAGCACAGGGATGAGGAGGATGGAGGATGTGTTCCTGGCTTCTTTCGGGGTTGAGAGTGCAGGGGGCTTGCTGAGGAGAGAGAAGGTTGAAGGAATTACAGATGTTGTGTTTATAATGGAACCTGGCTCTGATGACAAACTGGTCTCAAAGAGAAACTGCCCATATTTCCCCTGGTCAGGACCTTGTGGGTCAGCGCACAGCAGGTATGATTTGGGTGGTGGATCAATCTAAACGCTGCTGTGACTCTGACGTGGTGGTGGTGTGTTAGTGTGTGTTGTGCTGGTGTAGAGTGGATCAGACACAGCAGTGCTACTCAAGTTTCTAAAGCCCTCTGTGTCACTGCTGGACTGAGAATTGTCCACCGACCAAAAACATCCAGCCGACAGCGTCCTGTGTCACTGATGAAGGACTAGAGGACGAGCGACACACACTGTGCAGCGACAGATGAGCTACTGTCTCTGACTTTACATCTACAAGGTGGACCAACGAGGGAGGAGTGTTTAAACACAGTGTTAAAACACAACCATACCTCGTCTGTGGGGGTCATCTGGAGGTCTTGACTACAAAGTGCTCCTGTGTGGTCAGTGGACAATGAGGGTAGACACAAGGGAGGTGTTACTCATGGTTTGTGTTTGTGTTAAACTAATGGAAAACAGTGCTGATTGGAGCTCTTCTTTGGGTAAATAACAAAGAATTGGAGTGGATTTAGTGAAGCAGCGCCCCTAGTGGATGGAGCCGACTTATGAAATATGACGTAGAACACATACAAAGGTTGCAACAAATTTCTGAGATGTACTTTTTAGTACAATATGTATTCACATTTGGATATCTTGTTACTGATGAAAGGAAACATAGGAGGAAAGAGAAGAGTGAGAGAGTTTCTGTTTGAAAGAGAAAGGGTGAGCAAAGCAGTTTTACCAAGTTTTATGGCGCAGTTTTATAGCACAAATCTGTTTAACTAGAATCTGGCTTAATGTAAACATCACTCAAAGTCGCTGTTAATTATTTAATAGAGCTCTTTGGTCTCACTGTGTTTGTGTGTGTGTGTGTGTGTGTGTGTGTGTGTGTGTGTGTGTGTGTGTGTCAGGATGTATACCCCCTTTCTAATTAAGGCTGCTAGTAGGAGCACAGTCAAATACTCATTTCCATTGTTTGGGTGGTAAATGCAGAGCTAAATTAGAAATTGCTTGGAATCAGTGAACGTCAGCAAATCTGCTCGGACTCGGTCAGCGCTGGACTCTGCAGGAGGGCAATGGAATTACACCTAAGAGATTATGCAAGCTATAATCTAAGATCTACAATCTAAAATTCAAGGTCAATAATCACAAACACTCTGGCCTCATTTCAGTACCATACCTGACCTCACCAGCTTCAGCTCATCACTCCAAAGTCCATGCAGTTCTCTGCAAACGTATTTAAAGAGCACCGGTTACAACTGGGGAGAAGGAGGTGGTGGTGTCACTGTCTTAGGTGTGTTCTCCCCGTGTCTGTACAGGGTTCCTCCGGATGCAAAACACACATGTTTATGGAAAGGGTGGTTAGTTGAAACTGATTGACTGGGTGAGTGTGTGATTACTAGGTCTAACAAGGTAGATCCATCTTCCTCTTTTCAAAATTAAAACCAAAAAGTAAACATCTATTTTACACAAGAGGCCTCTCATGGTGTAAGGGAAAGACAGTGAGTAGATGATTAGCAGAGACACTGTACATAATAAGGAGACAGGTCTCTGGTCAGTTAGTTCCAAATCTGCCATCTGACTGGCTGAGTTATGCAAATTTGGCATGATAACTGCACTCTGACTGAAGCTATTCAAGTATTACTCGGCCACATACATGTTACTTAGCAGCCTACTGCTTTTCCACCAGTGTGAAACCAGTTCGTTTCCTGTTCACACACCTACATTTAAATGGTTCAGCGCAATTCCAACAAACATAAAAAAGTTCAGAAACCGAAAGCTCCATTCTTTGTTGGTACCAAAACAAAGACAAAGTCTGTAGGTCGAGATAAAGAAGCTCAAGAAAGATGCACAGAGATTAAAGAGTTACAGCACAGTGGACCCATTCTCCTATTTCTAATTTGATGACAAAATAAAGGAAATAAAAACAGGAAAATCCTCTGCCTGTGTGTTTTTAGGACCATGGTCAGTGCACGTTGAGGTGCATCTATTTTTTTTTTCTTTTTCACAAGCTCAGCAGGACGGCTCTGGAGCCAGAACATACTCACACGGTTCTTAGATAAAACCTGTCATTATTTACAAATGTTTATCATATATTACTGTGATCTGAAACAGTGGATTAACTATGACTCTATCCTGACTCTGTTTATCTATGGTTCAGGCACTGTTTGGGTAAAATAGACAGCAGCTCTGTGATGCAGCCTTGGTTCCCATCAAAAGTTGTGCAAACGTGGGCTGGACAGCACAGAGGTTCAAAAGTCCTGAAGACAAGAGTTTGGTTGAAAAAGCCTCGAAGAAATGTGTGAAGGAATAAAGCTATTTTACCTTGTGGAATGTTGATAAAAAATGTGATTTTTTAATTTATTTTTGTCATCTTCATCTTAAAAGCGAACAATAAATGAATGAGATATTGGCACTGCTTCATGCCCATCACCACAGTATACACCAGTGAGGATATCTCACATTATAGCACAAACCTCAAGTGTATTATTGCTTAAATGACTTTGGTTTAAGGGGCTGCCAAAGCTGACACTCCAGCGCTCACCCAACAAACAATCACAGGTGCTAATAAAATAATGCACTTTGTGATGATGTGGTGGTGCCTTGAATCTTGCTTCTTCGCCTCATGTGTTAGAAGTAGACATATGTACAATAGACGAGGGAACTGGACACAACCAAAGACGACCCTTTTTCACCAGTGAACACTGTTCTGGGTCTGTGACCTGCTTTGTTCAAAACACCACAAGGATCAAACAACACAGCAGTGTCTAAACAGCCATGTATAGAAACAGCCAGTTGCAGCACCTGTTCCCTTCACTGATATATCCTGAATCCTTCTCAGCTTTGTAACTCATGAATGCCTGAATGTAACAGTGTAATCCACATATTGCTAGAAATGGCTGATTCTACCGTTTCTAAAAATAGCACTCTCATGTGGTGTGGTGAAGCCTCTGGGAGTAAGCCAGTGTGAAAAACACCTAAAAAATAGGCTCTGCTTCAAAATGCGTGGTTTATTCCGCTATTTTAACTCATTTATTTTTGCTCAAACACATGGACAACTGTGTTTACTTTCAGTTTTATCTTGAGTCAGTCTGACATCCACACTCCTCTTTCCTGGGCTGTTTACAGTGTTTCTTAAATATTTGTCTGAAACAAAAAATAAATAATATTAAAACAACCCTTTGGTAAAACTTTGGTCAAAACATGGTCAGTTTCAATAAAATATCAAATATCAGTTAGTATTTAAACCTCAAGTGATTGCATATTTGAGTAGCCAATGGTCTTTCACAAAGAAAACAACATATGGAATATGACATCACAGCTCGGTTCAGCGCAAGAGCCCAGGAGTGAGGAGAGGGGAGGAGAAGTCTTGGATATTTCGCTGGGTTCCCTATTTTCTACGATCCCATTTTCTCCAGTTTTACTCAAGGTTTTGCTCTGTTTAGCTTCATCTGTGAACTGTGATTGGAGAGCCTCAGGTGAGGGGGCGGGGCAATTCTGAGGTCTCTTCGCTCAACCGAAGATGCAGCACAGAATCTGAATAAACTTGTTTTATCTCATGTTTCCTGACATAGGCCACCCACAGGAAATTGACTGGGCGGTCGTGTTTCACTGCGTGTTGGTTGTGGGGGTTCCTGTTACACACATTCATGTGCAAATTTCATAATATGTCCCCTTTAAAAGAAAGAGTTTCCAATAAAAAATCTGCATAAATGACCTCTAAGGAGTAATGAGTGGAAAAATCAAACAATAGGAAAGTCAAAGAAATAAGAAAATAAAAGTAGGTCGGGTTGAGCACGAGCTGTTGTTGGCTGAAGATCAGTGATTAAATTCAGAAACCGATTCATGGTGAAGATAGTATGCAAATGCTTCACACTCATGGGACACTTTCTGGCTTTGTGCATTTATTGCATCATGAAGTGCATCAAGTGTCTGAACATCAGCTTCACACAAATCTAGAAGCAGAATTCTGCACAGTACAAATTTTAACACAGCATTTACTTCAGAGGGCGTCTCATATTGCTATATATAACCCAGTGATTGTCTTGATGGAGCGTGGTCTTACATGCTTCATTAATAGCTCCGTTCTTGATAGACAGGGCCAGGCGCTGACGTGCTCATATTTAAATACACACCTCATTAAACCAATCAATCAAAGCCCAGATGCTGAGATTAAGCCAAACCTCACGGTTATTGTCTTCTTGGGCAACACGCTTAGACCCATCAAAGTCATTAGTGACATGACGTGTCTGTGTATTTCTACAGAGTCAACACGTTTGGAGTCATACTCGTCCAACATACTGTTCAGTCTCAAGTGTAATTCGAGGTGGTGTTCCCTGCTGTACCTCTACAGTTGTTGGAAGGAAACATTTGTGTGAGGATTTGATGGCAATCCTTAAGGTTAAGGTCTATTCATTCTGGTTCCACTCGCCTGATAACTACAGTGTTGAAGAGTCAAAAGAGTCTACACTACAGGTCAAAAGAGTAATTATTTTGAGATCACTGTGCTATACCCCGTGGCATCTTATTCTGCGTGCACGTCTGCATTGTGTTTTACGGTGGAGCATGTATGAGGCGCAGGAACCAGCTTCTCGCTGAAAGGTTCAGGTGTTAAATCTCCAAAAGAACTACATTCAAAAATGTATTTACACATTATTTACTGAGGTTTAATCACAAAAACAGTCCTGATTGGTTGAATAAAAGTGTTACAAACAATATCAAACCCAATCAAATCAAGTTTGTGTAGTGCTTTTTACAAAAGATGTTGTCACAAAGCAGATTTACAGAATTCCAGTAAAGAAAAGCCAGTAATAGAGTTCCCCTAGTCACTGAAATCAGATTACGAGAAAAACCTACTGCAGCCCTAATCTAAAAAATAATAATAAATAAATAAATAAATAAATACATACACACATAAAACAATTACAAATTATAATATATACAAATAGTTTTGTACTTTTTCAACAAGCAGCCCCCTAACAAATGTTTTGGAGTTGGGCAATATATTATTTACATTTACATTTATGCATTTGGCAGACGCTTTTATCCAAAGCGACTTACAAAATAGGATCTAACATTCAAACTTATACTTCTGGGACTCTGACATGTTCTATTCTACCTTTTAAATGTACATCCATTGTGTGTAGGTTGTGTAGTAAGGCACTTAGTAATATCTGTCCTTATACATTTATGAAATACTCTTTAGGATTATTATGGTAGTATTAAAATACACAAATAAATGCCAAATTAATGTTAAAAAAAACAAAAACAAAGAACAAAATCTGGGGATTGTAGATCTTCAGTTCGGGATGGCTGATGTTAGTCTGGAGCTCTGGACCAGTGGTGCACACCATGACAATCTCATTTCATTTTTAATGCTAGACTATGCAGTGTTTACAAACTGAGTACCAATGTCCACAGTGAGTTCAACAAAGGCGATCGTAATAATTAATTTAAAAAGCAAAGAAAACTTTTTTATATAATTCAGAGGATGTTTCCTCACCATTTGTTTGCATACGTGAAAAAGGTACGGTGTCTTTAGGAAGCCCTGTGTCAGTAAATGTGGACAAAAATGTAAGGGGCTCTGTCCTATAAGCTCAGGCTTAGTTCTCTGAGCCACGGCTATGAAATCTCCAGCATCTGGAGATCATTGGAGAGAGCTCCTGATGTTGAAAAGCATGAACCAAGAGGAGGATCTCACTCCATTCCTGCTCCATAGGTGGGTAATACTGAGGCTTTTTGGGGTTTTTCTTTTTCTGTTTCAAATGTATTACTTATTATTGGAGCTGACTCTAAACTCAGTAGATCTCTAGCTGCATGAAAGTAAAGACAGAACAGATACAAAACTTAACAGCTACAGATAAGTTTCTGTGGTAATTACAACAGTGAATTAAAACTTAGAGAAAAGTTCAACTTCAGCCACACACACACACACAGTTGTTTTTCTTCTGAAACATATCGTTATACATTAAAAGCCGCTGAGCTTCGGAATGTAAACCAATTGCATTTCCCCACAATCACAAACATCCCCTTTAAAGTAGCAGAATTTGCTAATAAAATGTGTGTGTACAAACATCTGGAAATAGCCTAAGTAAGAATTTCTGGAAGCAAAATAATATAGATGAGGGCCACCAGTGTTATTTAATCCATGATCAATTTAGCAGACCCCTTGATGACTATAATTTTGAGGATTTCTGTTTATCAGCAACAACAAATGAAGAAAACTATGCTGTTATCAGTGTAAGAAATGAGCGAGAGTGCCAATTCTGTTTAAATCGCTAGACTCGCTAAACAAGGCCACAGAAAGTCTGAATTGAGTTCATTCATTTCTTACTCAGAAAACTGGAACACATGTGCTACATTCAGCTCCATAGTCCTTGGCATCCTTAGTAAAGAGGAGCAAAAAAGGCCATGAAAAAGAAATGCCTTTGTGGATAATTAGCATAATCTCATGCTGGAAATACGAGAAATATGAAAATACGAGATACAAAACCTTCAGATGAAATAGTGAACCACAAAAACTTACCGCAAAAAAAGTATTGGCCTAAACGTTTATGAGATAAAAAAAGCAACTGGAGCATGTTTACAATCGTATTCCACCTGAGTGTAGGACCTCTTTACATCCTGTTTTCCTTGGGGTAAATACACCAGGTGACACAGAGGCCAAATTCCCTCAGTTATTTATCTCCAGATGAAAGATTAAATGAAATGGGACACCAATTAATTGATCCTCGTAAATCAGGCAAATAATGACCTGGAAAACCCACCGTATCCACAGTTAGGGCAATAGTTAAGAGGTTTTAAAACCCAGAGCTGGAAGGGACCTGCCTGGAAGAGGAGGCAGGTTTATTTTGCCTCTTTATATAATGAGGAGGAGGATTAAGAGAGAAAATATTTCACGGCTGGAAACTTGCAGAAGATGGAAGCCCCTTAAACCAGCCTCCCCGGATAGCACGAGGATGTGGGCCACATCTGGCAAAGATGCAGCACTGCTGGCACACTGGCTGTATTTCAAACTGAATGTGAACCAAAAATGGCCCACATGTTAAAAAATGCTCATTTAGCCAGACATTCATAAAACAGATCTGGCCCAGTTCTGGCAAAAAAAAAAAAACATGACTGCTCTGGATATGGCGAAGTGAAAGTGAGCCAAAAGTGGCCCACAAAATGACCTCTATCGACACGTGGCCCTAATTATTTATGTAGCTCTGGAGTGGAAAGAGGGCAGGTAGTATAGTTACCTTTCAACTACAGCATCCCAATCATTGTAATGCTTCATAGACATGTGAATTGAGAGACTAGAGCTTCTGTCATTGCTACTCTGTGATCAGCACTGCAGAAACTGCACTATGTAACTTCTGGAAAATTAATATGTTCCAATAATTTTGGAGCATTTCTATTGGCTCATTCATCAGGACATGTTTCAGTTCCTATCACTCAGCTTAGATGCTGAACTATTACACCTCTGACTGAACCGACTACAGGCTACCTTCCTGGAAATAAAGCAGTGTCTACACCTAGATGGAGCAAGAGGAAAGTGAAAGGGGAGAGAGAGTGGGGGATCTCCATAGCTGTGTGAACACAGGTGACCTTGCTATACGCCATTCACTCCTTAGCTAAAGAATAAGATGCTCAGGTCAGAAATGGATGAATACTCACTGAGAATAAAGAGAGTTGTTAATTAAACTCTCGCACCTTTGTCCTGTTATTATTTTTCTATTGTACCTTCGGTCACCTTGGGCTTTTAGCAAAGCTAGGGGGTTCTGCACTCTGTTGTGTCATCATTGTCTCCTTCAGCTGTTAGCAGTGATTTCAAGGGTCTCTATGCTGGGGCTATTCAGCATCCAGACACTATGGGTCTTCTTCACCGGTGTGGAACAATAGACACAAATATGTGACATGGATAAAGGCTATGGATTAATGGTTAGCATTATACAGTGCTGTAAGTACCTGGTGATTGAGGCTGGGAGGCCATGATTGGAGGGCTGTACAGTTGAGGAAACAGACTGTGAAACAGAAAGTGAGAACCTATGATGAGGGGTAACTCCAACCTGTAGGAGAAGGTTGGCCTTGCCCTTAAGCAGTGGAATGCCTAACACTTTTTGGACCCTGAAATGATATCACAGCCAGCACACCTCAGTGGGTCCCACATGGGCTGGACATTGGCAGGCTAGGTTTAAGATACACAGGTCCCTGAGTGGTTTGGCACATGGGCTAGTAGTGGTACCCAGGTTATTTTCTTGTTTCAGATAAATGAGGACAGTCCAGTATCTTTCTATATAAAAGGGATAGATGGTAAAGTTTGGGAATTCAGATGAGCTGCCCATATCAGCCCTAAGTTTAACCCATGTTGGTCCAATCACCGAACATGGAAAGCCATATGTGAGGCCAACATTTAACCCATAGACAAAATATGCTGCTCTCCTCCTGGGTAGACTAGGTAGTGTGTCTATTTGGGGGGTCTATTCATTCAAGAGCATGGCTTGTCTGAAATTAAAGAACAATGCAGCCATTCTCTTTGATGAGAGGATGCACTGACTAAAATTTGATGTTCTCCCTCAAAAATGAATGAATACCAGCATCACAGATGAACAAAGATTTTATAAACAGCAACGACTTTAAAAGCTCTTTTCAAGAAATGAATTCAAACACTTTTTTTAACTTTATTTTGTATTATACTAACATGTCATACAGGCCCGAAAATACCCTCAGGTTTGTACATTTGCATAAACCCACTGTAGTCTGGTCTTGGCAAGAAGAATGGCTCTGTGATGTAAAATCCCACAGACTGGAAGACTCTGGAGAAGGTACCTCACCCCAGTTCTGGACTGTAAAAGAAATTCTTCATTGAAAGAAAAAAAAAAACTATTCAATCAGAGACTAATGTTATTCTGGGTCAAAAAAAATGTGTTCAATTCCTCACAATCTGAATTATGGCAATTACATATTAGATAAATAGTAATTAAACTGTAACTTCATACACTGTAATTACCAATTAATAAATCATAAAGTTACGAAAGTTACATTCCTACTCTTGAGAATGGCTGATATTACTCCGCACACCATGTCATTTTTTAATTTGCATGGGAATCTATACGAACACATAATAACGTGAGATGATTCATTTGTCAGTTTAGGTCTTAATTGACTCCATCTGAGTGACATCCTCAGCCTGCTTCCAGCCAGCAGTGCCTCCTGCTCTGTGCGGTTTGGGGTTGAGGTGTTCAGGACCCACTACCTGTCTGAGAACTGAACAAGGTTATTACCTTGACAATGTTCTCTATTACAATCTGCAATCTGCCACCATTCAGCAGGGACATTTGTTTCGTCCCGAGGAAAATAGAACATTATCATGCACGAGAGAAACAGTAGCGCTTCCTTTGTCACTGATTGGGACAATTGGCAGATGATAGAGTGCCATACGGGAGCTGAAGACAAAGGTGTAAAGAGGGAATGAGGTAGATGAAGACTAGGGAAGAGAGCTAGAGAGAGAGAGAGAGAGAGAGAGAGAGAGAGAGAGAGAGAGAGAGAGAGAGAGATTTAAGATTGTAATACACTGGAATGCACCTTGAACTATATCAGTGCTTCCCAAACTTCTCTGCCATGCCTCCTATTGTAGAAAAGAATATTTTGTGCCCCCACTGTAATTTAGTTTTCAAACATTTTAATTCATACAGATCTTCATCTTCTCATTCAAGAATTCCCTAAAATAACAAATAATATTTTGTGGAATTATTACAAGTGACCTGCATGATGTCATTCATTTGCTTTGCTTCACCCCCAACCCCCCACCCTACCCCTTGCAATACCTCCATCGCTCATGGGGGAGAGACTGGCCTACTAGCGCTACTACAAATCCCCCATGCCCAGAGGAAGTCAAACCGGGAAGGGAAGGGAAGGGAAGGGAAGGGAAGGGAACGGAAAGGATGCCTCTGGTAAGGGAAGCCAACCAGGACCACCAGGGTGGCCTTGCCCTTAAGCAAGGGAGCACCTGTCCCCCTGTGGAAATTAGTTGTGCAATCTTGAACGACAACCAAAATCTTACAATCAGTGGTATGTGAATTGGGTTTGCTCAGTTTTCCGAGCATCGATCTGGGGTGCAGTCGGGTCCTGGCTCATGCCCCAGCTATGGAGAGTTGATAGTTGTCTCTCAAGACTAATGCCTCCCTGTTTGACAAGGCATCTCTTCACTTAAGAGCAATGTTGCCTTGGTCCTCCTGGTTGGAATGTCCCTTTCCTTCCAAATTTCAGATTTCTCCTGGACACATGGGGCTCTTATTTGTTGTTCAGTTTTTTCTTTATGACACTAATCCATACCCAAAAACAACCTCTTGATATACATAAAAGTGTCTCAAATCCAGTTTGTAAAATATTCCCACAAATTAAACATGGTCCCCTCCATGGTGTGTTCCCGCCTTGCGCCCAGTGATTCTGGGTAGGCTCCGGACCCTGAACTGGATAAGGGTTACAGACAATGAATGAATGAACTTAAACATGCATCATGTAATGTACCCATAGCCTCTGTATTTCCCTAGGAATATGTCGCACAGTAAGACTGTGTAAACAAGAGATCAGGAGTCATCACAAACAACTCAATCCCCTTCCTCACTCCTGCTTCTTGAAGTAGTCATTGAAGCCCCTGACCCTCCTGCTCCTGAACCTTCACCTCCTCCTCTGACAAGACAAGCTTCCTATGGATGCTGAGAGCTGATGGACTAGTCATTTAACACAGAACAAGAACACCACTCAAATTCACCCTACCATCCCCCTTGCAGATATATTCAGAGCCGATTGGGGGGCTATGAAGTGCAGAGGCTCTGATGAGTGAATAGACTCTCATGTTAATAAGGACCAGCATGACATAAATACTAGTTTAATCCCTCCCAAATCCCTGCAAGTCTCAGAATCCTTCCATTAAGCAAGGAATATTAGTGGTGATCTACACAGTTTCCACTGGCTGGTGAAGGAACACTTGCCCACACCTGATGTCACGGGTGGCATTTGAGATTCACGTTGGTGAGGTAAGCCATGTGAACTATAAGGCTGTACTTGGATGTAAATCACAACCCATATTTATCCAAAAGAGAATAATGTGTCTTATATTAAGGAAAGTGCAGTACTGCATCCATCAGATATTCAAGCTAGACATGCATTTGATATTGTTGGGTCTGGTAACAGACTGAAGTGGACTTTGATCAGATGATGGTAGGTTGGACAGGATTTGGTAGCTGAGTTCTGACTTTGTTAGGTTATTAAGTAAAATCGAAGCAGACTTGTTTATGGAACTGACTTATTTACTTATTTACTTATGTACCATATTTGCCTAATGGAAAAGCACAAAAGAAGAGCAGAGTTTCAATAATCTGTGTTATCTGGGGATTGATGGTTGATGGAGTAGAGCTGAGTAGAGTTGTGCTGGTAGTATGCACTGGAAAAGCACCACTGGACATAAGATATAGATATAGGACAGGATTAACTTTGGTAGGGCATTAGTTCAGACAAATTGTTGTTGTTTGGTTGAGGAACAAGAATCAGTCTTCTCTCAAGGGGAATTTGACTTAACCCAGTTTAGTCTTACAAACATTTAAATATGGCTGGGATTTAACACTGATCCCTATGCTTTAAGATGATGAGCAAGTAAAATATGTTTGTCTTGTTTTTAGACGGTGTGTTTGCTGCTGATTCGCTTATATGAAAGATAGTTCAATAGTATATTTCAGTGACGCAATTCATGAAACTGAGGTAAAAACTTTCACAGCAACCTCTCTCTCTCTCTATATATATATATATATATATATATATATATATATATATATATATATATATGTAGGGGTTAGGCAATGAAACGGAAACCCCTGTCATTGTAGTGTGGGACGTTTCATGGCTAAATTGGAACAGCCTGGTGGACAATCTTCATTAACTGCACATTGCACCCGTAAGACCATGTGCATCCAATGGTTCAAACATTGTGTCCTGAAAGTGGTGCCGTGTATCAGGACGACAATGCACAAATACACACAGCAAGACTGGTGAAAGAGTGGTTTGATGAACATGAAAGTGAAGTTGAACATCTCCCATGGCCTGCACAGTCACCAGATCTAAATATTATTGAGCCATTTTGGGGTGTTTTGGAGGAGCGAGTCAGGAAACATTTTCCTCCACCAGCATCACGTAGAGACCTGGCCACTATCCTGCAAGAAGAATGGCTTAAAATCCCTCTGTGCAGGACTTGTATATGTCATTCCCAAGACGAACTGACGCTGTATTGGCCGCAAAAGGAGGCCCTACACCATACTAATAAATTACTGTGGTCTAAAACCAGGTGTTTCAGTCTCAATGTCCAACATATACAGTTTATATAGGCACCAGAGATTATGAGATTTGTTTTATAATATTATTTTTTTGTAATTACTGTGATTATATATACATTTATACAAGCACCACACTTACTATATATATATATATATATATATATATATATATATATATATATATATCATTTGTAGCAGTCACACCATAACTAGTCACAAACAAACAACTGAAACATGTAGAATCTGAGTTTACTGCTAGTAAAGACACCTTTGCCATTTACATGGTGTCTATAAGTTCTCACTTTGAATAGCATATGTTAACATAAACCGTATTAATTGAGATAATAATTGGAGACGCCTGTGGCTATTGGTCTCACTGATACAGCGTGTGATGCATTAGCCTGGTGTATAATGACTGAAAGACTTGTAAATATGTGTGATTGATGCTCAAACATGTACATGGGAAATTTATAACGTATGCAAACTGAAACTCTATCTATGTGGACTATTCTCTTCTTACACTTTTCAAACTGACAGATGTGGGGCAGACCCTAACCATAAAATAAATCTTGACTACAACCTTAACTTTAAACGTTACCTTAACACTAACAGCCTTAACGTTGACCGCAAACCCATCTGTAACCTTAATCATAACCATAGCCTTAACACTAATCCTAACCTTAAACCTACTTTTAACCTTATCCATAACCCTAATCTTAACTTTCACTCCACACGTAGCTCTGAAAAGTCAGAAGAGGCAAGATTGACTCGTGTAATGTTCTCCCACAAGTTTTTACAGGACTGTTTCTGTAATCCTTCTGTAATACTCTGGATGGGAGTTCATAGTGATTGCACAATAACTATCAATGATAACCAATCATAGCATATTAGGTCTACTTGTTTTTATCATATATGAACTAACACTTGTCGGAAATGTGTCAGGCTACAGGGGATTATTGGTTACAGTTGTATTCAGACAGTATTCTGCTGGGTTGTAATCAGGTTTGGGCAGATTGTGGCTGGGCTACAGGTTTGGCTCTGGAAGCTGATGCTGTGTGTTGGGCTGTATTTGGGCAGAGAACATTTCCTGACTACTTTCTGTCCTGATTAAAGCTGTGGTGAAGATGAAGAGCTCACTGGACACGTGCACACAGTTAAAGATGGAAATGATGAGGACGTTGAAGCCAGCTTTGGCCAGATTGGGGGAAACAGAGATGTAATCCTGGCTGTGTCTGTGAAGAAGAGTACCGTAATGAACAGGTGTGTCCTCTTGTTCTTCGCCAGCACGCTCTGATGTGATTGGAACAACAATCCAATTACAGAGGGAAGATGTTTGAATTGGCGATGGCACCTACTCAGGAAGTTTAATTTCCATCTCGTTCTGTTGCCTGCCAAACTTTTCAGAATGCGGGCCTCAGTGTGTGGATATGTGTCTCTCTGTGTGTCCCTACACTGTGTCCAAACACCTAACGAGCAATTCTTTTTTTCAACTTTGAGGTGGACCCACTGATGACTTGGGCAGTCCACTGTACCCCTAAAAAGATTTGACTAATATAATTGGGTGTTTTGGGGCAGCGGCACATCAGGCCAAACATTGTTAATGTCTTAGGCATCTAGAGTAATATACCCCCAGCACTGAGGTAAAAAGCAATGGAATGGCATTCTATGGAGAAATGGAGCTGCATCAAATGCATACAGCTTGATACCGGGTTGGACATTTTCTGTCTAGAACAAACAAGGTCCAAAATCAGGACCTGGCCCCCATGTACTTGACAATAGACATGAGACTGAATGCCATCAAATGGTCTTAACAATTTTCAGGATGACGAAAAGCATGTACATATTAGGCACGTTGCTCAATTTCATCATGTTGCAGAGGTAGACCATTTCAGGCCTTTGACCAACCACTTAACACCCACTTAGCAACCACTTGGGATACCATAGCAACCACCCAGCAACACCTTAGCCGCCATTGGGATGTCAACTGCCTAGCAAGACCATAGCTAAACAAATAGCAACACATTAGCATAACCTGGGATACAACACCATTACCTATTGCTATTGCTGTGGCTACCTGAGTGGGGATTTGAACCCTAGTCTGCAACATGATTTCAGCTGTGTTACCTATATGCCATAAGAAGTAATACAGATAAACATTAGGGTTGTGTATTGCATGGTACCCATTACATGCTCCGATATCGCAAGAAATGAGCATGTCCTGACAAATATGGGAATAACAGAGAGTGTGTGTGTGTGTGTGTGTATATAATTTATTCTCAGCTCCTGGTACTGCTCTTGCCCTTTCCGTTTCCTTCATAATCTCCACTAACACGCTCTCTGCACGCTCTTGACTATGAACACCTCTCCTAAAAGCAAAATGAATTGCCGGCAGGCGTTGGCGTCTGCATCCGGGCCCTCCCTCTCCTCCCTCAGAGCCTCTCCCTCAGCCTTCTTTCCATTTCAACCATATGCTGCACAATATTGCTTCAAATCCACCCAGAGCCTCCGACCCTGCACTGTTTATGCAGCAGAGATTAAGAAGTCACAACACGAGGCCTAAACTGAGCTCAGACAAGAACACAGCCACTGCACTGCGCCGCAGTCCTTCTCCTGGGCTCATTCGTAGCTGCAGGGTGTGTGTGTGTGTAATTTGTATAAAAATAAAAAGTTCTTCATTATGATCATACAAGTGTATGTAACTATTGTGACAGCACAGTATGTTGCATTATTATAGTGAGGATTTGATGGATTTCAGCCCTGAGAACTCTAGACCCATGAGGTCTGGTACTGACATTAAAAAATTAGTTATGGACTTCAAACACAGTCCCAATCTCATTTATTTCTTTTTTTACCGCTATACCTCCATTATGAGGGTCATCTTGCCCCTTTGAACTGAGTTGCAAGGTATAATGATACATAACAGGATGATGCTTTAAGACTCTGATACGTCATCAGCAGCTCTGCCAGTCTGCAGTGATATCAGAGGAGCACTGTAAGTTTATTTTAGTGTATCATACACTTTCAGGAGTGTTTGGCAATCATATTATTACTCACTCCTAACTTGTATCGCCAAAGGGTCTTATGTTTGAAACTTTCAGGTTTAAATGCAGTAGCATCAGGCACCACAGTGTCTTGGGTGTACACATAAGTTTTAAAGCATGTTTTATTTAACGTATAATTCTAATTGTAATTCAAAATGTAAACATTCTCCTGCTCTTTTGTCATACCAGGGTGTCTGCTGCATATTATTAAAAATCATAATAGCCTATTTAATCAACAAAAAGTAACGTAAAATAAGTACCTTGTAAATGGTAAGCATGAAATATTTAATGGTTTTATCAGGAAAAAAAGCTGCAAAATCATGTGCATCGATTTTTCCCATTCTTGTGGATAATATTGTGTCCAAAATACACATGAGATTTGGTATAGATGATTGAAAAACGAGTGGGTTTGAGTCCCGCTCCGGGTGACTGTCTGTGAGGAGTGTGGTGTGTTCTCTCTGTGTCTGTGTGGGTTTCCTCTGGGTGACTGTCTGTGAGGAGTGTGGTGTGTTCTCCCTGTGTCTGCGTGGGTTTCCTCCGGGTGACTGTCTGTGAGGAGTGTGGTGTGTTCTCCCTGTGTCTGCGTGGGTTTCCTCCGGGTGACTGTCTGTGAGGAGTGTGGTGTGTTCTCCCTGTGTCTGCGTGGGTTTCCTCCGGGTGACTGTCTGTGAGGAGTGTGGTGTGTTCTCTCTGTGTCTGTGTGGGTTTCTTCCGGGTGACTGTCTGTGAGGGGTGTGGTGTGTTCTCCCTGTGTCTGCGTGGGTTTCCTCCGGGTGACTGTCTGTGAGGAGTGTGGTGTGTTCTCTCTGTGTCTGTGTGGGTTTCTTCCGGGTGACTGTCTGTGAGGGGTGTGGTGTGTTCTCCCTGTGTCTGCGTGGGTTTCCTCCGGGTGACTGTCTGTGAGGAGTGTGGTGTGTTCTCCCTGTGTCTGCGTGGGTTTCCTCCAGGTGACTGTCTGTGAGGAGTGTGGTGTGTTCTCCCTGTGTCTGCGTGGGTTTCCTCCGGGTGACTGTCTGTGAGGAGTGTGGTGTGTTCTCTCTGTGTCTGCGTGGGTTTCCTCCGGGTGACTGTCTGTGAGGAGTGTGGTGTGTTCTCCCTGTGTCTGTGTGGGTTTCCTCCGGGTGACTGTCTGTGAGGAGTGTGGTGTGTTCTCCCTGTGTCTGTGTGGGTTTCCTCTGGGTGACTGTCTGTGAGGAGTGTGGTGTGTTCTCCCTGTGTCTGTGTGGGTTTCCTCTGGGTGCTCCAGTTTCCTCCCACTGTCCAAAAACACACGTTGGTAGGTGGATTGGCGACTCAAAAGTGTCCATAATTGTAAGTGTGTGAGTGAATGTGTGTGTGTTGCCCTGTCAAGGACTGGCGCCCCCTCCATGGTGTATTCTCACCTTGAGCCCAATGATTCAGGTAGGCTCTGGACCCTGCACTGGATAAGCGCTTACAGATAATGAATGAATGAATTATAAACTTCTGGAACCCGATGAAACTGTTAATGCTAATTGCTACTAACAACATTTGTTTGACTGAACCAATCAGTGGAAAACATCCATTTACAGCAAATTGTCTTGTGCTTTATGACAACGCTATGCCTGACAAAGAAATACTATTGACATTGAATTGGGAAGTTCCAGAGCCCACGGATAGTGTAGTCCATACACAACCACTTCCCAGTAAAGCCATACTTCCAGTCAAACTGTGCCTCTGCAAAATCTCCATTTGAAGGGCAATGTCACCCTAACCCTTTGCCCTAACCCTCTTTCCTAACAAGAATTGGGACCCCCTACCCCTAGGCAAAATGGAGGTGTAGGGCTAAGTGGTAGGGGCAATGGGTGAAATGGGATTCACCCTAACTCGTCCCAAAAGTATTGATGGTGCTCCAGAATCCAGAAAACACAGTGAGAATGCCTGGGGGATTTGTAGTGGATATTTGGCAGTGGGCATAGTGGTCTTTCTTTGTGTGAAGGAGGGCTCTGAGAGAGGTGGAGGTGGGCTTTAAGGCAGGAAGGAAGGAAGGGTGTTTTCTCTTCCTGACCTGAGCGTAGTCTTTAGGCCCACATTCACACATATGCCCTATGGTCATAAGGCCTGTTTTCACTCCACCGCCCAGGGCCCTTCGTCATATCTCTGCTTGCACAGTGTGGCAGGGCCAGTCTGCTTGCTGCTGCTGCTTGTTTTCTTTCTTTTTTCCCCTCCCTCTCTCTGTCTCTCTTTCTCCTTCCCCCAGCGTCCCACTCCAATATACTGCCTCTAAAATGCCTTGCACTGGGTCAATGGAATCAATATTGCAGTGGAAACAATCACGGCCGGCTCTGCGGCATGATTAATTCAATCTGCTCTGGACGCACTGGGCTCTTAAGATGGACCTTAAAGAGCCCGGAAAGGCCTCGGCCAAAGCAGAACCCCACTACTAACACCCCCACCCCACCCCCCAACCCCCACCACCACAACCCACCCTACCACACCCCACCCCAACTCCTCTCATCTTTCCTCTCCCCCCCTGGACAATCACACCCCCTTACACGTGGGTGTCATCTTTTATCCAGCACGACAGCGCATGGCCATTCCAGGCGAAAAATAAAACATGATGGTGTTGTATTATGGAGGAGGGAAGGCTTTCGCTGTCTCGGCACCTAGGAGACCAGCCTACTCACTTAATTAATGGAGGAAAAGCACTGTGTACTCTGAGGACTGTGCCCAGCTCCATGCCCACCGTGGACCTGGCATCCAGCTGGGTCTTTAGTGGGCTAATGGTGCTGAATGAATAGACAGAATGCAACTGGGGATTTGAATTAGTAAAGAGTGTGAATATGTGTATGGCTCGTTCATGGGCAATATCTCGGGCAAACACTCACTGTCCATTTTATCAGCTCCACTGACCACACAGGAGCACTGTGTAGTTCTACAATTACAGACTGTAGTCCATCTGTCGCAATGTATACTTTGTTTGTCCCCGTCAAGGTTTTTATTTATTTATTTATTTTTTTTTGCCAAAGGTCAGGAACCTCACAAGCCCACCACAGAGCTTTACAGACATACAAGTTGGAAGTGTCTAACAGAGTGGACAGGAAGTGGACACAGGGTTTAAAAACTCCAGGATCACTGCTGTGTCTGACCCACCCATTCCAGTGCAACACACACTAACACATCACCACCATGTCAGTGTCACAGCAGCGCTTTTGGAAAACAGAATGTGTACTTAAATAGTGCTGATGTACAAAGGTTATGTTATTTTGGAGCCACTAATTTGTATTCCACCACAATATACAGTCCTAGGCACCTAAGAAAATTATATATACTCAAAGTAATGCCTTCTCAGTAAGCGTGGTGCTTGCATATATATATAATCACAGTAAATACTAAAAGAAATACAAGATTTTTTTTCTATAAAGTAGTAGGTGTAGTATATAATCACAGTAATTACAAAAAATAATATTATAAAACAAATAAGAAAAAATAAGTGATTTTTTTTTTCTATAAAGTTGTAGGTGAGAGTGAGTTTGAAGAACAATGTTTTGTTCATATTCTCCTTGATTTGCATGAATTCATTAAACCAACAGCACACATTGTTTAAAATCATTATTTATTTATTTAAAATTATTTTTTATTAAAAGCAATATTATTATTTTTGTAATTTGCATTGCCTTTTTTTTTTTTTTTTTTACTAGATTCTGGCACAGTCTGTTCATTCATTCATTGTCTGTTACTGTATATAGAGTTCCAGATCACAGTAGGTGCAGAGTCGACCCAGAATCACTGGCCGCAAGGCAGAACCCACCATAGAGGGGCACCAGTACTTTGCAGGGCGACACACATTCACTCATACACTAACATCTATGAGTAGCCAATCCACCTCAGTCTGTAAATTTGTGTTAATTATTAATACAGTTTAAAATAGAAAGACACTAATACAAATTTAGTGACAAAATTTAATGCACAATTAAAATATTCTTTTGTCTTTTATTGTTAACAAGGACCACCACCCAAATCATACCTGACCTGACTGGCGTGGTCCTAAACATTGAAGAACAGGGAGAAAGAATGTTAGCAAAGTATGCAGAGCAACATGTGGACTATAGCCTGTAATTTTAGAACTACAGAATTGTTCTGTAGGGTCAGTGGAGCTGAGAGAATGGACTTTAAATGTTACGGCGCATGTAATTTTATGATGTAGTTTACCCTTCATAGAAAACAGATAGAAGAAGGGTCTTTTTAGATAGAGCATTTTTTTTCACTTTTGTAACTGGTTGGATTCAATGGTTTAAGGGGACATTTAACTCAATGACCAATCCCACACAACTTCAAGTCCAGTGGAACGTCCTTCTGTGGCTTGTGGTCATTCATCTCGGAAAGGACAGCTTCCAGCAAAGGGAGTTTGTCCCAGATAAGAGAAACAGCTGCTGGTGTAGTTGAAAAAAAGGGGAAGACCCTTTTCTTGAGGAGAGAGAGAGAGAGAGAGAGAGAGAGAGAGAGAGAGAGAGAGAGAGAGAGAGAGAGAGAGAGAGAGAGAGAGAGAGATGGGTTAAAAAAAGCACTGAAGACATTTTGCGGAGGATAAATGGAAGCATGGTCCAGTGGACAGCCCTGCGGTCAGGGGCATCATGCTTTATACATGCAGCGTTCCTGAAATCATGTCCGACAAGCGCTGGGCACTCAGTATGTACAGCAGGAAGAGAGAGAAGTGCTAAAACGAGGCTGTGAGTGTGTGTCTGACCAGTGCTGCCATCGTATAAATCACACACAGCAGCGTAGGACAGGGACGGAATAAAGCACTTCCCCTCGGAAAGCAAAGACATGAGCAGCATCAAGGCCCGAAAAAGGAAAACGCACGCATACCCACCGGAGACAAATGGCTTTTCCGAAAAGGATAAGCAGTAGTTTTCCACAGCGATAAGAGAGACTGTCAGTCAGCAGAGTGATGCTTTAGCAGTGAATAATCACTGTATTTGCCTTGGACCTCCACTCCCACACTGACTAGCAAAGGACTTCAGGTGGGATTATGTGTATCCACCCCTCCCAGAAAGAACCCACCATCACAGAGAGGGAGGGGAGGGAGGGAGGGAGGCAGGGGAGGGGAGAGGGTGGGGGCAAAATTGTTATTGCCACCATTAATCTTTCAGATTTCCCTCTGAGAATAAAACAAGATTGCAGTTTTCTTTGGAAGTAAAAAAAAAAATGTAAGGGTAAACGCTAAAAAAATATCAATTCCAATACGCCGCAGGCACCGGGATCAAACAAGGTCATCATTTCATTTAAGTTTGCAACAAACCGAGCCCAGTCTATACTTTCAGTTCTTACAAATCCAGCAATAATCACAACTGGCTTCCGATCTATTCAGCGGACCAGGAAAAAACACACAGACACACAGATCGGATCTGCAGTTCATCCGGGAAGAGCAGAATTAATTTCAGATAGCGTTTCTGTTGTTCAGTGTCTGAGATGTATGCAAAGAAAGTCTTGATAATTTGTTCAGACACAAACTAGTACTCGACTACTAACCATGGCAAAGATATAACCTTAGTCTTAAGATAGTATTATAGACATTAAATAAGTTTTCACGGAAAGGGACAATGCCTTTTCAGCAAGTTCTGCAATAATTTGAATTACTCATTCATTATCTGTTAACTTATCCAGTTCAGGGTTGCGGTGGGTCCAGAGTCTACCTGGAATCATTGGGCGCACGGCGGGAATACACCCTGGAGGGGGCGCCAATCCTTCACAGGGCAACACAGACAACCACACACATTCACTCACACACTCACACTTTTGAGTCGCCAATCCACCTACTAATGTGTGTTTTTGGACTGTGGGAGGAAACCGGAGCACCCGGAGGAAACCCACACAGACACAGGGAGAACACACCACACTCCTCACAGACAGTCACCCGGAGCAGGACTCGAACCCACAACCTCCAGACCCCTGGAGCTGTGTGACTGCGACACTAACCTGCTGCACCACCGTGCCCCCTAATTTGAATTAGAATGTACATAATGAAAATGAGAAACCCAAACATTCCTAATAGGTTCTGATTGGTAGTAATTGTGCGATCACTAAGTGAGCTACAGGACACTTCTGTGGCGGTTTGTACTACATTCACACAAACTCTGTTATGTACATGAAGAAGTATTACAGAAACAGTGCTGTAAACTGTTGTAAATCAATGCTACTCAAGGAGAAAATCCTGCAGCTTCTGATGTATACTTAAAGTTCATATTCTAGTACAATGGAATTATATTTCCCAATTATTCGTTATGTAGCAAATACACTAATATCAATGTAGTATACCATTTCAGTACTTCCTGGCACATAACTGTCCCATTCTTTAGTTTATAAAAGTATACTTTAAGTATATTTTAGGTGTAAAAGTTTGAGAGATGTAGATCACTCACATGTAGCGATGGAGGAGTAAACTTTGAGCACACAACTCGTTTACATCCAAGTTTTATTTTGTACTGCAACAATGCTAAACATAAACAAGCCTATAGGAATAATTTACTAGTTATATAACTCTATCCCACTTGTAACTGTAATGGTGAAAACGTACATATTTTACTAAAAGACCACACCCCCCCACACCTGCAATTGTACCAGTACTCATTAACACATGAATATCCCCTGCCCTGTATCAGCATATTCTCTGTGTACACATTGAACCCTAGCCTTATCTTATATTCACTTTGATGCTGAACATTGCTTTTTTTATTTTTTTCTTGGATTTCAAACCTGAATTTGCTTAGTGTATTTCTTCCACTCACCCCTTGTGAACCTGTCCTTCACTTGCATCCTGCCATCACATCGCCTACATTACAGGTAGTCCTCTCTAGGTTATGTGTGAACGAGTATCTGTTGTCTTTTAGGATACACAGTTGGACATTAAGACCACTAGATAGACAGGAGCCCAGCAGGGGAATGGTAGCAACATATTTATAAACCCATGCTTTATTAAGATGTTCTTGGCCCTGAGAACTCAATTTCCCATCATGCCCTGCAGCTAGGTCCTCTCAGAGGAGACAGCTGAAGCCAACAGCCTCTAAGGTCAGTGGCCAGGTGCTGGCAATTAAATGGAATTGCTTAAAGAAGCTGAGCCAAGACGTGAGGTGAAGTGAGGAGAGGTGGAATGGGGGCCTGGCAGTATCTGAAGGAGCCCAGGTGTGCTTTAATATTCAACTGAGCTGAGCATTTCAGCTGCTCTTTGTTTTCCAGTTGGAATGCACATTCTTATGAACTTTACTGCCTGGTTTTTGGAGGAAAAAAAGACAACAATGTAATTAACACTGCACCCTGGTTTACGCTGTGTGTTGTTTTCCAGTTTGGTTGGAGGTTCCGCTGAACGTCTTAGCGTTTTCCACAGAATAAACAGCATAATTAACACTGTCTGACCTCTTTTTCTTCTTCCTCCATTTTCCAGCCCTTGCACGGGGGGTGTTTTCCTGGGGTCTTAGCAGATGTGTGAAGTTTAGAGTTTACCACAAGACACACTTCTGTAACAAGGGCAAGGTCTGTGTGTCTGGAGTTAAACTCCAACTTTCCCCGGTAGAGTGTGAACACAGCAGGCCAAGCTTTTAATGCCTGAGACTGTAGATCCACTTCATGCCGTGCGAGAGAATGGGCGAAACTGTCACAGGTGTGAGTGTGTGAGCGACTGGGTGAGTGTGTGATGCCCTGTGATGGACTGGTGCTCTGTCCAGAGTGTGTACCTGCCTTCCACTCAAAGAGACTCAGCACTTCTATGGTTAAAACCTTTACACAGCAATGTCTGCATTCTCCAAATGAGGAACTGTGGATCAAATCTATGAACGGCTTTAAAAAAAAGTTCCTGTTATTGCTCCTGGTGGTAAACAAAAGCTGATATGTTTTGCCTTGTGTTCCCACTTGTGCCCCACCACCAAAACCCTCCCACAACGTCATGTCACTTTATCCTTTAAAGCATAGACCCATAAAAAAAACAGACAATAATAACGCTACAGGGCAGGTATGATTTGGGTGGCGCTGCAGTGACACTGAGGTGGTGGTGGTGGTGTGTTAGTGTGTGTTGTGCTCTTAAAGTCTTCAGTATCACTGCTGGCCTGAGAACATATTTTTGGTGGTTTCAAAAATCACTTCTTGAGCGTCTACCAGTCATTCGATTCATAGGAATCGACTCAGACTCGGTTTGCGAATGCTTTGTGAGGTGCACTAAAAAGTCTAATATTATGGAAGGAACACAGCCACTTGTTTCTTCAGATACATTCTGCTTTTATTCAACAATGATGTTAACATTTTTTTAAAGTAAAATAAATTTTGAACTATTATTAAATTTCTTTCATTTATTAAGTTTATTTAATTTAGTAATAAATTATAGCTTTACAATAGTAAAATCTCTCAAAAAAAAAGTTATGCTTAAAACTTGGATAAAAAAAGGTCAAAATAGACTAAGATGTTTTTAGCTTTTGCCAACTAAAACTAACCATAAAGAACTAAAATGAGACCAAGCTAATGCACATTTTAGTCACAAGACTAAGACTGAAACTTCAAAATCAGCTGCCAAATTAAACACTGCCTTTACTGCAGCTGTGTAGCAGGAGCAGAAAGTGACTGGACATCTACCATGGCTTGTAAAGCCTGAGTCACCTGTTTCTGCATCAGCATCTGCGATGCTATGTGTTATTCGCAGTGGGTGAGAGGAGGCTGTGATATGGGGAACACTGTGAAAACAAAGGCCCGGTACCTTTTCAGACTTCCTCACAACGTGCTTCTGCTCAGCACCAGTCTCATTCACTACTGTTAGTGCTCTCGCAACCACGGCAGCCTTTTCTTCTCCTCCCTCTACTCCAGCAAGAGTTCAGCTCTCTCCTGACTCCAGAAAGAGTCATCTTTTATTCATGCATTTTTTAGCAGGAGTTGTGTCTATTTCTTGGCCATGATTTATTTATTTATCATATATTTATCTGGGGTTAATTATTTATTGATGGCAGTGGCTCTTCTTGTTGGTTTGGAGAACTGTTCCGACAATACATTCATGCGGGAGACTTGTAAATACAAGCTCCTGACTGGAGAAATACACATGAACAACTCTCCAGCTCATAATTATCACTGTGAATCTATTACAATGTGGAATATACCAGAGTGTTATAAACAAATGCTACTCCTGCTTACCATTGTTTGGCAGTTTAGTCTTCTCCTCGTCCACAGTCAGATCTCACACACCATCTAGCTAATTGAGTAACGGAGCAAATCAGGTGTCCTGAGGCAAGGAGAACAAAAAACTGCTCAGCAATACGACTTGCAAAGCACAGCTGGTAGTGCAAAGAAGCTGTTTCCAATAAAGTGGCCAGGGAGAGGAGGAAGAGGATAATCAAAATATGACCTTGGGCCACTTTAGAAGAAACACTTCCACTTTACTCCAACTCAATGAAGTCAGCAGGACCTAAATCTGTCGATCTCCGGTATGGTGAGATAGTGGGGACCTGTTATGTCTTTAGGTGGGCACATATACTGGAAACCTGTCCTTGGGGAAATGTCCTTGGGTAAAATGTCCAAAGGTGATGTGTCCTTAGATAAAAATGTCCATGGGTAACCTTTCCTTAGGAAACAAATATTTGTTGGTGAACTGTCCTTAGGTATAGTTGTCCCTGAATAACATGTCATTCCGTAAAAATGTCCCTGGGTTACTTGTCCTTAGGTAAATATATCAGTTGGTAAACTGCTTTTAGGTAAAGGTATCCCTGAGTATCCTGTACTTAGGTGTACATATCTGAGCGAACTGCCCTTAGGTCCCTGGATAACCTGTCCTTATGTAAAAATGTCTCTGGATAGACAAATATGCCTCACTAACATGTTCCTGTGTAAGCAGATCTAAGCTAATGTCCTAGGGTAAACTGTCCTTAGGCCAAATATGTCCCTGGGTGACTTGTCCCTAAGGGAACTGCCCTTAGGTTACAAGAATGTCCCTGGATATACAGTCCTTGGGTAAAATGTCCCTAGGCAACATGTCATTTGAGTAAGCTGGGTAACCTATGCCTAGGTGACATATCCTTTGGTAACCTGTCCTTGCTGATGTGTCCAAGGGTAACCTGTCATTTTCCAAAAGACTAACAGTCCACAGTTCTGGAGGTGAAATATTGCATCTGGTGATTGTCTGAAGCTTGGAAAAGTTGTCCAGAGGAAGAAGACACTTTCTGTCTCCCCCCATTCTGTCTCTCAGAGCCCTCAGGAAAGAGGGACATCAAACAAACTTGCCTTTGTTATGTGTATTAATACATTTTAGAAGAGCATTTGGGAGAGGCACATTAAGACGACGGTTGGTCGGGACGAACAGGATGTGAAGCGAGAGAAGAAAGAATGAAGCAGATGAGGATGCCTTTCTACTGTCGTCTTCCTCCCCAGAGTACTGGACCCAGTCACGTCCACTGCTCGCCGGGCCTCTGGGGTAATTTGTATTGATTTGTTTCTTTTCCGCTTCGTGCTTCAGGAATAACTTTCCCTCCTATGACCCCCCCACCCCTCCCCACCCTCTCGCCAGTACAGGCCTGTGGTCTTATCACACCCCCTTCCCCCACCCACCCAAGTCTTGCTTGCACACATATAGACCTCTTCCTATTGTGGAGGTGCATGGATCACCACCGGGGAGTGCACTGTCACATTCTGCCAAAGCCATTCGGTTAATGGAAGCAGGGATACGGTGCCAAGCCCTCTGGGATGCCAGACCCTTGCTTAAAATCACACATTATCCACATTCTCCATTATTTAATCTCTAAATGTTACATGGAGATGGTTTGCGGTCATTCCTAGAGCTTATGGTCACTTTGATTTTTTTAGGACTCTGCACCGTAGCCCAGAGAATGGCAGGATCTCTCAGTGCTTTGGTAAAGACAACTCTTAGAGAGCTTCTGAGTCTGAGTCCCTATGCTCTTAGGGAAAAGATTTAAGCCAGGTCTTGGTTCTTTAAAGTTTTAGGCGGGTTACTGACTCTTAGTTCCTCTCAGAGCATCTCTTGCATGCTGTTGCTGACTACTGTTTTTGGAATGTTGGATCTTCTTTATGCTTCTGTAGAGATTATCCCTTTGAGTCTTGCATCTACTGTTGGTTTTTTCTTCATGTTGCAAATATTTTCAGCCATGAGTTTTGGTTCCTCTTAGTGCTTTTTCCTCATGCTTATAATAAGGCTTGTGTTTGGAGACTTGGTTCTTCTCAGTGGCTCTTCTTTATGTTGTTAAAAAGCATTTTTATTTGTGAGTGTTGGTTCTGTTGTAAGTTTTTGGGTCTGTTTACACTTGGCATCAAGATGTGTTTTGATGATCAGATCGGGTTTGGCTTTTACTTGCCTGCTTGAAACACCAGGTGTAAACACCCTCAAGATGCATTAAAATCAGATCACTTAAACCACATTTGGAGGTAGTCAGAGATTAATTTGAACGTCTGTCGTCATGTGGGAAGGAATGACGGGAATTCGGCCTTCGTAAACTGAACAAAATTCTTCCTCAGAGGTCAAGACCAATCATTTCTCTGGACAGTCATGGTGCTGACCACTGCAGAAATCACAGTGGGGTGTCCAGAGGTCTGAGAGCGTATAACACACTGGGAGCAGCACCCAGTTTGAGGGAGTAAAAAAGGAAAAGATCTATCTGAATATAAAAACGTGATGTCAATTCCAGGTGTAAACACACTAAGATTCTTGGTTCTTCTAAATGTGTAGCCCTCATGTTCATAAGGAGTTCCTCCTGTGTCTTGGTACCTACTAACTTTTTTGTTTCTTTCACCTGTTTTTTGGGAGTTTCCATTTTGAGATTTGAGTTTTGGTTCACTTTTGTGTCTTGGTTCACCTCATGGTTTATTTCTCATGTTCATAGGGAGGTTTTCTAATAAATCATGATTCATTTCATAGTTCCTCATTTTCTTGGCGAGTTTCCCATTTCCCCATTTCCATCTCCCAATTTCTTCCTCATGCTCTTAATGCTGTTTCGATTTTGATTGTTGGTTCTTCTCCGTGTTGCTTGGTCTTTCATTATAACCATGTACTGGAAGCTATATGGAAGTAAGGGAAGCGGATTTAATCCTTCTTTGGCCTTGCTCCAAACACTTTTATAGTCACCATTATTCTAACAATATGGAACTGACCCCTTTCTTCTCTCACTCGACACTGAGCCAGGTTCAGGCCTGTGATTTTAAGGTTCCAGTACATGTCACCTTTTCTCCAGGATCAGCCTGGAAGCCTGTGCTCTGAGTACATAAATATTCAGAGTCTGGTATTTGCAGCAGATTTATCTGGGAGTTATCTGACAAACCTGCTGGTTCTGCTGTGTGGCGAGCTCTCCCTGCTGTTCTCCTGCTCAGCCCCTCCTCGCTCACTTTAAGTGTATTCATAGAGTGTGTGCTGGGGACACCCCTCCCCCCTCCCCACGCACACACACTTCCAAAAGTATCCAGACAGCAGCGTCGGCAGATCTCTACACTGGGTATTTCCGTGCCAGTTGCTAGAACTGTTTTTCTTCCTCCCTCACTTTTTGAGCAATGATCCTCTGCCCTGATGCTCCATCTCCCTCCACCCCCCACCCCCATCGTTTCTCACCCAGCTCCTAGCACTGGAGCAGGCCATACTGCATGCATGGTTTACTCCTGATCTACTGCTGATGAACGCATCGATTTCTCACCCAATCATCGCTGCCGTTCATCAAAGTTCATCTGCTGGGTACCAGGCGGCGGAACGCCCGACCCAACGGAGCGAAGACAAACATATTTCTCTGATATGAGAAAGTTGCAGCACTGCTCTGAGTGAGAATCGAGTCACAGCTTTAGAGCCTGCGGCGATAACAACGCCACACTGTTATATTAGAATCTCATTTCTCACTTGTAGGTCATCGTGGCAAACGGAAATCCTGTGGTACCATTATTCCACCGCGGCCTTGGCGATGACGTCTTATTCAGTCTTGGTTCCTTCCCATGTTTTGTCTTTGTGCTCTTTGAGCGACTGTGTTTATTATTTTACCCTTTGTCCTGTTTACCCTTCCGAATGTTGGTTCGTCACAGTGGGGTTGCTCTTTGTTACTCACAGTGTGGTTCCACCATGTAGTGTTTGGAATTTTGGTTCCATCCAATATTTCCTCACCATGCTCTTGGGGTGATTCTGTTTTCATTCTTGGTTTCTATTGAATTTATTTCCTGTGACCTTAATAAACTTCATTCATTCATTGTCTGTAACCACTTATCCACAGGGTTTCCACTTATCCACTTCAGGGTTTCGGTGGGTCTGGATCCTACCTGGAATCACTGGGCACAAGGCAGGAACTCACCCTGGATGGGCTGCCAGTCCTTCATATGGTGACACACTCACACATTCCTTAATAAAATGTCCCTCCTAGATCTTGGTTCCCCTCTTTCTCATGGTCTTAGGCAGCTTTTTATTTGAGTCTTGGTTTCTCTCAGAATTGTGTTCTCATTGTATAGATTTTAGTGTGGTTCCCCCATTTGAGTCTTGATTCAGGAGACTGTCAGGAGACTGTCTTGATTCTCCTCAGCATTGTATCTGTGTGCTCTTAGTGAAGTTCCAAGATTGAATTTAGGTTAATCTGTGTGTATTCATTTCTGAGTCTTGGTACCTTCCAGTATTTAGTTTTTGTGCCTTTTGAGTCTTGGTTCCTCCCAGTATCTCTCCCTTGTGCTCTTAGTGAAGTTCCACTACTGAGCTTAGGTTCATTTTGTTAATGATTCTGTTGATGGATCTTCTCAGTATGTCTTTCTCATGGGCTCAGGGAGACTATCCTTTAGGTCTTGGTTTATCTCCTTGTATCTTGCTTCTGTTTTTAGCAAGTACTCCTCACTGCAGAAACAGAAATCCCCTGGGTGGGGTCGGATCACATCCAGCTCCGCCCACATCCAACTCCTTCTTCATGGCAGGTTAGGGTAAGGGTTAGGTTGTACTGGGAGGAGCCAGTTTTAGTCTAATCCAATGAAAACACAATGAAGGAGAAACTGGATCACATCCAACTCCTCCCTATGTATTTCTGGTTGTGCAGTGCTGGCCCTCTCGTTTTTAGATTTATTTTCCTTTCACACCTTGGCTCTTCCTACATTGTGTTTTTGAATTATTAGTATTATTTTTAAAATCCTAGTTCCTCTCAGAATTTCTGGCACATACTCTCAGTGAGGTCCGTCCTTTGTGTTTTGGTTCACCTCACTGTGGTTGCCCTTTTAAGTCTTGGTACATTCTAGTATTTCTTGCTCATAGTCTTAGGGATTTTTTTATATACTCCGTGCCTCTGTGTTCTGTCTTGTGCTCTCTGACATTAACCAAGACTCAGAAGGAAAGTGTTTCTTCCTCTTGCTTTTATAGTATGTCTATCATTTGAGTCTTGGTTCCAGCTTCTTCCTGCTCTAAGTGACTTTATCGAGTCTCCGCTCCTCTTCTTCTTAATGCTCTTGGTGACTATTTTTTGAGTCTTGGTTTTTCTCCAATATTGCTTTCTCATGTTTTATGAGTCATTGATTTCTAACCCTGTCACTGCTGCCGTTCATCAAAGTTCATCTGCTGGGTTTGAAGCGGCAGAACAGCAGACCCGCTGGAGCGTAAAGTTAAGATTTAAGTCTTAACCTTTAGAAGTCAGCAGTGATAACACAGACACGGTAAAACAAAGTGGTCCTCCAGAGCTGGACTCCGGGCTGGGTCTGGACCTTGATGCAGTTTATCATGAACCAACAACAAAACAACAGAGGGCGGAAAACTCTCTTCACTATCTGTCTAAATTGTGTGTAATATTTTGTCCCTTGCATCCAATCACAGAGCTTGTAAAACAGTTCCCATGACAATGATATCACTTGGCAGCAGTTAGCTTGTCAATGTGTGCTCATCCCAAACTGCTATCACATGTTAGTGTTTAGGGTTAGGTTCACATCTATGGTTAGGGGAATTCAGTTTTCCAGATATTTGTGTATAATCCAAACACAATTTATGAATACAGGGAATGCTCTTGTAGTGAAATATGTTTGCTTTCACCTTGATACCAATCTGGCTCATCAAAAGCTTCATAGAGATCAACAAAGTTGGGGTGAAAATCAGATTTAAAAACTAAAACTGTCCTATGAGCTGCTCTGTACAAAGAAAAGTGGACAGTAAAAACCTCTTGTTTAAGGACGGATGAACTGTGAAATGTGTGTTCATTTTTCTCGCTCACTTGACCTCTCTGGGCCTTCAGCTCTGTACAAAATTGGTCAGTCATATTTGAGTATCTCTGGTGTAAAATGACCATTTTATTTCTCGATTGCAGGCTATTGAAAAAGGAATACTGTGGTAAGTAGAGACTCTGCACATTCAATCCAATCCAATCTACTTTTCTGAGAAGGCTTTACATTATATTTAAGAACATTGCCGTGAAGGTTTGATTACCCACAAGAGCAATAGTGAGGACAGGTCCTGATGTCGGGTGATAAGATCTAGATCACAATCACCACTCCACCTCATCCCAAATGGTACTGAATGGAGCTCCATCTATCCCGAGAAGATCCAGAAAAAGCCTTATTTCATAATGTCGGGGAATGTTACACGCATATCTCCAAAACCTGGCACTGGGAGGTTATCTCAAAGTCATGTGCAGCTGTTCCAGAGTGTCCCAATTCTTATATAAACCGTGTGCAAAATGTATGAGTATAATTTAATATACGCCCTTGTTAAGCCATATGGAGCCAGAGGCTGCTAAAGAACTGCATATATTGCTGCTTGTTTCTACTTTATGAAGCAATAACTGAAGTGATTTAAATTCTTAAGTGTATATGCTAACTATAAATCTCAGCTTTTGCTGTAGAAATGAGGCCGGCCTTGTCTTTACGCAGAGTTAATTGGCGATATAGAATTGAAATACTTACAATAAACAGAACAAATCCCCAATCTAGTGCTGCGAAAACACTGAATAAGCAGTGTGCAGACCAGTCCTGAGATTTCAGAGGGAAATAGATCACACACCGTCAAATATGGTGCATATGGCTTCTAGAGTTTAAGGTGGAATCTGAGGTCTGTTGAGAGGTATTTCAGGATAAATACAGCATGTCTGTACACAGTGCTCCATGGTGTTTATCCTCAAGAAAATGCCGCATAACATAGCTAGCTATCAATTATTAATTAGGTAAGGCTTAATTCTGTGTATGATACACCATTAAACGTGTTTGCAAATTGTGTCTCCATATTGTTTCATAAGGTAATATTAAGATGACAGTTCATTACTAAGGATATAATATTTACAGTATACTGTGGGTTTACACATGTTTAATGTGCTCTTAAATGTTTCTAGTTTGTCAATTTTCCTTTATAATTGTCTTATAAGAACACCATAATTAATCAATTCATTTAACTGAAACCACATTGTTTAAATCTTAAATCAATATTGTCTTAATCAGTCAAAGCTATGTTAGAATTTATGTAAATTTGTCTGGCTCACATTTAAATTAAAAACACAGACGTTAAAAATAAAAATAAATTTTTAAACCTTACATTTTAAAAGTTAGCCAAACAAATGTAGGCACTCAAACCACATTAAAGTATGTCCAAATTCACAAAAAACAAACAAATAAATACAAAACTGAACATCTTATACTGTGCATCTATCTATTAACCCTTTAGAATTCTCTATATTGCTGAATAAATCTGATCTGACACATCATCAGATCTTTACACAAGATAAAAGAACCCATTAAATCATAAATTATTAATAGGCCATAATGTCACAAAAGAACCCAGAGTACCTTCGAAGCAACCAAAGGCCTCTCTCTCACATTAACATTAGCCAATGTTGCTGAGCCCACACTCAGGAGAATACTGAACCACAGTCGTGTGCATGGAATGATTATAAGGAGAATGTAACTGTTTTCCAAAAAGAGCATTGCTCTAAATCTTTTAGCTAAACATCATAAGAACAAGTCAAAAAACTATTAGATATATTTTTAACGGATGACTAAGGCCAAAATAGAATTTGATTTCAGTGAAAACGGGTATGTCTGAAGAAAGCAAAAGGCTTCACTCTGATATAAATACCTTATCCTGTCTGTGAAACACGGTGGTAGAAGTATTGGTTTTGCTGCATCTGGGCCAGCACTGCTCGCTATTATTAATGGAACAACAATTTCTGAATTATACCAGCGAATGCTAAAGAAAAATTTATGACAACTATCCATGACCTGAATCACAAACCAATGTGCCTCATGCAGAAAGACAATGATTCTCGGCCAACAAGTCATTCTACCAAAGAAGTGTTTGTGATTGTCTAGTGAAACTACTGAAACCCACAGTCATCCTAGAGTTGAAGATGTTCTGTCCTGAGGAATGGGCTGAAAGTCCTCCAGAACCAATGTGGAGGTCTAATCAGCAATTGTTGTAAATGTTTAGCTGCAGTTAGTGCTGTAGAAGGGGTGGGGGTGAGTGTGTGTGTGTGTTGGGGTGGGGGGGTGGGGGGGGGGTTCACAGTCAGTTCCATTGGCCCCTCACAGATGTGTAATACTGCATTATTTTCATCAATATTTAAACTGTCAAGTGCCTAATTTGTTTAACTGGGTTAACTCTTTACCTACTTTCAGGAGGACGTGGGTGGAAATGTGATAATGCTTTATTGAAATTTCCAAAAGGTACATGAACTTTCAAGCAGCACTAGAGCTGATGTGTTTTGTACTTGATGTGTTAAGCAATTGGAAAATGTAACAACATTGTAATACTGCATGATGTATCCACAGTTATGGAATGTGGTAGTACAGCTTCTGTAAACGGCCTTATGATCCAGCTACAGTTTTACCTCATGTTATTAAAGGAATATATTTGGTTACAAATTAATTAATAACTGAATTTGGTACATGTGCAATTATATAATCCTTATTACATCTGTAACAGTGGATACATAACCAGTCATTACATATTACTTACAACTATTATTAATATGTATCTATACAGTTATTAGGAGCACTAAATAAAGTGGGACCAAATTATCAATTTGATAGTTTTTTATTTTAGTTTACTTTGTTTTTTTTTAGTCATTCTTACTGAGGTTAATTGCATTTAGCAACTAAGCTGTCAATTAAAGCTATCATGGTACCAGTATAATAACCGAGATGACTAGTGTAGCTTCAATTTCTGGTCCAAGGACTTTTTGTTGTTTCCCAAGTGGAAAATAATGTAATCTGAATGCTACAATTTACTTATTAAATG
Source organism: Hoplias malabaricus (assembly GCF_029633855.1). Lineage (NCBI taxonomy): Eukaryota > Metazoa > Chordata > Actinopteri > Characiformes > Erythrinidae > Hoplias > Hoplias malabaricus. The sequence continues at coordinate 16,473,196 of NC_089803.1, read as the reverse complement.
CTTGTTGAGACAAGAGAAATGTCATTAGTAACATCTCCACTGGGTGGCACAGTGGCAAAACAGCACTAGGGAATTCAGGAAGTCAGTGTGTTTTCCCTGTGTATGGGTGGGTTTCTACCAGGTGCTTCCTCCCATAGTCCAAACAAACATAAGGGTTGGACTGGCTGTATGACAGTGTCCTAATAATTGTCCCAATGATTCTAAAGTGGTTACAGAATATGAATGAATGTCACCTTTTAAGGTGTCAGATTGCAGGTTGAATTTCATAGTGTATAACACCTATACCTTCCACTCAGATTGACAACTACATTACACTCTTGCAAGAAAATCCTTTGAAAAAACTGCTAACTCTGCATTAGTCTGCTCTGCATGTGCAAGTTTTTTTTTTACAGTTGATTTTTCCATCCGAACACAAGTGGTCAATTCCAACTTGTAAGGATTAATTCACACTTTTTCGCTTGCTTCTTCTTCTTTCTTCCTTGTTAGACTTTGTACAAATCCATTTTCCCCATTTCCCTCATTGGAAATTGCATATCTGAGCTCACCAGAAGACCTGTTACTATACACAGACAACGACTACTAACCAAAAGCTGTTGAATAATGGATCTTATATATCTGCTTCCTGAAAAACACTATACACAGGAAAGCTTTTAGGCTCTCGTGTCTGGCTTCCAGGTTGTTCGCACTTTTTCCGGAAAATATTCCCACAGTTCTTCTCATGACATGAGATTATTTGTACGTGCAGCAGTGAGTGCTAAATGATGATTTGTGAACACAGGGCAGTTACACAGATATGTTTAGTGGATAAGTTGAATTTATGGTGGATGAAGACTAAAGGGCAAACGGTTTCAAATGGTTTTAAACTTTTTTAAATCTTGACATCATAAAACATCTTACAAAACAACCTAAAATAAGAATAGAAACTGAAAAACAAAACTACAGAAGCTATTTATATTTTATTATTATTATTTTAATTATGGTTCATAAGTTACATGCTAATTTATTAGTTATTACTAATTCATTATTGTACCTATAGCTATTTTTTTTTAAGTTAGGGTATTAACCCAGCTGCAAATTGACTTGTCAATTCTTTAAACGGTCAGTTAATGTGATAACGGTAACCACACGTTACGCCAAACACCGTCACCATTCTGAAGAGCTTCTGTAATCACAAAATGGTCAAAAAATATCATTAACACTTCTATTTTTGAAAGCATTCATATTTTACAGCAACCTTTCCCCCTGCCTAATATTATGCACAGAATTGTATGCTATGGTTACATTTATTTACCCTATCTTTATAATTTATAACTTCTCAAACATCACCTTAGTCTTTGAGGACATTAGATTGTGGCCTACTTATATTATGATATTGTCGCTGTCCAATCAAAAAACAATTTTTATTCTACTACATGGTTTGAACACATCAGTTGTTCAAAGATGATTAATGGACCAAAAAAAAAGTCTCCAAAATTACCTGAAATAAAATCTTTTTACATTGACTTCCACTGAAATTTCATTAGGAAATCCAATTGTTCTTTTGTAAATCCAATATTATATATAATCTCAATATATTTATATGTGGCAATAAGAATCTCAATTTGTGGTTTCCAAATATTAATTGGAGGAATCAGTATATATTGTTGGGATCTGACATTGTAAAACATGACCACCTTAAAGACCTCAAAAGCACTAGGGTGGTGTAGTCCTCACAAATTCTATGTAAAGTGTGGAAGTGATGGAGTGGATTTGGACAGTTCCTGTTAAACTCCATCACTCAGAGTCCTCACATATCAGAGCTCAGAAGAACCTGTAGTCCTCCACCTGCTGAGTCACTGAGATTTTAATGACTGCAGTAGTATTGATTGAGCCATAGCTTTACTCTCAAACAGACCTTTGAAAACTCCAGGTAATGCCAAAGTAAAGGTGATGTATAAAGCAAGTGTGGAGCAACTGGGACATACTTCTAAATATTCACACTCAGGATCTGATGATCTGGTTCATTCCATGACTCAAACATTGGTGTGGTTCAGACCAGATTGAGTGTGGACTCAAAACCTGATGTGGTTCAGTCCAGATCAATTGTGGACTTGAAACTTCATTATGTGGTTCAGTCTGGATTGAGTGTAGACTCAAATTGTAATGAAGTAGTTTGGATCAGATAGTGTTTTGACTTCAAACTTGATGAAGTTAAAACCAGATTGAGTCCAAATTTAATGGTGTTCCAGACAGGATCGAGACCAGACCAGATAAAGTTTGGATTAAAATTTGATGAAGTGGTTCAAACAGGATTAAGTATGGACTTGAAAATGTATGCCACATCAGGTTTTGACTGAAAACTTGATGAACTGGTTTGAGTTCTCTCTCAAAACCTGGGCTAATAACACAATTGCTTTTTGATTTAAATAACTGTATACAACTTTGTTTTCAACTTCATCGCTGCTTGACACAAAAGGAAAACCCATTGTTTTTGTTTTTCATGACTCATTTACCACAGGCTGGTTAAGATTAGGTTGAACTCAGGTCAGGCTTGAAATCAATTTGATGATTTAGTTTGTGTCAGGGTGGGTTCAAACTGAATATTTTCTGGCTCAGGATTGGACACAGAGCTTGGTGCTGTGGTTAGGTCCAGTACTGGAGAAAGATATGAGACTCAGCAGGTCTCATTTCTTTGGCTTGTACTTCTGCTCCGCTGCAGCTGGCAGAGTCACTCAGGACCTGGAGTAGCGCTCAGAGCAGAAGTGGAGCCGGCGTTCTGCCTAAATAGAGCAGAGCCTTGAAAGTTCATCGTCCTGCTACAGCACCATAAATTATTGATACACACCAGCAATTCCTTTTTCACATCAAGGAAGAAAGGGCCATGTCCAATGAAGGTCAGACCCTGAAGTTCTTAGCCATCTGAAGCGAACGCAGCTCAAAGCACGGCTTCAACGTTTATTAAAATGCATGAACGAGACACGTTTATTCTTTTGATCGTGGCTGATGTATTCGATTACGCAATCAATGTTTTTCTCTGCATGGTTAAGATGAAATGTGAAAATCTGAGAGGCTTCAGATGCTGCGTAGATCAACCGCTCCTCAGTTCTTTTCAGGGGACGAGGATGAAAAGTGAACTCATCAAAAAGGAACTACGCTTTAGATTTGTTGTTTTTGAAACTTGAAACTGTTTTCCTTCTCTTTTTCTCATCCTACCTCTGTCTCTGGCCTTGGGCTTTAGACTTGTCTGGTTTGGCTCCGCCTTTGCTCCTCCTTTGACACGCCCTCACCGTTTCCTCTATCCGGACATCATCTGTTGCCATATGGACTTCTCCATGGCAGTATGTGAAATCATGTATACACTCATTCATTAACTCACTCACTGACTTGCTTATTGACTTACAAATACGCATTAATTTAATCACTCACTCATTCATATATTCTTCCTCTCGTACATTCATTTGCTCATTCACTTACACACTCATTTACTCATGCAATTTCTTACCTATACACTCACCCATTCATGTGTTCACTTACTTATTCACCCTCCCATTCACCATTTTATACATGTGTACTCACACTTTATGATTGAGTAAGCGATCATTATTTCACTCACATTCATTGGTTCACTCATTCATACACTTACCCTTTTACCTGTAAAATCACACACTCACCTCACTCATTCACTTACAAATAAAAACATAAATTTAATTAATCACTCACTAACCCACACACTCATTCATTTTATCATTTGTTCACACTTCAATACACTCACTAATTATCTCATTAATTCACTACACCCCCCCCACTCACTCACATTTAGGAACTGCTCCACTAGGGGGCTGCTATTTAGTGCTTTACATCATAGACACTGTGTCCTTCTTTACATAGTATTGAGAGACTTCTGCTGATGTGTGAACACGTCTCCTCTACGTTTCCTGGGATGGATTTGAAATATGAACTTCAAACACAAACGACACCACACTTTGTCTTTGTTGATGTTTTTAGTTTGAAGGTAAATGAGTTTGATGCAGTCTGTCATTTCTACTAAAGTGGAACTCTGTATCTCTGTCTGTCTGTTTACACATCTACTGCTGTCAGCATCATTGCATTTCTACACCTGACAGACCGCCACTCTTCCCTTCTGAACTTTCCCACCGCCCCCTCTTCCTTGTCCTGGAATAAACCCGCTCTGCCTCCGTTCTTTATTTCCCTGCGGCATAAAGGCAGTAAATTAAAGCTGGACAATTCCGTCTAGATTACACATCCACATTCATATGAAAAGCAGCGGCTTGATACCGGCGCTGTTATATTATTGCTGTGGTCGTAAAATGTGGTGGCATCATGATTAACAGCATTTGTATTTAGGGGGTCAAGCATGACAATTGCACCCTGGACACTTTCCATATTAAAACTTTATTTGTTTGTTTGTTTATTTATTTATTTACTCATTACTCACACTGTAAGGTCAGACCATACAGTCCACTGACAAGCATTTAGATGTTTATTTTATTAATTTACACAGGTATACAGAGGTGCCTACAGCCCATTCCAGAGTATGAGGTGTATATACAAACCCCATACACAAAAATGTTGGGACGCTTGGCAAAATGCAATGATTATGCAACTTATTTGATTCCAGAAACACATTCCAAAATAATTGGAACACGGGCATGTTTACCATTGTAATGTAACCATTGTAACCATTGTTCTTTTTAACAAAGCTCTAAAAGCCTTTGGGAACTGAGGAGACCAGTCGCTGTAGTTTTGAAAGTGCAGAACAGTTTTCTGATTCCTGCTTGCTATAGTATTTCAGTTGCTCAACAGCTCAGGGACTAGTTTAGCTCCTGGTCTCTTTTACAAAGAAGCCATGTTGTTATAATCCATGCAAAATGTGGACTGCCCTTGTTGATACAGACAACATCTTCAATTAAAAAAATACTGTTGTGATGGCAACATGTTTCCATGGTCCAAAAACACACGGTAGGTGGATTGGCGACTCAAAAGTGTCCATAGGTGTGATTGTGAGTGAATGTGTGAGTATGTGTCACCCTGTGAAGTACTGATGCTCCCTCTGGAGTGTGTTAGCATAGACTGCCTAGTGCTCAATGATTCCAGGTATGCTCCGGACCCACCGTGACCCTCAACTGGATAAGCCCTTACAGACAATGAATAAAATAATTAACTTAATTGTAATTTGTCAGACCACAGGACATATTTCCACTTCGCCTCAGTTCATCTTAAAGGAGCTTGGGTCCAGAGAAGGCGACAGAGTTTCTGGATCCTGTTTATATAATTTATTTTTTACATGTGAGATATTTAACTAACTAACAAGCTAATTGTGTTCACACACAGTGATTTAGGGAATTGTAACTGAGCCCATGTCATGATTTCCACTACACAATCATGCTTTTAATGCAAATATCACACCCAGCAAATGTTGATTTTGTGCCATGCCCCTTGTATTGAGATTTCTCTACATCCTCAGAATCTTTAAATTATATTCTGCACTGTAGAGGAAGAAATCCCCAGGTCCTTTCCTGATTTAAGTTGAGAAACTATTTTTAAATAGTTGCCACACAGTCTTTCAGAGGGGCGAACCCCTCCCCATTTTACATCCATACATCTATACTTTGACCTGTTGCATACCCAATCTGTTTGTGTAGCATTAGGTAGCTTTACCAGTCTTTTCTTTCCTGGTCCTTTATTCTGTAATATGTTGCTATTATCCAAATCAAAATGGGCAAATTGATTTCAGAAAGTAACATAATTCCTAAGTTTCAATATTTGAAATATTTTTATTGTGCCCCAACTTTTCTGAAAATGTTATTATAAAATCAGAATTTATTTTTCTTCTCATGTAAATTAACCATTTTTGATCTTCTGTTCTTTGCTGGAGAATTGGTTCTTTTGTGTTCATTCAATTCAAGTGTGGGGTTGTGTTCCCAATTCCCACATCCTTTCAGATCCATCATATTGTGGATTTCAGATATGTGTCTCTCAGTGGAAGTATGGCCACAAACACCTGAGGATGAGTTCAGATTTTAATTTCTTCTTTCTGTCACAGAGGAATGCTTTAAGTGCTGTTAATCTGTTGGGCACTGTGTTGATGCTACACAACACTATGGTTGTTAATAAATCCATTTTCTCAGTATATCATTTTTGGAAATGGTGAGGTGGCAATGGTTATGTTTGTAATGTCCTATTCCAGACTAAAAAATGAGCAAGAGGCTAAAGAACAGACTGTCAGCTTTAATTGCCTGGCAGTGATTTCTATATCACATAAACCATACAAGAAAAAAAAAAAAAGTGCACCTGCTCCAGTTGAATGCATGCTCAGCTGAGTTTAAATCACAAGACTGACTAAGTTGGCCACAGTGTAGCTTTCCACCTGTTCTTCTTGATAAACTGTGTGGCAGAGTGTGCAGTGTGCTTTGGATCATTATCTTGCAACTTTGGCAAACTTCACTGACGTTTCCTAGGCCACAGGAATCCAAGATATTTTTATGCACTCTTCAGAAGTTATTACATTACTTACATCACTGACCAAGGCTAGAGGACAATTTCCAGAAGCACTTATTCCTGCCCAAGTCATTACACTACCACCACCGTACTTCACAGATGAATGAATGGGCTTAGGATTTGTATTTGTACTTTTAAAAAAAGACTCATTCTGATGTCACCTGTCCATTAAAGGTTGTCTTCATTGGCTACATTATTTATAATATTTCTTATTATTTGCTTTAACTGCAACTTCATCATAATCATTTTACTAATCATCAACTTGACTTTTAAAACTAAACTGAATGAACTGAATATAAGCCACAATGCAGCCGCCACCATGCTTCACATATTTAGGTGCTTAGGATCCTTTACATTCCCTCTATTTCTCAAATCGATTTTCTGCCTAACAACCTTTAAAAAAATAAATAAATAGTTCAGGAAATTAAGTTTCATCTGTTCATGAAAAGTTTGTTTTTCAATTTATTTTTCTACTTGGTTTACCAGTTCCAGCCTGGCTCTTTAATGCTTTATGTTTGCATCATGTGGATTAGTTTCTGTTTTTTTTTCTTTTTTTATATGAAGGCTTCTGTAAATAATACATTCTGAAGTTTTTACTCCTGCACTCTATGAACCGTCTTTTATTTCTTTGGATGTTATTTTTATGATTTTATTGTGTGGCATGGCCAGTTATTCTGCTCTGGTTCTGATTATTATTTGCTTTATTCACATGTTCAGATCTACCCACGTTCAATCAAAGTCACTTCTGTTGTTTTGATGTCTTTTTTGTACTTTATTTTTACTTTTGTACTTGATGTCTTTTTGAACTTTTTCCAAACAAGATTAAAACCTATGCTACAGATTCAAAGCACCTGCCTTGCGCCCGATGATTCCAGGTAGGCTCTGGACCCCCGCGACCCTGAATTGGATAATCACTTACAGATAATCAATGAATGGGTATTATTTTTACCTCAAAATCATTTTGATGTTTCACTGAGCTTTAATGAAGAGACCATAGTCGTTGCTACTCCAGGCTCAACACTGCAGAAACTGCACTATGTTACATTAGGAGGAGGGTTGGAATGTGCAGGTGCTCCAGTGAGCGCCATTCTATTAATCAGTGCCTCTCTATGGATGTTATACTAGGAGCTGGATTCATTAACTTTTGGACCTACAGACCCCAACCTCACCCATAGAATAAGTACTTCCAAAAAGTCAATGTCAGATGTTCATCATGTTGAAATATCCCTGAATCTTGGCTCCTGTTGTCCCCCCAGGGGCCCACGCTCAGCAAAGCCTCCTTTGTGTGTGTTTAATATATCCTGAGCTTTCACGGATTGCTCATCACATCCGCAGGGTACTGTACCAAGGTCACCTGCCGTAATGCAGAGGGGTGATTGTTATGCACAGCTCGCTCTTTTAACCTGTTCAGCTGCCACTCGCTTAACTCCATAAGCCTCCGGCTCAGGTGGAGGAGTGGCTTTGTTTATTCCGTGCCATTCGTAGTTAATCCACTCTCTGGATTCCCCATCTGCGTTTGGCTGGGTGAAGACTGATAGGCTCATTATTGGGGTACTCAATGAAGTGCAACACATTAGAGAGGTGTCATTAAACTGCGAGCTGCCCTCTGCTGCCATTTTTAACAGAAAACAATTACCATATGTTTCCACTGGACGATGGAGCCGGACTGCTGTTCCCTCCACCTTCTTTATTTACTCCTGATAGGGCTGTCCTGCTTGGCAAGAAAGAAAAAAGAGGGAGACTGGTTAAGGATTGACTGACAGGCTAATTGTCAAGGCTACAGTGGTTACGTCGATGTGAGAATCGATGATGCAATAACCAGTCGATGGGTAGAAATGTGACGGTGGGGGTTTTTTGCGCTCCACTTTTTCTCTGGCTGAACACGATTAAAGTATTGATTTGTTCATTGAATTTGATCGTGTTCCCCCTTTTCCCCCAAACACGTGGCTGTGCTATTTGCGTCGCCTAGCTAATCCCATCCTGGCAGGAGACTGGGAGCAAAGGTGCAGCTCCTGAAGCTGAAGGCACTCAAAGCGCTCGTTTGGATGATGTCGAAGATGACAAGGAGCAGCTAAATTCCCCTTTAATTGCCTCACAGACAGAGAAGGAGAGGATAAGTACGGGTTATTTGGGGTGATTTACTGTTATTTTGGTACAAAGCCAGTGGGTATTAACGCGGTAAGACAGCGACCCATCAGGTGAAAGCGCAGAAATTAGTTGAAACCCACCTCCAACAAAATTGTCTTGACTCTGAAACGTTTGAAATGTCTGCCAAAGCAAATAGGTGAACTCAGGCCTTTCTGAAGCTAAAACGCATCTTGTCTCCAGGGAGGCAGGTAGAGTCATGGCAACACAGTTCCAGGGTCATGGGTTTGATCCCCAACTTTCCTCCAAAAATACACCTTAGTATATAGCCAGTCTATGTGACAACTGTCCACAGGTGTCAGTGAATGGGTGAGGGTGTGCAGCAGCCCACGTATGAGTGACTGGGTGAAGATGTGAAGCCCTGTGATAGACAGGACCACTGAGATGAACCATGCTCCCTAACAGCATGAGCTAAAAACACTGAAAACACCAAGGTTGAAAGGGAGAAACAAAACACTATGAAGAAACATGACTCGATACCTCAGCAGCCCGCCAACCTGCATGGCCTTCTCTTAACTCTGCCAAGTAACCAAGATTACCATGTACATCCAGCTAGAGTCCTCTGTGTCTCTGGAGCTCCATTGCTGTTCAGTTCCAGGACTTGAAGGGTCGGCACAAGTGGTTGCTTTTGTTTCCCAACAATAAGAGGCTGAGAGGGGGGTTTAATCCAGAGCTCACAGGGGCTCAGCATGTTGCCTGTAAAACTGCTGTTCCGATGGAGTGTGACGGTGGCCTTGACACTGTGGAGGGCTACAGGGGTCAGCAGGAGGGAACAATGCTCCATTTTCATCTGTGGTTCAGAAACAAACAGTATGCTCACATTTCTTTAGATTGCTTTGTTTGGATAACACGTTCAAAGTAAATGCCTTCCAGTAAATGTGTGGGTAATAGCTACTGTTGCTATCTAACCCAACATCATTGTAGAATGTCTTGAAGCCCCCAAACACTACTTTGAAAGAATTAATTAATAAAAAGAATACTTATTGTTTATTTTATTAAGAAAACTTTACTTGAAATATATTTCTCAAATATACTTTATGTAGTAAGTTTACTAACATTAATGTACGAGTAATATTTCATTCATTCTTGAAACTAAATTGGTCTATTTTTTATTTACTCAAAGTAATTTAAGTATATTTTAAATAAGAGTAATAACACTGAGTACACCATGTTTACAGTTAACGTTTTATTTTGTAACACAACTATACTAAACACTAGTTGTATTAATCTATGCCAATTATATTTGTAATGGACTATTATATGAATAAAGCATGTAATAATCCTCTCCAACACTACCTGAGGTCATGGTGACAACTCGCATATTTTATTTAAAGACTAATCCCAGTATTCCTAAATTGTGTACAGTGAATATCTGGCAATCCTAAGTGAAAAAGCAGACTTCCCTTTCCCTAACATTGGCCATAACCCTAAACCTAACGCAATGCCAATCCCTACATGAAGAGTCCAGTTTGCTTAATATTTGCTTAATATTATCACAAAAAAAGATAACTCTGCTAGTTTCATAGCTCTTCTTAACACAAAGTTTGAGTGTACGCAGTTAAACAGCACTACTACTGGATGGGGCTCACTTAGAGAACGTACAATAACTACAAATTATGATGAAGCAAAGTGTCCTCAAGGTACAAATAAGACCTTTAGTAGTTTCATTACATTTTAGACATGAAATCATGTTACTTAAACCTTAAACCTAAAAATTGTCAATAAAATCAGCCAAACGTTTCTGTGTTTTCACTTTGTACTGTTCCACTTCTGTTCCTGCATAATGCAAGAATAATGATATACTAGTGTAGTAGGTACAAGTATATTGTAAGTATATTTACATTACATTACATGTACCTATATTTGTCAATGTAAGTTAAGTATGCTTAGGTATAACGCCATGTAGTGTATCATTGATAAATACATAAATAGTAAACTATAGTACTTGTTATTTTTAGTTTGAAAGAACTATTCTAGAAGGTTTAATGGTTTTAGTGGAACTGTGATCTCTATAGGGATGTAGCTTCAGACAGTACGCTTGGGATGAGCTGGAATACAATTGTGTCAAATCTCGTGGCTGAATGCCATCCAATACTCACAGACACATTCCAAAATGTGGTTTTCTATGTCCATTTACTGTAGTGGACAAGACCCTGCAAACAAGTGTTTGATTCCCAGCTTGGGAAAGAATGCCACACTATACCCATAATCCTAAGACTACATCAGGTTACTATTGGAAGAGGGTCTGTAAAATGCCATAAACTTTAATGTAAATGGGATGCATGTTCACATCCATGCCACATCAGTGTAAATACTTCCTAATCTTAACCACCAGGATGCCTAATTATGATCTAGAACTAGAACTGCAATCTGTTCTGGGGTCTGTGGATGGTTGATCCTGACGGAAACAGTCCACGAAGGCGGAGCAGTTGGAGAATGGTGCTTGCAGCCATATCATCCTCGACAGGGGGTCCTGCAAAAAAAAAAATGTAAGGGCTTTCAGCGAGCGGCGTGTGACGCGGAGCTTGTGTTTGAGCTGCCACCCCGCCGAGAGTGTGAGGCAGACGGAGCACAGCTCTCCACAGCAGGCAAAACAAAGAGAAAAGCCCCAACCTGAAGGCAAAGAGATCCAACCAGGCCCTGGCAGCCGGGCATTAATGCAGCATTGATCCAAGGCCCGAACACAGCGGCTCTCAGGAACAAGGGCTTCTTCTTTCACAGAGCCATGCAGAGACATTCATTCACTTGTTTTTCTTTCTTACCTCCTTTCTTCTTTGGCTAAAAAGGCACTGCATTTCTAATTATCCTAAAACTAATGAAACCAGAAAGGTCTCCTGCTTATCCACAGCTGCCTTCTGAAATGAGGGGTGTTCGGAGGGAGTCTGTCCAACTTTGCTGCTTTTAAGCATGATTTAGATTAGCTGTGGGAACATTGCGGTGAGGATCTGAAGGCAGCCACTAAAGCATTAGGGAGGTCAGGTACTGATTGTTTGATGACGAGGTCTGGATCCAGGCAATTGCATTGAGTTGAACTGAACTGGGTGTGTTGCTGCCTTGCTCCCAAAGATTCCGAAACACTAGTCTTAATCATCACAAGTCCTATTAAATTCAATTCAATTCACCTATCACTTTTTCAACACCCAGAACATTTGACCCGGACTTTACACAGACTTTATCCCAATAGCCCCCTAGTACAGATTCCAGCTATTGTGCTACATGCGAGAAAAGACCTGATACTCCGTAGTTTCTCTGGGGTTCATATGTAAAAACAGTTAACCACACAGAGCAGTATGAAGGAAGAATGACAGACGTACAGTGACTGTTCAGAGGTTTATAAAGCCATGTTCTGTGTGTTTAGAGCTGTGTTAATTAAGCACAGTGTGAGGCAGGTGATCAATTAACAGTTTTTCTTAAAGACCCAGACTCAGTGGTCGGTCAGTGGGCATGAGGGTGTGATAGAGGCATAAGGTTCCATGAAAGATGAGCAGGAATCTTCAAACCTAGAGGTGTGTTCTGGTGGCCACGTTGGGTGTTGTCCCATGGTCAAAGCAAACAACAGATTTTGGACACAATTCATATTTGGATTAATTCTTTCAAAAAATGCATATTCAGTGCATTGATCTTAGGATCATGTGCAGCTGCTCCAGAGTGTCCTAATTAAATTCTTATAGATGTTCTATATATATATGTAAACACTGCAACACTCGCTGCCTATCTGTCCAGGGTGGGTGTAGGGTCTAGATCCAGCATGACCTCAGTCAGGACACAGCAGTTACAGAAGATGGATGGATAAATAAATGAAAAGATGAATATACAAAAAGGCTTAGACATTTTAGTGAGCTGCAGGGGTCAACTGGTGGTATTTTCCTTAGTGTGTCATAAGTATATCATCCAAAATCTACCGTCGCAACTGATGAGTTTGTTTTATTTGAATCATAAAATAATTATAAAGAAAAAAAGTATAATAAGGTAGAAATTAACATCACTCATAACTTTGTGATCCAGTCCCGGCTCCATCTAAGAACTATTACAGCGAATAGTCCTGCTCCAGCATCCTTGACTGAGCTCCTCAGGTAATTACAGAGCTCTTCATGGAGCGAGAGAGGTGTGTTAGAGGTGGGAAACTGTGAAAACACACAGCTCAGAGATGAAACTGGTCTCCACTGCTTTATCTTGTTCTTCCGCAAGGCGTGGGTTGAGCAGTGTGATGGACAGCTGGGGAAATGACAGCTTCAGCCCCTTGTCTGGTAAACACTCCTATCCCCCGGCGACGTAGCTAAATCACGACTGACTCAAACATGCCCCCTACTTTCTGACATGTAAATATTGGGTTTGTCTCTCAACACAATCTATCATGGAAGAGTGAATCCAGTAAATGGCCCACTGTTACTAGGATAATAGTGACCACTATACTCAATAGAATAACATTGAATAGAAATATAGACCTGAACCTTACTACAACCTACCTGTCTGTACACTCACTCTCTTCTGACTGTGTATGTGCATTCTGTAGTTCTACAGTTCCTGAGTGTAATCCATCTGTAGCTCCACCACCACTCCTCAGTGGTCTGGACCCCAGCAGGAAAACCACAGTTTGGTTGGTAAACTATTCCCAGTCCAGCAGTCACTCTGAGGGGTTTAAAAACTCCAGCAGCACTGCTGTGTCTGATCCACTCATACCAGGCTCATAACGCACACAAAGGCTGAATCCCAGTTCTTAAATTTTACTCCTACCTCTTGTTTTCAAATGTTATCTTGCCCCTTGGAACAGAGTTACAAGGTGTAGCATTTACAATCTTGCCCTAAAAAAAGGAATGACGAGAGTAATACATTATCAGGACACAAAAAAAGTAGTGGTTCAAAGGCACTCTGCAGTGATATCAGAGCATTAAATTTAGGGTTTAATGTTTTCAAAAGGGCGGCACGGTGGCGCAGCAGGAAGTGTCGCAGTCACACAGCTCCAGGGACCAGGAGGTTGTGGGTTCCTGCTCCGGGTGACTGTCTGTGAGGAGTTTGTGTGTTCTCCCTGTGTCTGTGTGGGTTTCCTCCGGGTGCTCCGGTTTCCTCCCACAGTCCAAAAATACACGTTGGTAGGTGGATTGGCGACTCAAAAAAAGTGTCCGTGGGTGTGTGTGTGTGTGTGTTGCCCTGTGAAGGACTGGCGCCCCCTCCAGGGTGTATTCCCACCTTGCGCCCAATGATTCCAGGTGGGCTCTGGACCCACCGCGACCCTGAATTGGATAAGCGCTTACAGATAATGAATGGATGTTTTCAAAAGCATTCCATAATCATATTATCACCCACTACTTACTCTCTGCGATAAGAAGCTTAATTCAGATACTTATTCTGTGTTTTTGTTTGAAACTTCCAATTCCACCTTAAAGTAGCCACAGGCGCTAGAACATAACTGCTTCACCTATTAAGGTGGAAAGGGGAATTTCATCAGCAAAGATATTAGATATTTTATGCTTGTTATGAGGTAATGGGACATTATAGTGCATGTCGTTTATCTAAGGAGAACATACTGACATTTGTAGTTTTACTTGATCACCTGGGGCACTAACATGCTGCAGATTCACAAGGCATTTATAGCCCTTTATTTGAAGTGTGCCCCTGAACATATTGCTGTTTCAAGTGGTATATAGCTCCCCCCCCCCCCCTGAATCCCAACAATAGTATAGACACCCCCACCCCTACGCAAAACAGAGGGGTAAGGCTAAGTGGTGAAAGGGGATTCACCCTAACACCACCACACCATCAGCTTATTTTTTAGATGTAGTGGTAGACCATGTTGAGTGACAGGGTTTTTCTGAAGCTATATATATCACAGAAGCATGAAAGTTTCTGATGCAATGCCATCTGAGGGCTCAAAGGTCACTTGGATTCAACAATGGTGTCTGACATTGCCCCACAGTCTACACCATTTATTTTTCTCTGGATAGTCTAAATGTGTTCTCCATAAAGTGTGAATGGTTGATTGTGAAAGACTGTAAAGTATTTAATATTTCTCCCACAACTTTTGGCAAAAGCCACAACCCTTTTCTTCTGGAATTAATGAGTTATTGGTTAAAGTTGCTTTTACACCTTTAATGTTCATGTTATGACAGTGTTATATTATTGTGCTGTGACCTGTCTCAAATGATATGAAGAGTGTTTTTTTCTTATTTATAAAACACAATTAAGTTTTTTCAGTAAACCACTTTTGTCAGTAATGACTGACAACCTTTAAGACCCAGAGCGATGAATTGCCTCCTCACAGTTGAAGGATGGAAACCAACAGCAGCTGATTATATTCTTAGATGAGAAGTAAGAGAGAAGCTTAATTATCTCCTGCTGCTCACAAATGGAAACTTTACATGGTTTTGGTGGTCCATCTAAGTCTTGTGTTTGTTAGGAGTCAAATGTCAAATCAGTGCATGATTTGTGATTTTGCAAGGCGAGACGACATCAGAAATCAGCAATAGACTATTTACTGGAATAATTAAGTGAAGTGAGCAGTGAAAATGCACATGCTTATGAAATATAGTAAAACCAGGTTCAGAGCGAGAATCAGTTCAATTTTTATAGCTGGGATTTTCAGTCTTTACGGAGCTTAAATTTGGTTTGATCCAATCAAATCAATGATATTGGGGATCCTGCAATATATTTACCTAATCCAGTTAAGAGCATGAACAAATGTGGTATCTATGGCAACCTGAGAAATAACTGGCCATCAAAATGTATTTATATATCATGACATATAAAATATTATTTGGGTCCTGAGGTGCTTTTTCAGCAATTAAACCTTAGAGTATCCTAATACCCTTGTAACAAAGGCAATTCCAAAAATAGCTAGGGCAGTGTTCTGTGGACAGCATTCTTACCAACACAAACTGTGCAGCAACGGATGAGCTACCATCTCTGACTTTACAACTACAAGGTGAACCAACGAGGTAGGCGTGGTCTAATAGGACAGTGAGTAGGCAGTAGCTGCTTTCCAAAGCCTAGGCTGCGGCTAAGTAGGATGTATCCTCAGTAGGACTGTCCTCTCAAGACTCCTTCTTAGTAACCCGATCACACAAATGGAAGGGTCCAAGTAGGCCTTCTGTGATGTCACAGGAAAGGTCTTATCTGCCTTGACGCACTAACATGACTGTAAGTTGTATTTGCTTATTAGTTTTATCCTGCAAGGCAATCCTACTTTCTCCAATTTTACTTTCTCCAAGAATTATGGATAACTGAGGGCCACAAAGGATACATCTGTTGCGTCCCTCAAATAGCTGCAAACGTAGGCTGCATTCCTTGGCTGTATACGAAGGATCCTTCACACTGGAACAGTCTATGTGACGTAGCAGCCGAGAAAAGCAGCCAACCTCGGTTGCAGCATAGGCTTTGGAACACAGGTAGTGTTTAAATCTCCAGCACTGCTGTGCCTGATCCACTTGTAGCAGCACAACACATCAGAGTTGTGGTTTGAAGCTGTTCTAGACATATACACCTTGAGGAAACTGTCACAGTTCTTGTCTCATTAACACTGACTCTAACACCAGCAAGTCAGGGACGTGAGCTCTGGTGTATGCAGCCTCCGACTCATCAAAAGGAAGATGCACCGCCTTCTTCTTTGTCTTTAGTGAATGCTCCTGAAGGAGTTGGGGATATTAATAGCTAAATGTTTCCCTGACCTTTAGCCCATCTGCTTCATGAATAGGAAGACTGTTACTGATTGGCTGATGAAGTGGACTGACATCTACAACACTGCTTGATATTTACACCACAGTCAATACAACAACACTGAATCTTTATGGAGTCTGTGTGGAAATCAGCACTAAGGAGGTGTTCTCATGGGTTACACTGACATTGCAGGTAACTATGGCCCAGACCTGATGATTCTTTCCGTATGTGACACAGGTTTGTTGTTTGTTTGGTAGCATACTTGTACAAACAGCAGAAACATGTTGAATCTGACATTTTCCATTCTGATCTGTACTGAAATCTGATCTGTAGTAGATCCATCTGTGATTCATGTGACTTTTACATCAATCCAACTCAATTTTCGTCATAACGTTTTGCGCAGGAAGAGGCCCCTTATGGCAACATCAGGAGAAAAAAGTGCCTGTTACTATGGTTACGCTTGGTGGCGTTCCTTTTTTGAAAGAAACATATTTTAACAAACACATATCTATGGTTTACAGGACGCACTCTGATCAAACCATCTCACTTATACACTCTTTTTGTTCAGGTCCACTGACATACGTTTACTTTGCAGTTCCACACTAGTCCATCTGTTTCTCTGCATACTTTGTTTGCCCCCCATTTTACCCTGATCGTCAATGGCAAGAACCATCACAGAGCAGGTATGACTTGCGTGGTGAACGATTCCTAGCACTGCAGTGACACAGATCTAGGGTGGCATGTTAGATGTGCTACTAGGATGTCCTCTTTGGGTGGGCATTTGGATTATTGAATTTGGGGTGGGGGGGTTCATGCAGAGTATTTCGATTTGTGGACATTTAAGCCCAATTCATGCTTCTGCATTGAACCTACGTGACAGGCAACCCATCAGTGCAAAACCTACACAGTAGCTTGACACGTACCTCTCCAGAAACGTAACTATGCATCATGTCAATGCAGACCACTACCACTGTGATTGGCCTGCAGTCGGACAGACATAATTCAAGTTGATCCAAGGAAGTCCAGAAACATGAACTCGTTTGCTCCACATGACAGAGACAGCAGACAGCAGCAGATTTACTGTCAGAGATTTCCTCATGGCTTTCTCATGGTTTGGACATCACAGAACAAATAAAAGGTACATTACATTGTGTACTGCACGATGCTTGAGATTCAGCCCTAGCAGACTGGTGATGTAAATGCTGAGCAATGCAGGCCCCATTGCATATGTATACGCTCACAGTGGCATAGGGCACTTGTGTAGCCTACGGTTTTGTGGTAGCAATCTCCTAGTGGTTCATCGGTGCCCACTGGACCCTCTAGGCTGGAAATTTGTGGATATTACTATACTTATTCTATCCGTGACACAAAGGGGTTTTAAAAGTCTAGTAACACTGCTGTGTCTATGTTTCTCATTTTTTTAAAATAAAGAAGCACTGACCAGATCTGTAGCAAGCAAGTTAAAGAGTACTGTCCACAGGATGCTGTTTGCTACTATGATCTTTCCACAAACAATGAAGCTGAAATAGGAAAGGACAGCCCTTTCCGAGGGTCAGTTCTGGAGTGGGATACAATTCATTTTCAGATACAAACCACAATGTTAACATGATATGAATGACCTAAAGAAACAATCAGGTTGGAGTGGTACATGGCAGTTAGGTCATTTTGATCTGAGTCTGGAAGTAGCCACAGAGCACCTTTGATAAATCACACCTGCGAAGTTGCTCTGCTCTTTTCGTCCTCCAATTGATGGCTTTAGTCTTGCTCCAGGGAACATGTCCAGACATTATGTTCAGACATTTTCACCTTCGCTCTGGAACACAAGACCTGAGCACGGTCTTCTCTCATTAAGTCCTCGCGCTAATGGAAATGTGTGCTTGAGTTTAAACCTTCATTTCACTTGAAACTGTTCATAAAGAGAACAGGATATGCTGAATCACGGAGAGAATTAGTCTGTTAGCATAAACACTACATGACCAAAAGTTTGTCCAATGGTTCTTCTGTAGTGAAGAGTATCAACAGAATTTGTCCTAGTTTTTATTTTATCCATTTATAGTTGCACCTATTTGGCACCTTTAAGACACCTAAGAACTTTTTACAATCAACACTGCAAACAACGCCATTACAATCACCATCAATCAACACCCACACTGGCGAGAAGTGACAGCAAAATGCACACAGAATTCTCTCAATCAGGAAGGACTGTCCATCTGGAGGACTGCTCAGAACTAGGATTTTACCCAGGATAGAGCATCAGTCCATACCTTGGCATATACACATCTCAGATACTAGATCCCAGAGCTGGGAGGCAGTTGTACTAACCACCAAGTCACTGTGCCACCCAAATAAGTGCTGCAGTAACTGCAAATAATCTTCTGAGAATGTTTTACACACCTAGATATTGTGAGTTTGCAAAATCACTTTGAATATTAAATGGCATTCAGTCATATAAGCAGTACTTTGGTCCAGTACTGGTGTTGAATAATTAATTCAGGATCATAAACCCCGCTCCAACTCAACACAACAGAATTGGACTTCAGCCACTCCATATATCCATTTCTCGACAGTCATGTTGGCATGTTTATACACCTCTTGCCCAAACTTGGCATTTGGGCATTGTGTGAGTTCATGTTCAACTTCCCCAGAGCATCCAATTCCAAGCATAATTAATTTCTATGGAGGTCACACATCGTGCAGGTCCGTATGTGAGGTGTGTCTTAAAGGTGGTGAGATCCATGAGTAAAAGAGGTTTCAACAAATGTGTTAAGTACTGTAGCCATCACAGCATGGCTCATGAGAACATGCTGGTTCAGCTCTAAGCACTAGTGTCCTCAAATTCTGGAGCATAGCTTTCTAGTAAGATTTTTTACAAAAATCTTAATACAATAATACAAAACAAAGACTAAGTTAGGGTGACCAGACGTCCTCTTTTACCCGGACATGTCCTCTTTTTTAGACTTAAAAAATTGTCTGGGCAGAATTTCACAAACGTCCGGGATTTTATTTTTCTAGAGCTTACATAGAACTTCGAGAAGTGTTTCGTTCACAAACTTGGTTCGCTTGAGTGAGAAGGGGGCGTGGTGAAGTAGCCTAAAATCTTCTGATTGGACGGTCTGACTGTAGAGCTACGGTTATTGGTCGATAACCTTCTCTGTAAACATTTAATTGGTCAGTCTGTACGTCAGTAGTCCTTGTTTACGTCAGGAAAAGCTCATGTACCTACCCTCATCTCGAGCAGCTATGCCGAAATGTAAATGAATGGATGAATTAAAAAAGAAATTCCCATGTTTTCCCATGTGTAATAAAGGTGTAAAGGACCTAAAAGCACACATAGGTTCAGCTAAGCATACAACGGAAGCAAGGGTCTAGAGCTCATCACCCACACCCCACACCCCACCCCCGAGTGTGTCCTCTTTTTTACCATCTCAGATCTGGTCACCCTTGACTAATTGCTCTGGTGTATTGATATCTTACACCTGGTAATGCAGCTGAAACAGGTGTCGGCTACAAAGAATTTGCTAGTTAGTTGAGCTAAGAGAATTAACCCCTTAACTTAGCTAGGTGAGAATTTGACAGTTAGCTACGCTACGGGAGATTTAATTAGTTAGTTAGTTTAGCTAGAAGCGAGTTAACCAATTAGTTGCACTAGGAGGGAATTAGCCAGATAGCTGAGCAAGAAGAGAATTAGTCAACAAGATTGGTAGTAGTCAACAAGATTGGTTTAGCCAGTTGAGAACTGAACAGCTTGTCAATCTAGGAAAAAAAACTAGCCAGTTAATCCAGCCATAGAGCTGAGTTAGAATAGAAATAATCAACTAGACAGAAATTTGCCAGTTAAATTAAGATAATTAGTCAGTTAGTCCAGCTAGTAGAGAACTGGCCAGTTAGATGAGCTAGGAAAAACATAGTTATTTGAGAGTGAGCCAGTTTGTTGAGCTAATACAGAACTGCCCATTTAGATAAGCTGGGAGAGAATCAAGCAATCCAGCTAGTAGATCATCAGTCTTTTAGTCAAGATAATAGATAATTAGTCAGTCTATCTGGTAGGTAGTTGGCCAGGTAGCTGGGCTAAGAGAAAATTAGCTTGATAAATCAATGTATTAGGGAATTAGTTAGTTAGTCTAGCTAGTCAGTAATTAGCCGGTTAACTGAGCTAGAAGAAAATTAGCCAGTTAGCTTAGTTAGTGGTCAGTCGTTTTAAGGAATAATGCAGTTAGCTGAGCTAGGACATGCCTAACAACAAGCTGGTAGGGAATTAGCCAGCTAACTGACCTAGATGAGAATTAAGCAGTTAATTAAACTAGTAGAGATTTAGATAGTTTAGCTATGTAGGTATTAGCAAGGTAGTTGAGCTAGGAGAGAATTAGCTAAGGGATATTTGGCCAGTTAGCTGAAGCTAAACCACAGTAGGGCATATAGTGGTCAGTAAACTGTTACTGCTAGCATCAACACAGACAGCTCTGATGGAGTTTCTTCACACAGCCTCTAGTGCTAGGCCATAGATCTTTAAGTTAGAAACACCATCCTGTCTCCTCTGCCCTTAGCACACAGTCTCCTCTGTGAATCAGGTGAGGGAGAGATCAGGGTGTAGAATGAGGGCACGAGTGCTGTAGGAAGTTCTTATCCAGCACATCTCTAATGGCCGTGGTGAGGAGGGCAGATGATAGCAGAGAGAAATGTTCCGCCCACAGCCTTGCAACACGGCGATGATCCTCACAACCGCAGCAGCAACGTGGGCGGCCGTGTTTGACGACTCAGCGCGCCACCCCACTGCTGAAACATAGGTTACCATAGCAACCTGCGGACTCACTGCTTCTCCCGGAAAACAGGATTTCAGCTCAGAGAAGGCAGAAAGGAAGTAAGGGGGAAAAAAGAGAGACTGGCATGAGGTTTGAGAAATGACAGTTAGATTTGGAGAAGAAAACCCTGCTCTGTGAAAAGGTAATTGGACATGCTTACAAGTCTGGAGCTTTATGGGAATCCAGCTCCCGGAGAGTGGGACAGTTGGACATGGGATGGGGCAATTCTGTAAAATGCCCTGGTTTTGGATGAATGTAACTTTTTTTCCTGTGTATGGAAACATGTGCTAACCTTTTTTTCTCACTCAGGAGAAAAAAACACCATGCAAAGATGATGAATGTCATTCACTTGTCATTTCAGGCCTGAACCCAGTCAGGAACCAAATTATTCTGTCAGACTTTTCACTATAAATCCAACTTAACACAGGGCAATTTGTGTCCAGGGACCAATAACAGAAAAACACACTGGATTTATTAATAGTAGTGGGGGGGGGGGCACTTTTTTTCAATACATTTGCACATTAAAGGAACACCATGTAATATTTTTGCTTTAAAACTACAGCTTGAAATTTATGTAATACTTCACTGACCTGTAATAGGGAGAATAGAGTCTCTGTCATTCCTACTCTGGGCTCAGCACTGCAGAAACTGGAGAATGTAACTTATGGAGGAGGGTAGGAAATGCCCCCTCCCCCACTGATTTCAGTACAGTGCTGTAAAAATTAATTACACTAGGGGGAGCCCAAGCAGGGAAAACACCTGGTATCTGGAACCCACCAACTCAAACATTGTGACACATATAAATGTATAAATGTAACTTTTGAATTATTTAACATGGAAAAGTCCACAGGGGTGGTGTGTGTGTGTGTGTGTGTGTGTGTGTGTGTGTGTGTGTGTGTGTGTGTGTGTGTATGTGTGTGTGTGTGTTGCCCTGTTCAGTGTGGGTCCCTTTGATACACAATGATTTTGTGCATGATCTGGATCCACCTTGAACTTGATCGGGATCTACAGAAAATTAATGAATGAAGGAATGAATGGATGGATGACAGATTTGGGCAGATGAATGATCAATCTTCCTATAACTATAAAAAAAAGCAT
Source organism: Hoplias malabaricus (assembly GCF_029633855.1). NCBI lineage: Eukaryota > Metazoa > Chordata > Actinopteri > Characiformes > Erythrinidae > Hoplias > Hoplias malabaricus. The sequence goes on along the minus strand of NC_089803.1, from coordinate 16,451,006 downwards.
ATTTCTGGTTAACCCTGTGAAGGACTGGCGCCCCCTCCAGGGTATGTTCCCGCCTGTGTCCGCGTGGGTTTCCTCCGGGTGACTGTCTGTGAGGAGTTTGGTGTGTTCTCTCTGTGTCTGCGTGGGTTTCCTCCGGGTGACTGTTTGTGAGGAGTGTGGTGTGTTCTCCCTGTGTCCGAATGGGTTTCCTCCGGGTGACTGTCTGTGAGGAGTGTGGTGTGTTCTCTCTGTGTCTGCGTGGGTTTCCTCCGGGTGACTGTTTGTGAGGAGTGTGGTGTGTTCTCCCTGTGTCAGAATGGGTTTCCTCCGGGTGACTGTCTGTGAGGAGTGTGGTGTGTTCTCCCTGTGTCCGCATGGGTTTCCTCCGGGTATACACATTGGTAGGTGGATTGGCGACCCAAAAATGTCTGTTGGTGTGAGTGAATGTCATCCTGTGAAGGACAGGGTGTGTTCCCGCCTTGCACCCAATGATTCCGGGTAGACCCTGAACTGATAAGCGGTTACAGACCATGAATGAATGAATGAATATTACTGTTTAGTAAAGTCCATTGCAGAGGGTCAGTACACATTGAAAATCCACAGCAGTAGGTGAATAGCCATTCTGCATGCCGAACTGGTACCTCACAGATTGCATGAGTCTGCTCTTGCAGTTCAAATTGATTCCCACAGCTGCTGGCATCCGGATCAGGCATTTATTTGTTGCTGCTGTTAAACAGGCCAAACCCAATGTGGCTAATATAGCAAATCCCACTCCAAGCAGCCCCTGCGATGTATGTATTCCAATGCAAATCCTACATGTAGGTCTTATATTAGAGCATATAATTGCTAATGCCTCTGTAATGGATCCATTTCCCAGAAAGATGATTGTAATCCTGGTTTCATTACAGGCCCACCAGTGTGCTCACATGGAATGGGGAGGTTCACAGGGAATTAATCGGATGTAAATAACGTTAAGGGGGTCCGGTCTCGGATCTCAGCCTTCCACCAGTCTTTTTGCCCGGGCCAGACAGGTGCGCATTACAAGACAATTTAGTTTTAATGAGCCGGCTGTATCTGGACCGGACCCATCACAGCCCTGGGCCTCCCTTCATTCATTTTAGATGAGCTGCCCGGAGAGATAGCGCATTAATATTCATACAGTGACTATTGCCGCAATGAAGAAAGCAGTATTAGCGTGCTGTTAGGTGAAAGAGATGTCCAAAGGTAAACATGTACAATATGATTTATGGGCTCTAAATGGCAGCTTTTAATGGCCTCAGCTGGCCCTCCTGACCTCCATTAAAACTACTTTTAATAATTGCCCTTCACAGCTGGGCTAGGCTTAAAAGACAGTTGAGAATGGACAAAGAAAAGCTTTCCATTTGGGAAGAGTAAACACCTGCTAAATCCCATTCTCCCGCCAGGTAGAGCCTGAACCATTTCTGGGTGGTAAAAAAGATGGTAGCACTCTAGTTAACAGAAAGCCAAATACTTACATTTAACAGGTAAACCCTGAAATGGATTAAGCAGCAAAGAAGAGGATGATGATTTTTTTGTTGCATGTGATGCCTCCAAGTGGACTGGTGTGTTCCTGTCTTCCTCTGGTCCCACTTTGGGGGTGGCACAGTGGTGCAATACAGCTCATAGATTCTCAGGGAGTGATCTGGAGGAAGCAGTTACAGAAGAAGTGTGAATGAATCAGTAGTTTATCTATCAGTCAGTCAATCAATAATAAATATCATGTATGTCCCAAATGTTCCTTTTATAGCAGAGGGCAAACTTATTCCGAATTTTAAAATCCATTCTAAGGCATTTAAAAGACTGCTTCGCTAAACGTGTTTGAGCATTACCACACATGGTCCAATCCTCACTCAATTCTAACACAGTGAAGAGAGATTAGTTTCAAAACACTCGTCAAATGTCAGAATCTTGAATATAAAATGCACTTATAAAGTGTCAACACTGCACAAAACGCCATTCCATTCAACACTCAAAACACACACACACACACACACACACACTAGCAAGAAGTGGCAGCCAAATGCACACAGCGTCCTCTAAAAATACTGTCCACCTGGAGGACTGACATCAGGCAGAGGATAGCATGACCATCCATAACTGGACATATATACATACAGACATTCATTACACATACACCAGGACCGCTTCTGTTTTTTCCACCTAACCTCCGTCTCTGGATTGTGGAAGGACTCCAGAGACCCTATGGGAAACCCAAGCAGACACAGGGAGAACATGGAAACCAAACCTAGATGGGACTTAAACCCAAGATCCCAGCTCTGAGAGGAGAATGTGCTAGCGTTGTTGTTGTTGTTGTTGTTGTTTATGTGTGCTTGGGATTTGTGTTGTTGGGAGATAGGGTGGTTTCTGTTCACTGTCAGGCACAGTTGTGTCTGCTGGCATGTGGGACCCCTGGACCTCACTACTTATGAAGCCAAAATACCGCTGTTCCCTTGTTCCCTTTCTGAGGGCTCTAAAAAATGTTGCTTGTTCACAGTAAGACTGTGTCTCAACCCCCGTTTTCCAAGGCCATTACAGTATTACGTCTGGGAGGAAAAAACAAACAAACAGGAAGTTATCATTTGCTGTCACTGCATACGTTTTTAAGGAAAGGTGTCACCAGTTATCTACCCCTAACCCCACTGTCTCTGAATCAATACAGCATCAGTCAAACATGAACAGATCCTGTGTTAACAGTGGAATCCCTGATCCACATCATGTATGACCTTTCAGAAAACCCAGGTCCGATACGAAAAGAAAATAAAGAAGCACTGAGTTGGTCCAGAGATCGCGTAGAGGGCGAATGAATCGACACAACAAATGTAACTCTATCAGGTCAGCTCCAGGAGTTAGGCGTATTTTGGGAATAGACTGCTATCAGTGAGAACAGACTACCAGGTAAGAGGCTTATTTTGTAAGCCCAATAGTCTAGAGCCTGCACGCCCAACACAACCATTATACAAGGCACTTTATTAACACACAGACTGTTACCTGCTACATTCTGAATTCCAAACTTTTGGGATGATTTGGAGAGGTATTTGGAATGCAGAACTAATCCCCCAACATCAGAGATCATTCTGAATTAACTGATTAATGACTCTAGCAAAACTCTCCAGCCAGTTCCAACCCTAATGGAATAAGCTCACTTTCTGGGGCTGTAAAACAAGCACAATTTCTGTGTACACCATTCTGTGTCATGGATATCCATGCTGCTCCATGCAAATTTTGTGCAATCCCATCTGTTTAAACAAATCAGCTGAAGTTAGGTCTTCAGTAGCTGCCCTGAAGGCCTTACACTCCCTATTCTCTGTAGGTGGCAAACGCAGTTCACATCCTGATGATTGCAGTTCAGCGTTTCGTTCCTGCCAGCCTTTACATAATACACAAATCTCAATAATTAAATAGTTCAAAACCTCCAACAAACGCTTTCCCCAAAGCTAGCATCTCTCTTGAATGTCCACATATATTTACAGACTGCTTTGTACAATGTGTCTTCTAAAATTAGAGCTATTTGATTGGTAGTTTGTTCTTATTTGTTGAAGTAGCAGCCTGCCTCCTGGGAAGGATTTCTACAACACGTTGGGAAATTGCAGTGAGGGTTTGACTACATCCAGCCAGGAAACCATTCATGAGGCCAGGTGGTGAGATCCAATGCCCATCCATTCTAAAGATACAGGTTGGATCTATGATCTCTCTGGGGTACCCAGTTCCACTGCTCAGCTCCAACACTTTTGGGAGATTTATAGGCCTCTTTTTCCTAGGTGTTAAACCTGGTGACCCTAGTCTCGGGTGCAGCTGCTTCAGACTCTGCCATGGCATGTCCTGCTCTTCTGTGGACATTATACAAGCTTGCGGTGCATCCCTGACCATCTGTGTCCACAACTTAACTGAATCCACAGATTACAAATGGTGTCACAATCTTGTAATGACTACTCACACATCAGAACAGTCACATTGCTGCAGTGGACTTTCTCCACTCCATTCATAAAGTTTCATCACTTCACTATAATAATTTACAGCAGTTCTGATATGTTTTTTTAAGCCGTCATAAAAATCACAGTGCAAGTCCACAAAAACGCTGTTAGAGAAGCATATGTGAGATTTAACTCTGTGAAATAAAGGTTAAGCTCAAACATTTTGGACGTGCTTTATGTGTTTTAATTGATTTGCTTTAATTATCTGCAAAATTAACATGGAACAAGATTGCGTGTTTGTAGCTGTCACATCTGCGGTTAATTTAGTCCTTTATTTCCCCACGTTAAACTCGCTTCTCTGTCAAGAATAAAAAAAAAAAAAAAAAAAGAGAACATGCCACAAACTGCTGTCTTATTTACAAAACTCACTCTGGAGGAAGCACTAAAGAGCTTAACACTCTGGAGTCTAGAGATGCGTGTGTATTTGTGTCTGCAAATGTGATGTTTACTGATATTGTTTATAATATCTTTGTGATAACACAGAGCAGAGAAATGGGTCAAATATTTCCCAAATCTGCAGAGTCTGCCCTTTCTATTCCGTCTCATCACAAGATCCCACATGACTCACATTCAGAGTTATGAGGCTATGAATAGAGGTTGAGATGCATGAAATACAAATCTGAGATCTGCCTCTCACGGTGTGTGATTAGAGGATTCCTGGGTATGGTCACATTTGGTGTGAAACTGAGCAACGTACACTCAGTAAAGGTCTTTTTTTCACAAGAGATGGGGCGAAAATAAATAAATAAATAATCGGACTCCATATTTTCACAGGCTATGACTCAAACAAGGTTCACCACAAAGAGAACAGGCTGTTCTGAACGGTTTTATATGAAACAGATGGAGATCAAACACATTTGCAGGTAGATTTAAGACGAAAAATGTCCTTAGACCACGAAGGGTTAATTATTCTTGACCTTCATCCCAAACTAGGGATGTGTCCAATTTCAGAATAGTCTAAAAAAAAAGCATGTAAATATGCAAATAAATATGAAAAATCAGTCCCTCGCTAATGATATACGTTCTCACTTTGAAGAACCATACGACATGTGACATGTGAATCCACCGGAGGGCAGTATAGACCATGTGTCTTTTGGGTGTTTATCTATTTACCTTTATGACGAAGTAGCAGTAGTGACCTACAGCCCCTTTCATAAATGAACGGTAACCCAGAAATGTTCCAGGGTTCACCCGGAGGAACTGTTTATGCGAACACAATCAACCGCAACATTCGACCTGGACTTTACGTGGACTTTATCCCACTAGCCCCCGCGGAGGGACTCACGGTAAAGTTAGTGCTTGAGAGAATGGAACTGCTAATGCTCCGGAGAGCCTCCTGCACCATGCCTAAAGCACAACGTACATTTCCCACTGCAAGAACCCACCTGACAGAATATCTTCTGCTGTGTTCTACATGTATGAAAGGACAACTCCGGGACATCCTTGGACCTGAAACTCTTGAGTGTGAAGTGTCTCTCTCTCTCTCTCTCTCTCTCTCTCTCTCTCTCACACACACACACACACACACACACACACACACACACACTAGGGCCAGTGAGCATAAACCTTCTGAGAAGTGGGCAGACAAAAAGGGTGCCAAGGGAGCAGTAGGAGGTAAGGTGCCTTGCTCAAGGGCACTTCAGCCAAGTCCTCTTCCTTCATTCTTCAAGCCCCATCCAGTCCAGGAACAAACCTTTAGTGCCCAATAATGTTTAGGCCATTGCTACTCCAAGAAAAAAAAGCACAGCAAGACGATTACATGCAGCTACATTTCCAGCTCCCTGTTATGTGACAGAGTGATGTCCCAAACCCTACACTGCATAGATCAGAGTTTAGAGTTAGGTAGTGTTCTCCTCCAAGCATGTTGAGCTGCAGTGATGCTGTGTTATCAGCAGTTTAAAAAGAAGTGATGGTTGGCTTGACATCTCAGAGGAAGCATGTGCTGCTTTCACTCTCCCAGCCTGGCCAACTCTGCATGAATGGTGGAGATGAATAGAAGCAAAAAGAGCTCTGCTATTGTAATATAATGAATATGTAGTATATGGTTCTAATGTTATAACATTTTTGAAAGTGGTTCTTCTACTTTTACAATGTCCAGCTTGTTACCACAGAAGAACCTTGTTGGTGCTCTATAGTTCAAAAAGGCACTATGCAGAACCGCATACAACACACCATATTAACCTGAAAAACCATTGCACCATGCATTTGGTTCCAAATAGAACAAGTTAAGAACCTTTGGGTGGCCTTCTATTTTAAGAGTCACAGAAGTCTCAGGTTCTCAGCTTAGGCACGCATCCTATGCTACACTAATAACAGTCCTTGGGCAAGACTCCCAATGCTACATTCTCATAGTCTGGAGCGGGGGTATTAATTGTAAATGTAAACATAGATGTTTCACAGCTCGGGGTCTGTGTTTTCCAGCTCAAACACACCTGCTAGTGCTCCATAGGAGATTTATAATGAGCTAGTGGTATGACTCATGTGTTAAGAGTGTGGTTTCAGATGGGAACCGATGCTTTCTATTTCCCTTAAACTGATGCATTTAATTGGTTGAAAGCTTTCTCTCTCTGCTTCAGATTTCTTCACGGTTTTCTCCATCTCTCTATAGGTATGTCCCTCAGTTCACAGAAACACCAGCTCAGGAAGCTGCCAGCATGGGCCTTCCTTTAATATACGTGAAGTAAATTACATTGTGTCACATACAGAGTCATAGGAAGAAGGCTCTAATTGCACAATTCCGAGCTCATGCAGTGAACCATGGCTCTGTCTTCTCTCAGACGCAACACTTCAGAAGGAGGACCTGCTCAGGGCCTTGACTTTGGTGTCTGTTGAATGTGAGCTCTTTCAACATAGGCTTTAAAAAAAAAACACACACACACACAATGTCATTGGTATGCATGTACAGACATATGGACACATTGCTTAAAATGTTGCTTAAAATTTATACGGAGCTAAATCAATGACATAAATATTTGAATCTGACTTTTTAATATTTGAATGATATTTTTTTTCTGAATATTTTATAGTTAAGTTATTTTTGTATGGCACTTGATAAACTTGATTATGAGGTGAGGAAATATTCAGATTTGAAAAATTCACATTTAAAAATTTAGATTATGAAATTTCCAAGTTAAAAATCAGGTTTAAAAAGCACGGACCCATAAACTCAACTCTAAAAGGTTTAAGATCCCAAAATATAAGAATCTAGGCAATAATAATAATAATAATAAGTGATTGATCCTTGGGCGGCACGGTGGCGCAGCAGTTAGTGTCGCAGTCACACAGCTCCAGGGACCTGGAGGTTGTGGGTTTGGTGTGTTCTCCCTGTGTCCGCGTGGGTTCCCTCCGGGTGCTCCGGTTTCCTCCCACAGTCCAAAAACACACGTTGGTAGGTGGATTGGTGACTCAAAAGTGTCCGTAGGTGTGAGTGAATGTGTGTGTGTCTGTGTTGCCCTGTGAAGGACTTGCTCCCCCTCCAGGGTGTGTTCCCGCCTTGCACCCAATGATTCCAGGTAGGCTCTGGACCCACCGCGACCCTGAACTGGATAAGGGTTACAGATACTGAATGAATGAATGAATGATTGATCCTTGTGATATTTTGACCAAAGCAGGTCACACATTTCATTAAGACCCAGAACTGTGTTCCCTTGTAGGAAAGTGTGGTAATTTAAAGACGATTGAATGAATGTGTTTCCTAGTTTGGTTTAATCGAGCCAGAGCTTTGCACTTGTACAATTTCTGACTTAGTAGACACTTGACAGAAGTTGAGGCCAGGTTGCTCAGTTATGAATGATGTGTGTTTGTTCGTTTGTTTGTTTGTTTGTTTCACACAAGTGCTCAGAGTGATAAATGAAAGGCTGCTGCTGCTGTTTTCCTCACATTAAACAGTGAAAGAATGGGTTTACTTACTGCAGAGTGATATATCGGTGGCCATTAACCCAGTGATCTTACTAAACAAGGTTAATGTCATTATTTCCTCTGCACGTCCAGTCTAATCATTAATAACGCTTAGGCTAAATGTCACAAGCAGAGAGAATGACAACCACGATTATCACCATGCTTGTCCAGATGTTTTTGGACAGCGCTTATAATTCAGGAGTTCACATGCTTTAACTTCACCCACAGCAGACACCCAGTGTTAACCTCCATAGAGAAACACTGACACCACCATATCCTCAAACCAATGTTTGAAAATCTAGTGTGAAGCCCTTCAGAACAAACTACATTTGCATAAATACTACATTGTGGGTAAAGCCAAACAAATGATAAAACAATGGGGAAAAAAACAACAAATGGGGGAAAAACTATAACGATGGCGTGAAGTGTTCTTCTCACACAGTTCTCAACACCACCCCTTTTTATTTAGAACTAATTCAAATACCCACTCACCGAATTTCAGCCGTTTACATTAAACCGTTCTCCGGAAACCCACCCTGCTCTCTCCGGACTGTTTACACATGGAGAACACTGCCACTTAACACTCGGCCTTTTACACCACAGTAAACATATAAGAGCACTTTAGAGATTGTCTTTAAATATCGCTAACAGTCTCAGGAGAAGGTCTGCTCCGGTGAAAAGCTCCTAAAACATCGGTAAATCTCTGCATTCATTCGCTCATCACACCACTGTAAACATGCATTTCCCCCTTAGATTCAATGGTTGCTTTGGACCAATGAGCTTACAGCGCTTAGAAGGCGGGTGACTCAAACTGAAACAAACCTTGTGTCCGAAATGGCTCCCTATTCATTATTCACTATATAGTTCACTATTATAGGGAACTGGATTCACGAGGGTAGTGAATGATTTTGGACACTACCACATGTGGGTTTTTACCAAAGAACGGAGTGGATTAGGGGTAATCTGATATATGTTAATGTACTCATGGGATGTGGGTTGTGCACTATTTTTGCAGTGTATTGTGGGATTGATTGAGTGCAATGAAAAGTGTCCGCTATACTACAAAATGGAGGAACCAAATAGTGCACTGTATAGTGAATAGGGCACAGATTTGGACACAGAGAATGAAAAGCAGTTTGCCCTGACTGGTCCCTAGCTGGGATTGGGTGTGGCAGAAAGTGCCAGTCAACGATATCAGCGCTCCAGACGCTCAAAGAAGCTCTTACTGCTGAAGGAGTGCTACAGAGCCATCCATATAAGGGTAGTGGTGGGTGGTGTTTGGGTTTGAGTGTGTTGTAATCCACCATTCACGTAATCCACCCCGCCACCGAAGACAAAGTCAGTGTTTTTGTGCTGTGTGGGATATCACAGTTCTTATTTTAAAGATGTTTATGAGGATTGTTGCCCATTTAAAATGTATTTCCACCCAAGTGCCAAAGCAGCTAACACAGCTATAACCAACTACATCTCCATCAGTAATGACTACAATGACAGAGTGTCTCTGAGAAGGGCTGCAGGGCATGTCGAGAAACACTCTGCATGGCCATGGCCCCCGAGACCCCTACCGCATGCAGAGCCTGATCCACACGCTACAATATTTCATAACTTCTCTAAAAAAAAAACCCCAAAGCTGAGAAAATCACATTTAAAGAGTCAGCTGCTTTCCATCAAGGCCGTGTTTTATCAGCACAGAGCCGGGCAGACTTTCAAATATTTAACATGGTCTATTAATGCATTTATAAACCTCTGCGGTACTTACAGACATTTGTCGCCTAGAAATTCCATCATTTTAAAAGTGATAATAAAGAATAATACACAGCAGCCTGCTGCAGACGACCTCTGCTCTCCCCCAGAAGCTGCTCTCTCTCTCTCTCTCTCTCTCTCTCTCTCTCTCTCTCTCTCTCTCTCTCCCTATCTTTACACATACATCACTATCATTTACATACTCCTCTAAAGTTAGAAATACATTCATCTTCTGTAACAACTTCATCCGGATCAGTGTCACAGTGGGTCTGGTCTCATTTAACACACTCACTCACACCTGTGGAAGGAATCTGAAGGCATACCCTGGTTCGAACCCAAGTGCCCTGAGACCCTGAGTGTCATAAGCCTATGGTCATTATGCTCAATTCTAAATGTGAGTAACGGAGGAATGTCGTGCCCCCGCTTTGGAATGTCAGACCACCATTTAAGTCGGTAACCTCTTGTGGCTGAATGCAGTCAGTCCTTCACAACGATGTTCCAACTTGGACCCAGAGAAGTGGAGACTGTAGCAAAAAGTGAATATACTCCTTAATAATACCCTGCATATTAACACTGTACACTGTTCCGAACTCTGAAAGTCAAGCCTCGTGACTGAAGAGAGAGACACGAGGAGAACCAGAGGTGAACGGAGACAGCAGATACGTTTCAAGCAGAAAGAAAGCAGTCAATACATTATTGAGCGCGAACGGTGCAGCATGTCTTTCCTGAGGAATGATGGGAATGTTTACGATATTTACAGTGTCAAAGAAGGGCTGCCTGACCAGCCGAATAGTGTAACTACTGATCTAAAATAAGCCCATCTCTGCCGTGTCTCTGTTTCATTAGCTCTCAGTTGGTGACCGTCCAATTACTCTGCGGCTACGGCGCTGGACGAGAATAAAAAACCATTCATTTATGCTCGAGTTCATCCACTGTGTGTGGAATGGCCAGCATGAATTATTAATCTATAAGCAAATAGGCAATTTCCCAGCTCAGCTCATGCTAAATAGGCTACATAACCGAGGCTTTATTTTTTTATGCAGGCCTGATGCTTTATTTTGTCAGTATTTGACCAGTGTGCCAGAGTTAGTTGCACATTTAGCTTGGATTCTTTAGGCCTGGACAGTCCTTTGGGCCAAATTTTCATTTTCATCCATAGCATGTCATCCATTCTTCATGCAGTATCAAAGATACTTTTCTTCCAGCAGTGCATTCACAAGGTATTTTACAAAGTATTAGTAGTAGGTTTTGTTTTTATTTGTGATGGAACAATGTATTTTGAATGTGATTATGATTACGTAGTGTAGAGACATAACTATGTAGTCTAGACCAGGTTTTTATTTTTTATTAATTATTGAATTTTAACAGGCTCGTAAACACAAAATGAACATGTACACAAAGTGCAAGCTTTCTGTTTTGCTGTAACCCACAGTGTCTAGTTAGCCCAGTTGCTGCTGTGCTCACTTTAAGGGTGAATCCCATTTCTTATTTGTACCCCTACCCCTTATTTTCAAGTGTCATTCTTGGAACAGAGTTGCACGCTGTAGTAGTTCTTCTCCTACGAAACGGGGCGACCATTCAAGAGCCCGATAAGTCGTCAAAACACAAATAAAAAAGAGCAATGCTAATTTATAAAGCACTAAACTGGTAAATTAAAGGCATAATACGCTTCCAGAAGTGTTTGGCAATAATATATTATCACCCACTCCTCACCCTTCTGAGACGTGAAAGTGAATTTAGCTATTTATCTCTCAACATTTTTTTTTTTTTTCAAAACTTTCAGTTCACCTTAACTATGCAGTAAAGCCGATCGCCAGAATGTTATTCAGTCACTGTTTAAGGTGGAGCTGGAAATTAACTAGTTACCTACCAGGACATCAACAGCGAAAATTCTAGCGAAAATTGATTGTTATGAAGAAAAGGAACATACTACACTAAAACTACAATTGTTATCATAGTTTTAAAGGAGAAAATGCTGACATTTGAGGGTGTAATTCCCAACAAATACTGAGAACCACCTAAACCTAAGCAAAACAGTAAATTAGATTTCAGGGTTGCGGTGGGTCCAGAGTCCAGCTGGAATCATTGGGCACAAGGAGGGAATACACCCTGGAGGGGGCGCCAATCCTTCATAGCGCAACACACACACACACTCACACCTACGGACACTTTTGAGTCACCAATCCACCTACCAACGTGTGTTTTTGGACTATGGGAGGAAACCGGAGCACTCGGAGGAAACCCACACAGACACAGGGAGAACACACCACACTCCTCACAGACAGTCACCCGGAGGAAACCCACGCAGACACAGGGAGAACACACCAACTCCTCACAGACAGTCACCCGGAGGAAACCCACACAGACACAGGGAGAACACACCAACTCCTCACAGACAGTCACCCGGAGGAAACCCACACAGACACAGGGAGAACACATCAACTCCTCACAGACAGTCACCCGGAGGAAACCCACACAGACACAGGGAGAACACACCACACTCCTCACAGACAGTGACCCGGAGGAAACCCACGCAGACACAGGCAGAAAACCCTACACTCCTCACAGACAGTCACCCGGAGGAAACACACGCAGACACAGGGAGAACACACCACACTCCTCACAGACAGTCACCCGGAGGAAACCCACGCAGACACAGGGAGAACACACCACACTCCTCACAGACAGTCACCCGGAGGAAACCCACACAGACACAGGGAGAACACACCACACTCCTCACAGACAGTCACCCGGAGCGGGAATCGAACCCACCACCTCCAGGCCCCTGGAGCTGTGTGACTGCGACACCTACTTGCTGCACCACCGTGTCACCCAGATTCACCCTAATTCTGAATATAATTAATAGTGGGGTGGAGAACAAAACAAACACATGAACATCAGTTATATTTTATTTTAATAATATAACAGAGTTTGTGCTGCCTGAGTCAAGATACAAATCATTGGACAAAGTGTGGATCACATGAATAAAGTAAAAAAAAAAAACTGTGTAGGTAGTCTAGTGACATAAATTCTATATAGTCTAGAGTTACGTACTCATGAGCTATGACTATGTAGTTTAGAGAAATGACAGTGTAGTCCACAGCTATGTAATTTAAAGTAATATCTATGTAGTCTAGAGTTATGTAGTCCAATGTGAAATATATGTAGTCTAGATCTATGTAGTCTAGAAACTTTAACCGTAACCTAGAGCAGGGTTTCTCTGTCTTTTTTTTTAAACCATGACACTCTTTGAAAATATGCTCAATTTGAAGTCACCCCATTCTCAATAAACATAAAATAAATAAATAATTCATACACCTAGTATTCACCTGAAGGCCAAACGACACACACACAGGCACCAGCAGCTGTGATTTGCCATCATTTTTAAAACATTCTTTCTTGAACATAACAGTGACAACAGCAGATCAGTTGGATTTTTACTGAATAATTTGCTTGAGAAAGAAATGTGCTTTTGGCCAGGTCTGCCATGTCCAATCACAGCAAACCACCCTTGTTTTGTGAAGTGCATAACGTGCATTACCCTCGATTGACAAAGTGAAAGCAAACCGCACATCCACAAAGTCAGAATATAATTGACAGCTCCCCTGACGAAGCCAGACAGCACACCAAGGCGGAGAGAGTCCGGTCTAGAGTCTTAACATTGTGGTCTACAGCTAGTCTAGAGTCACGTTTACAGTCTACAGTTGGGTATATGTATTCTAGAGCAGGGTAGAGTATCTATTTTGGTTTTTTAAGTATTAAGGCTAGTTGTGCTTGTTTGAAGTCATCTGCGTCATTTCTCAGGATCAGCTTCTGGGGAAAAGTTTGGGAACGCATTGCTGCATTAGCATTTGAAAAAAAGGCCCCATACCTTCCACAAGTGATGGCTTGACATGCTGCTCGCATCTAACGCTGCTCGAGAAACTAATCAATCGCTCGCGTGTCAGTGCCTGGATGCTTGATGACTGTGCAGACTTGTTTTATTTTGCTTCTTGAAGTTTACCTGGGGTAACTATCGATGCACTTAGTACAAGGAAGCTGGAAAACACCAGGAGGCCCATAGAACTGGAAGAAGAGATGAGTTGCCTGCCAACATTGAAGCTTCTTCAACTCTGTATTCTTTTTTTTTTTTTTTTTTTGTGGAGAGCTCTCACAGCAAACCCCAACATCCCACATCGTCTCACAGATGCCGTAGAGCTGCTGTGCTGAAGACAGCCTGAAAACATGAATACAAGACACACGGCTAGTAAGCCCTGGTGCAATAACTCTGTGATTAAAGAACTGTTTGAAACACTAGGTGTCCCAGAATTCAGTGACTGGTCCAACATTTGAGTCCCACAGTGATCAAGCACTTCAAGAAATAACAACTTCAGGATGCTTTGCTTAAAGCCCCACCTCCGTTCATCGATTAAGTCTTTAAGAATGCCGCTCTTTTCTCCAGAATGACAGACTGAGAACTTACTTCTTTGAAAAAGCCCTCATGCTTTAGCATGCATGTAAACCCTCAATTTTGAGGACGTGCATGTGGAGGGTGGGACAGCAGCAGGAACACTGCCTGGTGGAGAAGGCACTGTGAATATTGGCAATTAAGTCAAATATATTTATAGAATGTTTTTTACAGCCTGATGGTGTGACAAAGCAGCTTTACAGACTTTGAGAATTCAAACAAAATGTAAATTAATATCCCCAGGTGAGCAAGCCAAAGGTGACAGTGGCATGAAGAACTCCCTTGAAGCTGGAGGAAGAAGCCTTGGGATGAACCAAGACTCAAAAACTACAGACAGAAGCAGCCTTGGACTCTCTGTGGGTAAAGGAGGTCTCTAGTAAAGGTCTGTACTGAATCAGTCCAATCAAATATCCAGGAGCTGCTGCACGGTGATGACATGTGCCACAGAGTGGAGGAGATAATGGGAATGGAGGGCAGATCATGGAGGTCTCCAGGCAGGTAAGCAGGAGCCTCTGGCAGCCAGTCTTCCGTCAGTGTCACTCAGACAGGAGAGCAGTTATTAATTCAAAAGGAGTAGAGAGGTGCATTAGTTCAGTTTGTATTTATGGATAATAGAGTATATGAATATTGTCGGGCGGCACGGTGGCACGACCCTGAACTGGATAAACGATTACAGATAGTGAATAAATGAATGAATATTGTGAGATTGTGGTGAGCAACTCCAGCAGATCTAACTACAACAGCCAGAGTAAAAAGAGAGAACCATCAGGTAGCACAGACACAAGAGCATCCTGAAACACTAGCATCCCTACTCCACCATCAACAAACCTGAGTGATGTGGTGTGAGCATTGGGACAACAGCACCAACATCGCAGTTTACCATAACCCCCTATGACATTGAGCCTCTGGATCTACAGCCTTTATCTAAAATCTACACTAAACTAGTTTGTTTTCATCCTGGACTTAAAGACTGAGACTGTGTCTGAGTCCCGAACATTAACTGGAAGATTATTCCGGAGTTGAGGGGCTTTATACAAAAATGCTCTTCCCCCCTGGCTGGAGTCTTCTGAATTCTTGGAACTAGTAGAAAGCCAGTGTCCTGTGATCTAAGATGGTTCGTAATAGGAAATGCCTTCCAGGTAATTATGCTTATTTGTCTCAGCCGAGCAACAGCAGGCCCGGGCAAACCGGCCTGACGAAGTCTGGTGCAGCCAAGGCCCAAGCCCTGTTCCTCCTCCTCCTTCAGTTTGGAATGCAGAGAACCCAAGGCACAGGATCCCAGCTCCAGTTGCAGGTAGAAGCCAAGGAGCAGTGGTGGTGAGCAGCAAGCTGCTGCCAGGGTTCACTGCACCTACTGGTTGTCCACATGGCTCACACTTCCGAGTAATACCCTTCATTCCAAAAGTGAGCCTTTCACCACCAAACACAGCCTGGAGTCACTAAAACCAAGCCAAGTCCTTTCTGCAATGCTACATGGCACCATTACTTAACCCTTCACTGCCCGTCTCACTGCTCTGAAAGGCCTCAGGGTCTAAGCATCAACCGTGGCAATGAAACTCATCACTTCCACCTGCATCCTCACCCCTCTCTTGCTCTTGGACACATAGCCCTTTCAGGCAAGGTTGTCACACAACTAATGCAGAAGACATTGTGATGTGAAGTGGGCTTCCTCAATGTACTGGAACTCCATGGGGTCTGCTCAGCCTGAGTGCTGTACTCAGCTTTGTACTCACCACTTCTACTTTAGCAACTTTCCACCAGAGAATACACAATGTAGCTTGCCAAAAACCTCTGTTCTGGCTTACAGTCCTGAAAACTTACAGGACTGGTTCCTTAAAGGCCAATTTATGCTTCTGTGTTGACTCAACCTAGAGCATACACTATAGGCTACGCAATAGGTCTACGCTGCTGTTCATATCTCTGCATTGGTTTCTGCATTGCTCTGCAATTACACCATCACACCACTAGGGCTGAATCTCAAGCATCTTGCTCTACACCATGTAGTACACTATGTAGTGGTGTAGTAGTGTTTTATTCATTCATTATCTGTAAGTGCTTATCCAGTTCAGGGTCGCGGTGGGTCCAGAGCCTACCTGGAATCATTGGGCGCAAGGCAGGAATACACCCTGGAGGGGGCGCCAGTCACAGGGCAACACACACACACATTCACTCACACACTCACACCTACGACACTTTGGAGTCGCCAATCCACCTATCAATGTGTGTTTTTGGACTGTGGGAGGAAACCGGAGCACCCGGAGGAAACCCACGCAGACACAGAGAACACACCACACTCCTCACAGACAGTCACCTGGAGCGGGAATCGAACCCACAACCTTCAGGTCCCTGGAGCTGTGTGACTGCGACACTACCTGTTGCACCGCCGTGCCGCCCTAGTAGTATTTTAGTATTATAAATCTTTAAAGTGCAACCATTTAGGGAGTAGGGCATTGTTTAGGACAAAACATAATTATATGAGGTGCAAGGAAAGAAACAAATATAGAAAGCCGGAAAATAAAGTTTTTTCCACATGGTCCCATTTCCCATTTCAATGTATTTTTTTGTTATTTCTTTTTTTTTTTTTTTTAGTGTTTTTTCGGAGATGTCCGTATTTGTCCTTTGTGCAATTCAAACCAATACTTGAATACTTGTATTTAACCATTACTTCAATACAAGTAATTATTTAACAATGCTTTTTCTACTGCTGCCACCAGCACAAAAACACCCTGTGCTTTCTTACTGTTTGAGCCTGTTGTGTGGATTAGAGGATGATTAATAGCATCCGTAATGATGTATCATCTCCCCAGCGATCCGGAGGATAGAAATGTAGTGACGAGCGTGAGATGATGGTACACACTCCTCCCTCCGTCCGCCTGTTTGACAATTAGCGCTCTCTCCTCGGCTCGCAGCATAGGAGGAGTGTTGATGGATGGCTCTTTTGTGTGGAACGGATAAAGCAGACCCAGTTGGGGAGGTGTCATTACAGTAGGACTCCCAAAAATCACTGGGAAAAAAATACAAACACACTTAATATTCATCAATAGCCCCCCCCCCCCCCCCCCCCCCCAAAAAAAAAAAAATAAATAAATAAATAAAACAAAGGAGTGTGGAAAAAATACAAAAACAGAAAAAGAAAAAGAACATTAAAAACCTTGTGTTTGAGTGTTATTTATATTTACTGAAATAAAATGGGACATATGTATAGTTGCACCTCCTTCACCATCGTTGGCTGGCTCCTGCAATTGTCATTTGGAAGGAGAGGGGGACTTGAACCGGAGCCAAACCAGGAAACATAATAATTTGGGGGGTGGGGGTGAGGGGGGGAATTTAAATACAGTGATAAATCAACCTTCTTTCTTTCTTTCTTTCTTTCTTTCTTTCTTTCCTGTTGACCTTCTGAAAGGATTCTTTGGAGCTTCCTAACAAACATGGCATAATCATTATTATCCACTTAAGGGCAACATAGAAGATTCTGGAGAACTACAGTTCTCACAGCAAACAAACCTCCCTCCCATGTGTGTTCATCCTAAAGCACCACATCTTTAAATTAGGAATGGTATTAGGGGCATTATTAAACCCCATTTACTGGGGAATGTGCCCCAGTAAAATATTGCCAAACTAAAATCAGGACAGCAAAAAGTCAATATAATCCAGGATTGCTGAGCAGAACTACAGAGCACACCATGAAAATTCACTGGAGGGACTATATTTCCCATAATGCCCCAGTGTCTTTCCAAACACTTAAAAAAGGAAAATGCTCACTTTTGCCCAAAGTAATATACATTCGCAAACATTTAAAAGTAACCAGTCAGGTGCTGATATCTAACCGTACTCAACCAAACTAAATCAAAGGCATTCATTAAACTAGCAACGGTAGCAGTTACATTTGCATAGTCTTCATTTATACTAGCTCATACAAGGTACACTGATAATACAAGCTGGAAAACTCACTGGTTCTGTTTTTGTTACTTCAGGAAAGTGAACATAAATATTAACTACTAATCCAAATATGTTTAGTCTGCATTTGGGTCACCCTTCGAAGGACCGGTGCACCCTCCAAGGTGTGTTCCTTCCTTGAGCCCAGTGATTCCAGGTAGGCTCCAGACCCACCACGACCATGAAATATATAAGCAGTTTCAGACAATGAATGAATGAATGAATGAATTTTGGTCTTAATTTATCATCCATGGCATAGCATAGTAATATTTTACAGGCTTTCAGATGCACTGCTGTGCCCTTATGACTGATTGGAAGGCATATATATAAATATATCAATATTACCCACCTATGGAGTGGAATAGAATAACACCCTGAACCCTTTTCATGCTTTTCAACATTCCGAGATCTCCCCATTGTCCACACACCGCCAGATACAATTTCTTTGCTGTGGCTGTGCAAGAAGAGACAGAGAGAGAGAGAGAGAGAGAGAGAGAGAGAGAGAGAGAGAGAGAGAGAGAGAGAGAGAGCAAACAGACCAGAGAGCTTGCAAATGCTGAGGAAACATTCTCTACATTTTATAAAATGTATATTGGATTCAAATAGTGCCTGTGCCTCCTTTGTTGCCCTGCCTTCTCATTAGCTCTTCCAGATGTTCTCCTGTGTATATATACACCCCTTGGTTTCAGTGCTCCTTTGTCTGGTCTTATTTGTAGATGTGTGTTTCAGTGTCTTAGTGTCTCATGTAGGTCTACACCAGTTCATGGTCATTTTCTGTTTCAGTATATTCTGGTTTGTGTTTCCAATGTCCTGCTTTTGTGGTTTTGGTTGTGTTTCTGTTAAATAGAGTTCTTGAATAGAGTTTGCCTTCTCGTCCTCCGTCCAACCATGACATTATTGCTCAGCACATTTCTGGAGCTCGTTTAATAATATTTGGAGCTCACCTCATAGCTGGTGCTAATTATATATTTTCTGGGGCTCACACAATAGTGTCTTTTGCTCACTGGATAGTATATGGGGCTCACCAAATACATAGTACCACATACTTTGCCGTGAGCACATGATAACATCTAGTGGCCACCAAATAATACCATGATATCAATGAATAGTCTTATTAGGTATTACTTGTATATGGTGCACCACAATAATTCTGTTGCTAGCTGTATAGTATCTGCTGCCACTTTGGGACTATTGAGTTGGTAACTGAAACTACAAGGTGAGCATCTGATAACAACTAGTGACCACATGATACTATCAGATCAGCTCTGAATATGATTAAGTATACCCAGTATTACTTGTATCAAGAGCTCCCGCATATTTGGTGTGAGCCATATATTTTCTGTTGCTTGCTCAGTAGAGTATTTTACTCACTACATAATATCTGAGGTACACTTAAGAATATGTGGTGCCCACTGGAAAGCGTTGAGTGTTAGCATCCAGTATTTTTTTCTAAACAGCAAGGCACATCCTCTGGAGTCTCTGTATGCTCCATTTCAAAATGCACAACAAGGGGGTGTTATTAAATACATTAAAATGGCACATTCACCACTGACTCTTTGCCGTCCGGGTGCACTTTGCACGTATTAAGTCCGCTTGTTTGGGAAATTAGGCTCCCACTGCAAAAATGCATTAACGTTCACTCATTAAGGGAAGCAGGACACAATAAAAAGCCTCGGTGGTCTGCTTTCAAGACACATGTTCAGTATATTCCAAGCCCTGGTGACCTTCTCTCTGTTATTATTAGTCATTAAAATTACTGGCTAAATCGCTGTTCCTGGTATAACGTTGCTAAATCACATTTCGTACAGAGAGAGAGGGGGAAAAAAACTTTATAGGGGGAGATTAAGGCTCTGATTAAAGACCCGTTTGGAACAGCACGTTTCCCTGAAGCCAGCGACTGGGCCAGTGCTTAAGTGCTAAAATGATCAAATCCCCCTGCCACTTGTAGTAATAAAAACATCAGGATCATTTGCTGAAACATTATTAATGCACATCGCTGTGGACTGCTCACATTTCACCTATAGCCACTCTGCAGTCCCTAATTCCTCTCCCTGAGAGCCATGTGGAAAGCGACTCGTAACACTTAAATGGTTCACCCCATACTCACATAAATACTCTCCAATCAAAGCTGACATTTAGCTTTTTCACCTTTCTACATTTCAAATCCAACATGAGTACAAGACCACGGCGGCCAGAAGTAAATCAATGTACGATTTCTCGTGGATACAGCTAATAAAATCAGTGAAGATGGACATTCTGACCATTATTTGATATCTGCACTGCTCTTAAGAAGCTAAAAATATCAGTGGCACTGAAATATAATAATAGTTTAAAAAGCCAGAACCAAATATGTGAGATGTCATGTTGGACAAGTCACAAACTTATTTACAGCTTCACACTGAAGAACTAACACTAAAGCTAACTGGTGCAAACTTTAAAACTACAATTACACCGTACGGGCAAAAGTAATGGGACAAAAAATCACCTAAACACTAATGCAGGTGTTTCATTCAGTCCCATTGCCAGAGTTTTATAAAATTAAGCACCTAGCCATGTAGTCTGTCTTTACAAATGTTTAGAAAAGGATGGGTCATTCCAAAAAAAAATCACTCAATTCAAGTGTGGTGCTAATGCCACCATTGCCAAGTCAGTTTGTGAAATATATTCCATCCTAGATATTCCAAGATCAACTGTGTGTGTGGTTCTTTATAACTGGATGCATTTAGGAACCACAGCAACTCAGCTATAAATTGGCAGACCATGTATTTTTACACAGCGGGGTGCTAAGGGACACATTGAGTTAAATTCATCAATGCTGTGCTGACTCAATAACTCCAGTCCAAAGAAGATTGTATATATACTGTACAACCCAGTGGCCAGTGCTGGTCTTTCAAGGAGGGGAAGCTCAATTTCGGCCTACATCATAAAATGTGTCGGTTTATTTATACGTAAATTCTACCCTCCGTTCTGTGTCCCTGTCGTACCAACAAGGCGTCTTTTCCAGGGATTTGACTAGTGTCCTCTCAATGGCCAGCAGAGCTAGGCTGCTTAAATGGCCTTGGCCCATGTGAAGTGTGTCCGCCTGTGAGTGCTTTGTGACGGTGGAGGGGCTCAGCTGCGATAGAAGTCCTCACTGTTTAAAGCACTGTGAAACTGTGTGAATGATTGAGAGGAAAGCCACGTCTTTACCAGTGATAAGAAGCTGATTCTGAACAAAAGTTGAGCGCGTTGTAGTGCATATTCATTCAATGACATGTACACACAACAGTATATATTTGATCACTTATTTTTTGACATTTTAGGGGAAGCTGAGCTTCCCTTGCAGTCTTAGAGCAATCGCCTGTGGTACAACCCCATTTTAGAGAAGGTGATGTTTTGTGAACAGGAATAAAAATGAGAAGTTGTGTTGTGTTAACTCTCTGGAAACTTAATTTAGTTGACAAAAGCATAAAGGAAAATTTTCCAGTGATGTCAAATATGAACACATTTAGATTCTGATGCCTGCAGCCAACTCAGAATTAACACACACTGTTAAAAAAACTGTCACTGTGGTGGTAACTTTTGCTGTCACTGCGGTAGCACCCTCAGATACATGTTCAGCACCTTTAACTAGGGCACATCACTGTATCTGGTTCTATTTTAATTGTATATTTTAAAGTTGTTTTGATATGTCCCATTTCCAGGACTTGAATTATATTCTTTTATTTCACACAGCTCTATATTGAAAGATTTCAAATATTGACCTCTCCTTCTGGAGAAGAGAATGCAGTGTACCTTTAGGGAACACAACTGGACCCTTAAACCACTGTATATATCACATGCATTTGAAAACATTTCACTATAATCATGGAGTAAATATAAAAGTCATAAAAGGAGCATCTACCAAAAATTCAGTGCAGTGAAGCTGGGTTGTGGCTCATTATTTAGTGAGAGAATTGTCAGGCAGTTCAAAAAAGAACATTTCTCAGCTCTAGATTGTAAAGAATTGTATCATGTACTTTACACAATGCTGTAAAAGTACATTCAGGAAATACAGAGAAATGTCAATTTCAGGGCAAGCTTAGCCACCACTGTTGAATGAGTGTGACCTTCAAGCTCTCAGACAGCACTGCATGAGAAACTCTACGGTACTCAAACTATTAGTCTCAAACTCTGTAGATGAGCATGTAAATTAATTTTTATTTCATTTAAATGCTGTTTTCACAGCAGCCTATTTTACCCCTCATGATTCTCTCAAGCAATTCAACACAGTTACCACATTCCATACATAACCAGCTTCAGGATTCTGGGGATCTTGTGTTCAAGACTCACGTGGGACACTGCCTGTGAAGAGTGTTTTCCCTGAGTCTGTGTGGGGTTCCTCCAGGTGTTCCTGTCTCCTCTCACAGTCCAAAATAAAGGATTTTATGTGTGTTAGGGAAATTGTTCGACTGGGTGAGTGTGCATGATGCACCTTATGGACTGGCTCCCCACCCAGGGTGTGTTCTAGTCTTGCACCCACTGATTCCATGAAGGCTCCAGGCCCTTTGCGACCCTGATCAGAATGAACATGCCCACGAACATCAAACTTGGAGAGCTCTGTCAAAACATACTTTTAAGGTTGAAGATTTCATCTCACCAAGAAGTGATTTCATTATTCAAATACTGTCACCTCAAACTGTTAACCAAGCTCTGAAGTGTCCATGCACATCTCTGGTAATCAGCTGCCCAAGCTAACAAGTCACGTTTTGTTTTTTTGTGTACCAAATGAGAGAGTGTTCATGGCTCAGTTTGCAGCCATCAGGACGAGTTGTTGTTAGCGAGAGGCTGTTCTGCTTGTGTGTTTTGAAAATATTGTGTTTTTCTCATAAGAAGCATTCCTTTTGCCTCACATGGATAGGCAGAATGTGTGATTTATTCCATTTGGCTGCTCAGAGTCTGAGTGTAATGGAGTACAGTGAGGAAGAGAGAGAGAGAGAGAGAGAGAGAGAGAGAGAGAGAGAGAAATCAGATCCCCAGAGAATAAATGCTGTGCAGTCTCCATGAACCCAGCCATCAGCAGCTCAGCAGTAACAGCTGGACCTGGTACAATGGCCACTGAGGAGGTGAGCAGTGGCAGATGAATTCAGAATACCTTAAATTCCATTGCAGTGTGCACTGAGAGATGTATCTGTGCATTTGCTGGGAAATAGAGGCTAAGTATTGCATGATCTTGAATGTCATGCTAGCATATCATTGGCCCATACGACTAGGTGCAGATTCTTTTCAGTGTAATACCCTGCTTGTAGGAGGAATACTGAATTAGTTTATACACACATTATACACCCTACCATCTCCACACAGGACCACATAGTAGTTCTACAATTACAGACTGTAGTCCGTATGTTGCTATATAATTTGCAAGCCCCCTTTCATCCTTGTCTATTCTACTCGGCTCTTTTGCTTTTCCATTAGGTAAATGTGGTCCCTGCAAAGTTTTTAAACACTGTGTCCACTCAGTTAGACACACCTACCTCATAGGTCCGTCCCCCTTGTAGATGTAGAGTCAGAAACAGTAGCTGATCTCTTGCTGCATGGTGTGTGTTTGCCATCCTTTAGTCCTTCATCAGTGGACACAGGACGCTTTTGACTGGATATTTTCGGTTTTACATCACTGTAAAAAATGGCTGTGAATTTTACAGTGGAAAACTGTAAAACCATGACAGTAGATGACTGTAAACTCCAAAAAGTTTGAAGACAGCTTCTGTAACAGTGAAATACCGTAAATACTTCTATCAGCCAAAATACACATTTTTATATCTATTTACTGTAAAAAATACATTGTTGCACTGTTAAACGTTCAAAACATTTGGGGTGGTACAAGTGTTCAATGACTGGGAGGAGCTGAGACTCATTAGGGAGCTCCCAGCATGCCTTGCTTCTCCATAATTTCTCAGATTTTTAGAGTTTCTTTGTTTTTTTCTGCCTTTTCTTCAGATGTTTTCATTTGGGTTGCATTTGGGTGATTATTTTGTGCATTTGTGTGTGTGTGTGTGTGTGTGTGTGTGTGTGCATGTTGTGACGAGATGTGTGTTGGTCAGGAAAGTTAATCATCAGCCAGTTACCGCACATTTCTTTGGTCCTTTCAGTAATACCTCTTTTTAAGGGCTGAATTTAGGGATGTGGTTTGTCTGTATCTGAATACGGCTATATCTCAGTCTCCATTCTCTCATTTGTCATAAGGTTTACATGTTAGTTTTGTGGCAAAGCACTGTTTCTTTGTTGTTTTTATGTAAATACTATGATTTTTTCGGTGTATATCTGTTTTTTAACAGAAAACTACTGTAAACAAAACAGTTCTTAAATGTAAAATGTATGATTGCCAAAAAAGTGACAAAAATTCTGGCAAACACAGCTGCCAGTTTTTTTTTTTTACTGTAAATTTAAGGATTTTTTTTTTTTTTTACAGTGAACAGCATTCTGTAATCAAACATAAATTTCCTAATAAAGCCACTGATACATCACTACGCTCTGTAAAATGAGGGAATTGAAACACGGACGGTGGGTGGATTGACTACTCAGAAGTGTCAATAGGTGTGAAAGCAACAGTGTTTGTTGCCCAGTGAAGGACTGGCGCCCCCTCCAGGGTGTATTCCCGCCTTGTGCCCAATGATTCCGGGTAGGCTCTGGACCCACCGCGACCCTGAACTGGATAAGTGCTTATAGACAATGAATGCATAAATGATTTCTCATATCATCACTGTCCAAAGAGAAATATGTATCTAAAATAGTAACTTCTTAATGTTCAGTAAAGGTCAGTGTAAAATGATTTGATTCCAAAATTAGATTTTTGGAGCATTTCTATTGGTCCATTCATCATGTAGTTTTCAAACAATGTGAAGAACAGCAGCTGTGTTCCATAGACGTACTACACTAAAAATACACAACAGTACATGTTTTCAGAATACATGTTTTCTTTAGACAGTGATGGTATACGGCCTCTTGTGGATTGTGGAGTGAATGACTATTTAACAGCGTTAACATAGTACATGATAGTTGTATTTAGAAAAGAAAATGGGGAATTTGGTTTTCCATTTGTATGAATTTGTCAGAAAGTATCAAAGCGAGGAATGAAAGAGCCGAGGGAAAATGAAAGGGACTGAACAATGTCTCACACAACACATGATTTCCACACCATATAATCACCACCAGAAACAAGGCTCCGTCAAATGAGTCACACATTCCAGAGGGAGGTTTCACTGACAGCTGATCATCTACAGTCAAAAGACCATTCCCCATCTAAACACACACAAAATGATTCCCACTGACCTTAGCCTCACCTCACTAGAGTTCAGACTAATGAGCAGCAGCACAATAACTCACTCCATCACATTTAGCAGTCAATATACAGTCAGTATGCTCAGAGCTGATGGAAATGTGTTTCGTTTTATTAGATATGATTAAAATCGGGTACATAATGTAATACACACAGTCCATCACAGGACACATTCACTTAGTCATCCACACACATTTACACCTGTGGGTAATTTCACACTCTCACCCAGACACATAGACATTCACCCAGTCAATGTTAAACAAGTTTGGAATGTTTATGAATATGCTTCTTCCCGTTACACACTTTAAATATAACATGGAATGACTTTGTTTGATTTCAACTACTTGAATTGAATCAAAACTGCTTCAAAATATGTTCTAGGAGTTGCTTTCAGCTTTGTATTATCACACTACAATTATTTCTATTGGCATAGCTTCCAAACACCAGAATACACCAATCCATTGATGCTCAGCAGGCCAGTACTTAGATGAGAGACCTCCTCATAGGAAAGCTTGGGTGCCTTTATAGAACCAAAAGAGGTTCTTCTTTGGCATTGCTCAAATAATTCATTATTACACCTTAATTTTTAAGATTGTAGGCCCACAGCACACTTGGTTCAGTTTTGTCTCATTTGAAATGCTGGTACAGTGAAAGAGTTCTAGAGAAAATCATATAACATCTTTTACAAAACCTAGTTCAGAACATCATAGTGGTTTATTTATTGACAATTTCAGTGCATCTGCTGAATGTAGATTTTATACAGTCTGTAAGCCCTGTAGCTAAAACTAATACATTTTATGTGGCTATAAAGTCACAGATGATTATTACAGAACCAAATGTGCATACAATGTGAGTTAGGATGGTATATTGACGTGTCAGTAACTTTCAGAATGATTATGTTCACTAGGGTTGGCTATTTAGGAGACTGACGAAGAAGTGTTGTAGTTCACACTTGCCCAAAAATATAAGCTCTAGTTGGTTTTAAACAGATGGCACAGTGGTGCAACAGGTAGTGTCACTGAAGGCTTGAGCCCTGCCTTGGGCTGTGAGGGGTCTCAACTCGGAACGGGATGAAGCAGTCACCTAAGATGAATGAATTAAGAAGTGCATGAATGAATCACTATAATACAGCAATGAAAGATATATTCATATTATTACAAGCTTTAACTTTAAAAATATATTTTTTTGCCAGTAATTGTTTCAGTAATATGTTTTAATTGAAATATTATTATTATGTTTAGAGTTTACTTCTTTGGTGAAAGCAGCTTCTCTTAAATTGTGAATCTGACCAATATCAACTTCTGAATAGCTTCCTTTACTTGTATGATTATTTTCAGTAAATGGGTACCACTTTATAATAAGACAAACTTGTAAAGGTTTATAAATCATTTACACTCTGTTTATTAAAGGTTGTTAATTAACGGTGGTTTATTAATGATAATGGTTATCTTTTACAAATGATTATTATGACCATTCAGGTGTTTACAACCTAATTAATTACCAAGTAATTAACATTTACAATCTTTTATTAGTATAGTCTTATTTTAAAGTGGTACCTGTGAATGTATAGACCACATCCATGTAACTCAGTCACATTAGGTCATATTATTGAGGGTTTGTTATTATTATTTTTTAAGTAGATTAAACTTATAAGAACTAAAAGTGTGGACTTCCATACAGTAGATTATAAAGTGTTAATTATATTCAGAGGGCTGACTAATACTACACTGTTTTTCAGATGGATGAAAACACATGGTGCATTAAGAGAACCTGCTTTTCAATTACAGTCAGTGATGAAGAACAGCCACTGAGTCAGTTCCACACACTATGTGTTCAAGTGAGCTTATCTCTGGGTTTACATTCACTGTCTTGGTCCTATTAGACTCACATTCCCAAGCTAACATTCTTGAATATCTTGAATATCCCCAAACATCCCACATTTTCTACAGCCATGCCATTATGGCAATTTGTTTAACCTTTTTTTTAAATTTAATAAAATTATGGACCTCTTCTTGTCTGGCCAGCTGTTGTCTTACTCTATTACAGTTCTCACTCTATTACAGTTCATATATTACCCTATGAAATGTATCACCACGGGCTATTGTTTCTGGTAATATTTTAAAAAATCAGAAATTGGACATGGGATATATTAAGTTTCACTTACATCTAAATGAGATAAGATTGTCTTCCAGAGGATGCAGTACGTGAATAATGTAAGGGTTTGTAGACAGGCTTTGCTTAAGAGATGTTTGGTTGCCTATGCATGGACATCACACAAGCTAGCAATACAAACTAAGACCTGGCTCCTTTTGACCTTCCATTTCATCCCAAAGGGGATGAGGTTACGGCTGAGCACAGAACACTTAAGGTTATGTATCTTGCTTTGTGCACAGGGGCATAGTCCTACTGACAAAGGAGCTTCATATTACAACAAATAAAGAAATGTCAGCAACATATCATTTCAGTATTGACAAAAATTCAGAGCATGGTCCCATTTCCAAAAATCTTTACTATGTCCAGTAAATAGCAGCCCCTTTACACCGGACCCATTGTGCACAACTTAATTGTAGTTCTGTGCAATAACATTAAAAACATGTTAATCACTAAATGATGTGTATTCTGCATGTTTGTTGATCACAGAAATTATCTGTAAAATCATCAGTTCCAGTTACATATGATAAATACCCTATATTTTAAAAGAGATTAACTGTAGGATATTTCCATAAGATGTCTTTCTAAAGAAACAGCAGACAATAGTGGGTTCTTCCTTGAAGGCCGAGAAGACGTCCCACTTTCAATTACAGCCCACAGAGATGTGAATGGAGGGGTCAGCACTAACAACTCAGAGCAGGTTATGAAATACCTCAAAGCACTCAAGGTGAAAGCAGCAGCATTCATATAAATTACGCCACCATGAGCAACGGCAGACAGAAGACGCAAGTGTACGATATTTATACCACCGTCTGATGAAAGACTGGCTATGTTTCTGGACACAATTCTCCCTCTGACCTTTCATTTTCCTGATAAATGCATTATATACTACAGCCTCCTTCAGGTTTGAGCTTCAACCAGTGCCAGCATATACCAATCTGCCATAACATAACTCACCATAGAGGCGCGCTTGGTGGTTCTACAATTACACACCCTAGTCTACCTATTGCTCTGCATACTCTATTTGCCCCTTTCAATCTCCAACACTCAGGACCCCAAAAGTACCTGACCTTCCAGCAGGTGTCCACAGAGTGTTGGAAGTATAGCAAGCGTAGCAGTGAGCAACCAATCCATCCTTGGCTTCACATCATGAGACAGTAATTGCATGTGAGGCACATTTTCATATGGAATGGCTTTGTTTATATGATTCCCCCACTGCTGTAATGATCTGATCATTTCTCCAGGGGAAGGCTGAGCTATTGGTCATGGATGGTTGATAGTGTCACAGTTTAGCTTTAGATTTTATGCCTTTCTTAGTTGCACAATTTTCTGCTAAAATATGCAAAAGCAGTGCAGGGTGGGAAAAGAATAACAGCGTAAACTGCACTGGACCATGCAGGATTCCTTTCGCAACGTCCAGCAAAGGGTCATGCAATTTTGACCTCGATTATTTGTTTTTAAAGCATTTTCATTTTTATGATTATTTTTTATTGCCCTTTGAACCTGTGAATGCTTGGCCTTGACAAGCTGGATGTGGACTAAGCCCCGATCAAATATAGAACTAAGAAAAATACACCTTCAGGAGACATTTTTACAGACAGTAGATATTCCACTAGAGTTTCGGAACTGGAATTAGAAAATAAATACACTTTTAGAACCTCTAACAACAACCATGTAAAGCCTGGTGCCACACCAAAATGACCCCCTCAGATAAACTGCACTTAACGCTGTCATCTTTGAGAGAAAGTGTAACATTATTCGCATCTAAACACATCCACAGCTGCTTGAGTCCTTCTTTCCTTCCACTGTGAGAAGACCACCTCAAAACTCTGGGTCAGAAAGGAAATGGAGTCTTCTAGAAGTGCACATATAAAAAAGGAAACAGATACAGGGGTTCACAGAACACTCTCAGCTAACAAAACAATGACGGTGTCCAAAATGGCTCCCTATTTAGATTTTACGGCACTACTGAGTGCATCAGCCACTCTGAATCATAAATTCAAGAGTGATTCTGAGAGCACTACAATCTCCCACAATGCACCCATAATTTATAGTGAACATAGTAGTTCACAACATGAGCTGAATGTGGATCAGGATACATTGTGAGTTATTTGTTACTAAGCAACGGACAGTGAAATTGAACTAAATAATGCTTAACTAGAGCACAATACTAATGAGGGATTAAGGAGTGATTTCAGTCACAGCCATTTTCTTCAGGACATAAACACTTACTTAAAACACTTTTCAATGTTATAAGCATATTATAAATAGGATTCAGGTCTCCGGACCTGAGGGTTTTATTAACAATATCTAAAAAACTAAAAAAAACTAAAAAAATTGTGTAGCGATGTGGTTCTCAAACTTTTTAGACCAAATACCACTCATTATCAAACCAAACACCCCAAGTACCATCTATAAGACATCTCACCGTTTATTTTAGTGAAAGAGCTGAACCTAGCCATGCACTGAAAGGACTAGATCAGTGAGCTGTAAACGCAGATCTGGCTCAGCACCCATTTTTTTCAGTACTTGGTCATGGTCTTGTCATCTGTTTGGCAAGTTTTAAACAAAGCCTTTCACTAATTTTGTAAGATTTACCTGCTTCTGCAATCCACAAGCTAGCATTAGGAGAAGTAGATTTTGTCCACATGGATGTTTTTTTTTAAATGTTAAACACAAATTCATTTTTATTTAAATAAAATAATGCAAATTCTAAAACACATTTACACATAATTTACACTGGAAAAATTCAAAAATTCCTCTTTACAATGATTGTAGTAAATCTTCAGATATCATCTGGTGTACCAGTTAGGATGCTTTGGGTACCACCAGTTGTACACACATCACAGGGGCAGCCTTGATCTAATGGTTACAGGACCGAGCTTGGTACCGGAAGGTTGCCAGTTCGATCCCCAGGACCGGCAGTAACATCCATGGCTGAAGTGCCCTTGAGCAAGGCACCGAACCCCCAAAAGCTCCTTGAGTGCCGAGGATGGCTGACTGCTGTTCTGGGTGTGTATTAACAGCCCCTAGTGCATTAGTGTGTGTGTGTGTTCACAACCATAGATGGGTTAAATGCGGAAGACACATTTCATTGTACAATGACAAATAATTGTACATTACATTATTATTATATTACATTACAGTTTGAATCAGTGGTGTGAACCTGGCATAAAATGTCTACTGTTGTCTCTTTTGTAAACTTATGCTGAGAATGTTCAGGGGACGTCCTTGTTGCCTGGGAGTGGACAGGTCACCCCAGAGTCCAGGTCTCAAAATTACTGAATGCCTTTGGCATTAGTATGCATTGAGAGAAAAAGAAAATGCAACCAATGTCTAACACTGAACTGTTCAGAAGAGAGAATCTACCCCTGGAGATTTCTGGGCCAAATTAAAAGTGATTGTCTGATCACCCACTGTGACCCTAGACAGGATGAAATGGTTACAGTAAATGGATGGGTGGATGGTGTCTGTAAAACAGGAAGACTCGACTGACTGCTTGGTCTGAAAGCCTGTGGGTATAATTTTATTGCATGATTTATATGATGTCATGCATTATGAGTTTAACTGTGATTTCTGGAGGGGATTTATTGTCTTTTTCTTCTTTTTCCTTTATTTTTTGTGCTGTGTTCAAACCATCAAATCTGTTTCTGTCCAGTGAACATACCGTGATTAACTAATCCAGATGTGACTGTAGAGGTCATGTGACTTCCAAAATGCTTTTAATATTATACATAAATACTAAGGTTTAAATATTGATTTGAAATTATAGATGCAATCATTTGGTTCAATTACACACCAATAGGAAGCCAACAGGACCACCAGAGAGCAGGTGTGATTTGGATGGTGGATTATTCTCAGTGCTGCAATGACACGGACATGTGTTAGTGTGTGTTGTTTTATTATGAGTGGATCACACATCGCAGTGCTACTATAGTTTTAAAACCCCTCAGTGTCACTGGACCGAGAACAGTCCGCCAACCAAAATGATCCATTATCCAACAGCGTGTCCACTGATGAAGGACTAGAGGATGTCAAACACACTCTGTGCGGAAAAATATGAGATATTTTCTCTTTACATCTACATGGTGGACCAACATGTTAAGTGTGTGTAACAGAGTGGACAGTGAGTGTTTAAAAACTCCAGTAGCACTGCTGTGTCTGGTCCACTCAGCACAACACACCCTAAGAATGACCTACGACCCACATCCTACCTGACTTGACTGGTGGTCCTGACCATTGAAGAACTGGGGGAAAGGGGGCTTTCAATCAAAGTATGCAGCGCAATATGTGGACTACAGTGTGTAATTGTAGAAGTACACAGTCTGGTCAGTGGAGCTGAGACAATGGGCAATGAGTGTAGATATAAGAAGGTAAAATTAAAGGTATGGTAAGTCCATACAAGAGTAGAACCCATTAAGGAAGCATATTTCTCATAGTAAGAAAGCAAAGACTTGCTTCTGCAACCCCTAAAGGAAACACATCTCCATTAACTTGGACTAGAGATTTGTTTCTTTGCATTTTAACAGGTTATTTAGATTCAGACCATTAGGCTTGGGAATCCAATTGTGGCAGCAATTGATAGAATAGGAAATTGCCAAATTGCACATTAATACGACTGTATTTCAAAATCTAATTGTGCATCTTGGTGTACATCAGTGCGATGAAGCTCATTTCCGAGTGGGCTGAGCTGGATGTGATTATGATTCTGGGTTGGTGTGAGCTTATTTGATTCGGCGAGCTGGGACACACACATACACACACAGTATCAATGGCTAGCAGGCAAAGAGGCTGCTTAAAGCAGAAAGCAGATGACTGCTTGAGCCAGTTTGTCTGTGGGCGTCCAGGGCTGTCTGCTCAAAGACTCGAGGCAATGTGTCCAGATACGAGTGCTGCCGCCTCCCACAAGGCCGAGGCTGCCTCTTTTTTTTTCAGGAGTTTGGGTCTAACTCTCTGCCAGAAAGAGGAAGATCATGGAGCAGGCTGAAGAGGGATAAGGGTGTGTGTGTGTGTGTGTGTGTGTGTGTTGGGGGGGGGGGGGTTGGAGGAGAGAGGGAGGAAAAAAATAATCCCTACACTCTTACATTTCTCTATTAGACCTTTGGTTTTGTGTCAAAATCCTAACCATGATCCTTCTATTATCATTTCCATTCTATTATGATTTTCCAGTTTAAAAAAATACACAGCAGTGTCATATCATGTGGAATTTGAGGTCTTTGCTGCTAGTGCCTGTGGTGAAAAAACACATTTGTGTTTGGAAATCAGTTGAAAAAAGATGAGGAAAAACCTGAAGGACAAATACAGATATCTCCAAAAAAAAAAAAGTCACTACAAGGAGCTGGTGCCCAGGTGGGAAAAACGTGCCAGTGTTTGTTTCTTTCCTGATATCACTCTGTCCCAAAGAGTGCCCTACTCACTGTATAGTGTAATTCATAACAGTGCTCATTTTGACAGCTGATTTGGATTTTGATTTAGACTTAGTCTTTTGAATCAAATGTCTTTTAATTTTGTCTGACTTTAGTAATTTAAAGATTGTTAATTTTAATCAGGTATTAGCTGTGGGAAAGCAAACACATTGTAGTGTAGTTTTAATAGATTAGAATAAAAGATAGAGGATGTCAGTGTTTCTAAAAACACAAGAAAAGTGACATCAGTGCCTTCAAAAATCTCCACCTTGGACAGCTTTTTCTAAAACCTCCATTTTCAGCGACCTACACTGCTGTTTGCATTTGGACAGGAGGCCAAAACAGTGACCAAAACCACCAAAATTAAGCGGATCAGTGTGGACGGTGCCTTAATAACATTACAGGGATGACCTTTGACTGCTCCAGACTCCATTCTGAATAAGATCTCATTTGTTAAACTTTAAACACATATGAAGCACATAGAAATCTTTAATTCTACTCTGATTTATTTCTCACTGCTCAGATTGAGCATGCATGCACCGTGACTCCTCTTTCAGGCAGATTTGTACCATGAAAATCAACCAATTAAGATAGTGGATTTCCAAACAGCTAGAGCCATGGCCACTAGGGGGCCTTCAGAAAGTGGCTACATCAGGAAAAATGTCATCACAACAAACTCGACAAATGTGATTGAACATGACTACACAGAATTGTGTACAGATGATACAGAACATTCATTCATTCGTCTTCTGTCGCTGCTTCATTTTCATCAGGGTCATAGTGGATTCAGAGTGTGCCAGAAGACATATCTGGACAGGCAATCACCCACACACAGTCACTCACTCACATATGTGGAAAGTTTCACACACTCACTCAGTCACTCATACACTTACACCTGTGGATAATTTCGCAAATTCACCAAGAGTCACACAATCACCTGTGGATAATTTCACACACATAAAAATGTGGACAATTTCAGTGTAATATGTATTACATCATTGTATTCATCACTTTATAGTTATTGGAATTTAAAGTGTAATTTACTCTGCACACTAATGTTCAGTTCTGTGTACAGTCGCATGAAACACATGAAATTACATCGTCCAAATCCTCACAGCAATATTCCAATTTCAGATGAAAAGACTTAAAAGTAGTATATGTTTATGCAACAAACAGGGGACAAAATAAGGGGTTAAAACCCTTTATTTGGAAAGAAATACCCTGGATGTGTCCACAAATGTTTGGACATAGAGTGTATAATGAGAGAAGACATATTCTAGTAATAGCCCACCTCCCAGCCTAGGTAGTACATGCAGAATTAATAGACACTGCTATCTCTCCAGACGTCATCAATCATTCAGTAGTGGCTAATCAGAACTCATAGCCACAAGGTGATGCTTGTACCCCATAGTGGGACTCTAATAATTGGATTGTATGATTATGGTTTACGGGAAGGTGTTTATCATCACTGGCAATTGCTGTGGCTATGAGGGTATGTGTGTGTGTGCCAGTGTTAGTCCCTGTACTGTCAAAGCAGAGATATCCATGTGCTTTAATAGTACATGCTTTGTTTACATGTTTACAACAGACTTGTCTTTACCCACTGTTATAATCTATTACATTCTACACACAATGCACAGCTGTGACGTGTGTCAGGGATCAGAGTGTGTTTTCTGTGTGTTCCTTTGTAAAACAAAGTGACTAGCCTTGATAACAGAGAGCTGAAAGAGCATGTACTGAAGCTGGAGCTAGTTCAGGTTCGGACAGATGTCACAGTGAAAGCAGAAACCAAGACAGACATGAGCCTTGAACAATGGATGATTCATCAAGCAAGTCCCGCATTAGAATACTTACTCACAAAGCATTCCAATTCTATTCAAGTTTTTCTCATTCAGCTCTGTTAGGATAAGGCCACGGAATCTTGTGTCCAGTGTGAACATATGCTGCATGTCTACATGCTGCAGGGCTAGTTAAACCTAGGATTTCGTATCATAAACACTTCTTGAAATATCAGGCCTGAGCTTCTGGCCAATTAGAAACGACTACCTGGTCCTTGTTTTCTTTGTGGTGTTTGTAGCATCAGCTGGGTGGAGAAAATATAGCTATATATATATATATATATATATATATATATATATATATATATATATATATATATATATAGCTATATATATATATATAGCTATATATATATATATATATATATATATATATATATATATATACCATTATAAAATCAATTAAGTAGCAGGTGGGTGCTAAGCTTTTGCTTTTCAAAGTGACAAGAGTATCTACAGAAGGACAAAAATAAAACCCAGCTTGAATGCATAAACCAATATCTAAATAAGGTCTAAACACAGCTCAACTTTCTAAACAAGAAATGATCACAACTTGTGTATCTGGGTGGCTAAACCAGTATAAACACAAGGACTAATCACAGCTCGTGTGGCTAATCCAGTAGGTGCACAATGACCAATCACAGCTTTAGTATCTAAACCAGATACTAATCACAGCTTGAGTATATAAACCAGATACTAATCACAGCTTGAGTAAATAAACCTGTAACTAATCACAACCTGTGTGGCCAAACCAGTATGTGCACATGGACTAATCACAACCTGGGTGGCTAAACCAGTATGTGCACAAGGACTAATCACAGCTTCAAGATCTAAACCAGATACTAATCACAGCTTGAGTATACAAACCAGGTACTAATCACAGCTTCAGTATATAAACCTGTATGTAATCACAGGGTGAGTGGTCAAACCAGTATGTGCACAAGGACAAATCACAACTTGGGTGGCTAAACCAGTATGTACACAATGACTAATCACATCTTGATTAATTAAACCTGTATCTAATCACAGCTTGGGTGGCTAAACTGGTATGTACACAAGGACTAATCACATCTTGATTATCTAAACCTGTATCTAATCACAGCTTGGGTGGCTAAACCGGTATGTACACAAGGACTAATCACATCTTGATTATCTAAACCTGTATCTAATCACAGCTTGGGTGGCTAAACCAATATGTACACAAGGACTAATCACATTTTGATTAATTAAACCTGTATCTAATCACAGCTTGGGTGGCTAAACCAGTATGTACACAAGGGCTAATCACATCTTGATTATCTAAACCTGTATCTAATCACAGCTTGGGTGGCTAAACCGGTATGTGCACATGGACTAATCACAGCTTGAATAGAGTCAGAATATGTCAGTACACTCCTCTCAGACACCAAGGAGAATGTCTTTAAGGCCAAGTGCAAGACGTGCTGAACCAAGTCTCAAGAAGGCAAAACTCCCAAGACTCCATAAATGCATGAGGAAAATCATTAAAGAGCCAAGACCTACACGTGGAAAAAGAACCCATACCATCATGGAGAGCATCTACAGAGAAATTGGCTGTGGTGTGTTTTACTGTCATCACCTCAGCAAACAAGAACAGGCATCTAGTCTGGGTGGAAAGTCTTTCCGAATGTGTCCGAGGAGAGGACGGTGTATACTGAGGACAGAGGAAACATCACTTTGAAGCCTGCCTCCACAGCCTCAGGTGACGGTATGGCTACAGAGCTCTGGGAAATCTCAGTCTGGTCAGCAGGAGGTTGTTAGTTATCCCCAAAGGTCTTGAGACGCAGACCTCGGGCACCAGTGCTGGGGGCATGTGTCCATTTCTGGATAATTGGGCAGCTTTGAACATTCAGCTTTGATTCAGTGACAATCCCCCTGTGGTGAACACGTCCCTCACATTCCTGTAACCCCTCGTTCCTCCCGTATTCATGTCACTCTTCTTTCCCCCTGCAGAACACAGGGACCGGGCATAGTTTAGTGACCTTTACATTGTCAAAGAAGTTGACATTTTCCGCTGATGAACCATAAGTGTTTCTTGAAGGGCAGCACTGACACAACTCCAGCTCACGCGCAGTGATGTAACGCAAAGTCATGATGGCATGCGAGGATAGCTCATGCCCTCCAAAGGACGGAGATGTCCCGAAGACAAAGGCCCAGGCCTAGAGTTGAGAAAAGTCAAAAAGACAGTCTGTAATGTTTTCCAAATGATGACAGCAGGCGAGCGTTCCAGTTCTAGAATAAGAAAAAAAACAAGCCAATCCTCATTCTCAAGCCTGCTTCAGAAGCCTTTAGGCCACAGCTGACCCCTAGTTGTTCAATTCTCCAAAGGGGCAAAGGGAGTTGCTATCAGCAGACCCTCAAACCCCTGGTTTTGCCCGAGGCAAGGAGCAGACTAAAGATAGTGTCAAATCTTGAAACGCATTACAAGAAATTACATCACAACTGCACAAACCGTTAAAGAAACACTCTAAGCTGCCACCATGTTCGCCAGTGGTTAAGGAGGTCAGTGGGGTCCATTCTTTAAGCAAACCACTTTTCCACAATTTCTGCAAGTGAATACATGGCACACACACATGGGAGGGTGGGTATGGAAGAATATCATTATCAAAATGAAAAAAGAATATGTAATATGCAAAGTGGAAATGTAATCCTAGGTCTGGATTTAAATTTCCCACTCATACGTGCAAGTTAAAATATATTTCTCATTTTGAATTAACACATTTATGTGATCATGCAACAGCTGTGTCATAACTATAATTAAAATGTTATTCACCTAATACACACACAAATCTGATCCTGAAAGGAGAAGGCAATACCTACAAAGAAAGTAGCTAATTCCTTTAAACATTTGTATTTGTATTTAAATGGTAAATGCACAGTCATTACATCTGTTATTTTTCCACCCTGTTATATGAGTTTTTTGTCTATAATTAAATTAAGATTAAGTACAATCATTCATTCATTCATTATCTGTAACCCTTATCCAGTTCAGGGTCGCGGTGGGTCCAGAGCCTACCTGGAATCATTGGGCGCAAGGTGGGAATACACCCTGGAGGGGGCACCAGTCCTTCACAGGGCGACACACACTCACTCACAGCTACAGACAATGTTGAGTCTCCAATCCACCTACCAACGTGTGTTTTTTGGACTGTAGGTGGAAACCGGAGCACCCGGAGGAAACCCACGCAGACACTGGGAGAACACACCACACTCCTCACAGACAGTTACCCGGAGGAAACCCACGCAGACACTGGGAGAACACACCACACTCCTCACAGACAGTCACCCGGAGGAAACCCATGCAGACACGGGGAGAACACACCACAGTCCTCACAGACAGTCACCCGGAGGAAACCCACGCAGACACAGGGAGAACACACCACACTCCTCACAGACAGTCACCCGGAGGAAACCCACGCAGACACAGGGAGAACACACCACACTCCTCACAGACAGTCACCCGGAGGAAACCCACGCAGACACAGGGAGAACACACCACACTCCTCACAGACAGTCACCCGGAGGAACAGATTATAACCTGAGCATAATTATATGCCTGAGCTTGACCAAAATTATATTAAAAAAGTTTAACATGCCTCATTCATAATCAATCATGAAAAAATTATTAAAAAAAAAACATGTTTAATTTCCAAATGGCACCAAATGACCCTCAAAAAATACATGTTAACGATTACGAAATTCAAGTGTGAAAGGGACACTGTGTGAATTCCCACCATTATCAGCTCCACTGCCCTCAGTCTGTGTCAAAATGCTCGTGAAAATGCAAACCAAGTAGACTGCATTTTCATTCACATAGACTTCCACACCTGT
Source organism: Hoplias malabaricus (assembly GCF_029633855.1). Classification (NCBI taxonomy): domain Eukaryota; kingdom Metazoa; phylum Chordata; class Actinopteri; order Characiformes; family Erythrinidae; genus Hoplias; species Hoplias malabaricus. The sequence continues at coordinate 16,412,475 of NC_089803.1, read as the reverse complement.
CAATCATTCTGTGAGGGAAGGGCCAGTGGTGCACTCAGAGGACAGGACTAACTAAAAACATTGGTGCTGAAGAATTTATAAATGGGGTTCAGCTTTTTTCTCCAGTTTTCCATCCTACCTTAAACAGTGCAGCAGTTATATCTGGTACATCAATAACATGTTACAGATGCACTATTTAAGGTGGATTGGAAAATTAGAAAAATACATTTTTTCCAACATGTCCCACTCTGATGGAATGATTGACAGTCCATGGAAATAAAAATGCATTCTACTCTGTGTGCTTTTTTCACAAGCATAGTGTGTGTGTGTGAATATGATATTTCAAATCAAAGACTGCTGTTTCCCTTTAACATTTAAATACTGCCATTACTAAATTAAGTTAAATTTCAAACACACTGTTTAATTATCACTTTGACACAGTTTCTGCATGTTCACATGAAAAATGTTCATTCAAATTGGAAAGTACATTCATTCATTCATTCATTCATTCATTCATTTATTATCTGTAACCGCATATCCAGTTCAGGGTCACAGTGGGTCCCGAGTCTACCTGGAATCACTGGGCGCAAGGCAGGAACACACCCTGGAGGGGGCGCCAGTCCTTCACAGGATGACACAGACACCCACACATTCACTCACACCTACAGACACCTACAGACACCACCTACCACACGACCCACAACACACCACACTCCTCACAGACAGTCACCTGGAGGAAACCCATGCAGACACAGGGAGAACACACCAAACTCCTCACAGACAGTCACCCGGAGGAAACCCACGCAGACACAGGGAGAACACACCAAACTCCTCACAGACAGTCACCCGGAGGAAACCCACACAGACACAGGGAGAACTCACCACACTCCTCACAGACAGTCACCCGGAGGAAACCCACACAGACACTGGGTGAACACACCACACTCCTCACAGACAGTCACCCAGAGGAAACCCATGCAGACACAGGGAGAACACACCACACTCCTCACAGACAGTCACCCGGAGGAAACCCACGCAGACACAGGGAGAACACACCACACTCCTCACAGACAGTCACCCGGAGGAAACCCACACGGACACAGGGAGAACACACCACACTCCTCACAGACAGTCACCCGGAGGAAACCCACGCAGACACAGGGAGAACACACCACACTCCTCACAGACAGTCACCTGGAGGAAACCCACGCAGACACAGGGAGAACACACCACACTCCTCACAGACAGTCACCCGGAGGAAACCCACGCAGACACAGAGAGAACACACCAAACTCCTCACAGACAGTCACCCGGAGGAAACCCACACAGACACAGGGAGAACACACCACACTCCTCACAGACAGTCACCCGGAGGAAACCCATGCAGACACAGGGAGAACACACCACACTCCTCACAGACAGTCACCCGGAGGAAACCCACGCAGACACAGGGAGAACACACCACACTCCTCACAGACAGTCACCCGGAGGAAACCCACGCAGACACAGGGAGAACACACCACACTCCTCACAGACAGTCACCCGGAGGAAACCCACGCAGACACAGAGAGAACACACCAAACTCCTCACAGACAGTCACCCGGAGGAAACCCACACAGACACAGGGAGAACACACCACACTCCTCACAGACAGTCACCCGGAGGAAACCCACACAGACACTGGGTGAACACACCACACTCCTCACAGACAGTCACCCAGAGGAAACCCATGCAGACACAGGGAGAACACACCACACTCCTCACAGACAGTCACCCGGAGGAAACCCACGCAGACACAGGGAGAACACACCACACTCCTCACAGACAGTCACCTGGAGGAAACCCACACAGACACAGAGAGAACACACCACACTCCTCACAGACAGTCACCCGGAGGAAACCCACGCAGACACAGGGAGAACACACCAAACTCCTCACAGACAGTCACCCGGAGGAAACTCACACAGACACAGGGAGAACACACCACACTCCTCACAGACAGTCACCCGGAGGAAACCCACACAGACACGGGGAGAACACACCACACTCCTCACAGACAGTCACCCAGAGGAAACCCACGCAGACACAGGGAGAACACACCACACTCCTCACAGACAGTCACCCGGAGGAAACCCACGCAGACACAGAGAGAACACACCACACTACTCACAGACAGTCACCTGGAGCAGGACTCGAACCTACAACCTCCAAGTCCCTGGATCTGTGTGAGTGCAACACTTCCTGCTGCACCACCATGCCACCCCTTGGGAAGTGCATTTTCATTTAAATAAAGATAAATATAGATTAAAAACATAAATCAATAGAAGTCTATCAAACTGCAGATGTAAATGGAATCACTGAATTTGAATATGAATATTGAATATTTTTGAGCTCAACCCAACCGTGCATGTTGGGAAAATTTAAAGTCAAACTCACGTTTCCATTTTGCGTATTAGATTTTCAGTGGTGGCATGGGTAGTGTTGCAGTCACACAGCTCAAGGGTCCTGAGATTGTAGGTTCAAGCTGACTGTCTGTGAGGAGTGTGGTGTATTCTCCCTGTGTCCACATGGGTTTCCTCTGTGTGCTCTGATTTTTTTCCCCACAGTCCAAAAACACACGTTGGTAGGTGGATTGGCGACTCAAAAGTGTCCATAGGTGTGAGTGTGTGAGTGTGTGTTGTCCTGTGAAGGGCTGGTCCAGGGTGTTTTCCTGCCTGGCTCTGGACCCAAAGTGACCCTGAATTGTATAAGTGGTTACAGACAATGAACGAATGAATGAATATTACATTTTCATTTTGATATTTACATGCTTCCATAGGTTGTGGAGAAGTGAACACAATTCAGAACTGCAACTAAGGACATAGAAAAAGACAAGAGTCTCTTCCTACAGTGGCTCTTCTTCAGCCCTTATACTGACACCTAATGACCTGGACATGTTCAAAATTCCATACTGTTTTAAACATGGCCACCCCCTTATAAGAGACCCACTCTATGAAGCATAAACTGGTTCATTACAGGAAGTTCAACCTGAGAATAAGACACACAATGCCAGACATGCCTCCTCTTGGGTTTCAGTAAGGATCTGGTCCATACTTGCTCACATGGTCATCTCTTCTCTCTCAGGTCTCCTTTGTCTTACACTCAACTCTCCCAAGGACTTTTAGGAGAACCTTGTTTAAGTTTCCTGAGCCATAAATGAGCAACATTTGAGCAATAAAATGTGCAGGGCTCCAGGGCCACCATTGATATTCCATAAAGGTTCTGATTCCCGCTGCTGTTTGAGAAGCGTTCAGGCGTTGGTCTATTCACCTCTAATGTCAGAGATGATTAGGCACTAATTGAAGCAATCTCGCTCGGCCGCTAATCACCGGGAAAAAGAACCTCCCCTCCATCCCCACGTCTCTCCCTGCTCTTCTAGGAGAAAGCTCTAAATCACACTACTGGAGCCTGGAATCTCCAGTCCATCAGACACACAGCCTGACCTTTCTCAAGGACGTGACGGCTTTGATCAATGCTCTTGCATACATGTGGACTTTAGTATCTACACGTTTGGCCGTGCCTGTAAAAGCTGACACTGTTGTCATGGTTGTGACTAAACCTTGTATACCACATTGTCACTGTCCAATTAAAAACATGTATCTCCATATTTGTGGATTTTTAGTTTAACACATCATTGTACACATTGTACTACATCATTCTTGGAATAGAATTTGTTTTACTCTGACATCCACTGAAACTTAAGATGTTTTTTTCCCTTCTCCTGTACCGTTGCCATTTTGGGAGTTACATGTTTTGCAATGGACTGCGATGATATGTTCAAAGACTTGTAGAGCAACTTAACCACGACAAGCTGGAAAAACAAGTTATACCACAAATGTTACAAATAATTCATGTGATTTAGTCAAATGCATTTACATTTACATTTGTGGCATTCAGCAGATGCTCTTATCCAACGGGATTTACAGAATGCTTTGTCATCATGTTCAGAGAATACTTCCTCACCATTTGAAATAGGATTAGAATCCAAATACTGTTGAGCTAAGATTCAGCTAGATACTGGAGTCATGCTGAACCCTAAAAAGAGAAATATTAGATTAGCACATTTGCAAAACCATACCACAATCAGCGCTGACGCCTAGACAAACATAATTCAAGAAATGAAGACAATTCAGGTTTTTTGATAAATGCAGGATTAGTGTTCATCTAAATAATGCACAATCAGATGAGTTTTCAGTTTATGTTTGCAGACAGTGTAAGATTGGACAGTGAGGGACAGCAAGGACTCTGTAGTTCAGACAGTGAGAGACAGTGAGGGACTCTGTAGTTCTGACAGTGAGGGACTCTAGTTCACACAGTGAGAGACAGCGAGGGACTCTGCAGTTCAGACAGTGAGAGCCAGTGAGGATTCTGTAGTTCAGATAGTGAGAGACAGTGAGGATTCTGTAGTTCAGACAGTGAGAGGCAGCAAGGGACTCTGTAGTTCAGAGAGTGAGAGGCAGCGAGGGACTCTATAGTTCAGACAGTGAGGGACAGCAAGAACTCTGTAGTTCAGACAGTGAGAGACAGTGAGGGACTCTGTAGTTCAGACAGTGAGGGACTCTAGTTCAGACAGTGAGAGACAGCGAGGGACTCTGAAGTTCAGACAGTGAGAGACAGTGAGGATTCTGTAGTTCAGACAGTGAGAGGCAGCGAGGGACTCTGTAGTTCAGACACTGAGGGACTCTAGTTCAGACAGTGAGAGAAAGTGAGGGACTCTGTAGTTCAGACAGTGAGGGACTCTAGTTCAGACAGTGAGAGACAGCGAGGGACTCTGAAGTTCAGACAGTGAGAGACAGTGAGGATTCTGTAGTTCAGACAGTGAGAGGCAGCGAGGGACTCTGTACTTCAGACAATGAGAGACCGTGATGATACTTTAGTTCAGACAGTGACAGGCAGTTAGGGACTCTGTAGTTCAGATAGTGAGAGACAGTGAGGATTCTGTAGTTCAGACAGTGAGAGACAGTGAGGACTCTGTAGTTCAGACAGTGAGAGACAGCGAGGACACTGTAGTTCAGACAGTGAGAGACAGCGAGGGACTCTGTACTTCAGACAATGAGAGACTGAGGATTCTGTAGTTCAGACAGTGAGAGAAAGCAAGGGACTCTGTAGTTCAGACAGTGAGAGGCAGTGAGGGACTCTGTAGTTCAGACAGTGAGAGACAGTGAGGATTCTGTAGTTCAGACAGTGAGAGACAATGAGGACTCTGTAGTTCAGACAGTGAGAGACAGCGAGGGACTCTGTACTTCAGACAATGAGAGACTGAGGATTCTGTAGTTCAGACAGTGAGAGAAAGCAAGGGACTCTGTAGTTCAGACAGTGAGAGGCAGTGAGGGACTCTGTAGTTCAGACAGTGAGAGACAGTGAGGATTCTGTATTTCAGACAGTGAGAGACAATGAGGACTCTGTAGTTCAGACAGTGAGAGACAGTGAGGATTCTGTAGTTCAGACAGTGAGAGACAGCGAGGGACTCTGTAGTTCAGACAGTGAGAGACAGCAAGGACTCTGTAATTCAGACAGTGAGAGACAGCGAGGGTCTCTGTAATTCAAACAGTGAGAGACAGTGAGGACTCTGTAGTTCAGACAGTGAGAGACAGCAAGGACTCTGTAATTCAGACAGTGAGATGCAGCAAGGGAGTCTTTAGTTCAGACAGTGAGAGACAGAGAGGACTGTAATTCAGACAGTGAGAAACAGAGAGGACTGTAATTCAGACAGTGAGAGGCAGCAAGGGAGTCTTTAGTTCAGACAGTGAGAGGCAGCGAGGACACTGTAGTTCAGACAGTGAGAGACAGCGAGGGACTCTGTACTTCAGACAATGAGAGACAGTGAGGATTCTGTAGTTCAGACAGTGAGAGAAAGCAAGGGACTCTGTAGTTCAGACAGTGAGGACTCTGTAGTTCAGACAGTGAGAGACAGCGAGGACACTGTAGTTCAGACAGTGAGAGACAGCGAGGGACTCTGTACTTCAGACAATGAGAGACAGTGAGGATTCTGTAGTTCAGACAGTGAGAGAAAGCAAGGGACTCTGTAGTTCAGACAGTGAGAGGCAGTGAGGACTGTAATTCAGACAGTGAGAGGCAGCAAGGGAGTCTTTAGTTCAGACAGTGAGGACTCTGTAGTTCAGACAGTGAAAGACAGCGAGGACACTGTAGTTCAGACAGTGAGAGACAGTGAGGATTATGTAGTTCAGACAGTGAGAGACAGCGAGGGACTCTAGTTCAGACAGTGAGAGACAGAGAGGACTGTAATTCAGAGAGTGAGAGAAAGAGAGGAAAGTAATTTAGACAATGAGAGGCAGTGGGGGACTCTGTAGTTCAGACAGTCAGAGACAGTGAGGATTCTGTAGTTCAGACAGTGAGAGACAGCGAGGGACTCTGTAGTTCAGACAGTGAGAGACAGTGAGGACTCCGTTATTCAGACAGTGAGAGGCAGCGAGGGTCTCTGTAATTCAGACAATGAGAGGCAGCAAGGGAGTCTTTAGTTCAGACAGTGAGAGACAGAGAGGACTGTAAATAAGACAGTGAGAGACAGAGAGGAAAGTAATTTAGACAATGAGAGGCAGCGAGGGACTCTGTAGTTCAGACAATGAGAGGCAGCGAGGACTCTGTATTTCAGACAATGAGAGACAGCGAGGACTCTGTAGTTCAGACAGTGAGAAGCAGTCAGGGACTCTGTAGTTCAGACAGTGAGAGACAGTGAGGATTCTGTAGTTCAGACAGTGAGAAGCAGTGAGGGACTCTGTAGTTAAGACAGTGAGAGACAGTGAGGATTCTGTAGTTCAGACAGTGAGAGACAGTGAGGATTCTGTATTTCAGACAGTAAGAGACATCAAGGGACTCTGTAGTTCAGACAGTGAGAGTCAGCGAGGGACTCTGTAGTTCAGAGAGTGAGAGACAGTGAGGATACTGTAGTTCAGACAGTGAGAGGCAGGGAGGGACTCTGTAGTTCAGAGAGTGAGAGGCAGCGAGGGACTCTGTAGTTCAGACAGTGAAGGACAGCAAGGACTCTGTATTTCAGACAGTGAGAGACAGTGAGGGACTCTGTAGTTCAGACAGTGAGGGACTCTAGTTCAGACAGTGAAGGACAGCAAGGACTCTGTATTTCAGACAGTGAGAGACAGTGAGGGACTCTGTAGTTCAGACAATGAGAGACAGCGAGGGACTCTGTAGTTCAGACAGTGAGAGACAGTGAGGATTCTTTAGTTCAGACAGTGATAGACAGCGAGGGACTCTGTAGTTCAGACATTGAGAGTCAGCGAGGGACTCTGTAGTTCAGAGAGTGAGAGACAATGAGGATTCTGTAGTTCAGACAGTGAGAGACAGTGAGGACTGTGTAGTTCAGACAGTGAGAGGCAGCGAGGGACTCTGTAGTTCAGACAGTGAGGATTCTGTAGTTCAGACAGTGAGAAGCACTGAGGGACTCTGTAGTTCAGACAGTGAGAAACCGTGAGGATTCTGTAGTTCAGACAGTGAGAGAAAGCAAGGGACTCTGTAATTCAGACAGTGAGAGACCGTGAGGATTCTGTAGTTCAGACAGTGAGAGAAAGCAAGGGACTCTGTAGTTCAGACAGTGAGAGACCGTGAGGATTCTGTAGTTCAGACAGTGAGAGAAAGCAAGGGATTCTGTAGTTCAGACAGTGAGAGACAGTGAGGGACTCTGTACTCCAGACAATGAGAGACAGTGAGGATTCTGTAGTTCAGACAGTGAGAGAAAGCAAGGGACTCTGTAGTTCAGACAGTGAGAGACAGCAAGGACTCTGTAGTTCAGACAGTGAGAGACAACAAGGACTCTGTAATTCAGACAGTGAGAGACAGCGAGGGACTCTGTAATTCAAACAGTGAGAGACAGTGAGGACTCTGTAGTTCAGACAGTGAGAGACAGCAAGGACTCTGTAATTCAGACAGTGAGAGGCAGCAAGGGAGTCTTTAGTTCAGACAGTGAGAGACAGAGAGGACTGTAATTCAGACAGTGAGAGACAGAGAAGAAAGTAATTTAGACAATGAAAGGCAGCGAGGGACTCTGTAGTTCAGACAGTGAGGATACTGTAGTTCAGACAGTGAGAAGCAGTGAGGGACTCTGTAGTTTAGACAATGAGAGACAGCGAGGACTCTGTAGTTCAAACAGTGAGAGACAGCGAGGACTCTAGTTCAGACAATGAGAGACAGAGAGGATTCTGTATTTCAGACAGTGAGAGACAGTGAGGGACTCTGTAGTTCAGACAGTGAGAGACAGCGAGGGACTCTGTAATTCAGACAGTGAGAGTCAGCGAGGAACTCTGTAGTTCAGATAGTGAGAGACAGTGAGGATTCTGTAGTTCAGACAGTGAGAGGCAGCGAGGGACTCTGTAGTTCAGAGAGTGAGAGGCAGCGAGGGACTCTATAGTTCAGACAGTGAGAGACAGTGAGGACTGTGTAGTTCAGACAGTGAGATGCAGCGAGGGACTCTAGTTCAGACAGTGAGGATACTGTAGTTCAGACAGTGAGAAGCAGTGAGGGACTCTGTAGTTCAGACAGTGAGAGACAGCGAGGGACTCTGTACTTCAGACAATGAGAGACAGTGAGGATTCTGTAGTTCAGACAGTGAGAGAAAGCAAGGGACTCTGTAGTTCAGACAGTGAGAGGCAGTGAGGACTGTAATTCAGACAGTGAGAGGCAGCAAGGGAGTCTTTAGTTCAGACAGTGAGGACTCTGTAGTTCAGACAGTGAAAGACAGCGAGGACACTGTAGTTCAGACAGTGAGAGACAGTGAGGATTATGTAGTTCAGACAGTGAGAGACAGCGAGGGACTCTAGTTCAGACAGTGAGAGACAGAGAGGACTGTAATTCAGAGAGTGAGAGAAAGAGAGGAAAGTAATTTAGACAATGAGAGGCAGTGGGGGACTCTGTAGTTCAGACAGTCAGAGACAGTGAGGATTCTGTAGTTCAGACAGTGAGAGACAGCGAGGGACTCTGTAGTTCAGACAGTGAGAGACAGTGAGGACTCCGTTATTCAGACAGTGAGAGGCAGCGAGGGTCTCTGTAATTCAGACAATGAGAGGCAGCAAGGGAGTCTTTAATTCAGACAGTGAGAGACAGAGAGGACTGTAAATCAGACAGTGAGAGACAGAGAGGAAAGTAATTTAGACAATGAGAGGCAGCGAGGGACTCTGTAGTTCAGACAATGAGAGGCAGCGAGGACTCTGTATTTCAGACAATGAGAGACAGCGAGGACTCTGTAGTTCAGACAGTGAGAAGCAGTCAGGGACTCTGTAGTTCAGACAGTGAGAGACAGTGAGGATTCTGTAGTTCAGACAGTGAGAAGCAGTGAGGGACTCTGTAGTTAAGACAGTGAGAGACAGTGAGGATTCTGTAGTTCAGACAGTGAGAGACAGTGAGGATTCTGTATTTCAGACAGTAAGAGACATCAAGGGACTCTGTAGTTCAGACAGTGAGAGTCAGCGAGGGACTCTGTAGTTCAGAGAGTGAGAGACAGTGAGGATACTGTAGTTCAGACAGTGAGAGGCAGGGAGGGACTCTGTAGTTCAGAGAGTGAGAGGCAGCGAGGGACTCTGTAGTTCAGACAGTGAAGGACAGCAAGGACTCTGTATTTCAGACAGTGAGAGACAGTGAGGGACTCTGTAGTTCAGACAGTGAGGGACTCTAGTTCAGACAGTGAAGGACAGCAAGGACTCTGTATTTCAGACAGTGAGAGACAGTGAGGGACTCTGTAGTTCAGACAATGAGAGACAGCGAGGGACTCTGTAGTTCAGACAGTGAGAGACAGTGAGGATTCTTTAGTTCAGACAGTGATAGACAGCGAGGGACTCTGTAGTTCAGACATTGAGAGTCAGCGAGGGACTCTGTAGTTCAGAGAGTGAGAGACAATGAGGATTCTGTAGTTCAGACAGTGAGAGACAGTGAGGACTGTGTAGTTCAGACAGTGAGAGGCAGCGAGGGACTCTGTAGTTCAGACAGTGAGGATTCTGTAGTTCAGACAGTGAGAAGCACTGAGGGACTCTGTAGTTCAGACAGTGAGAAACCGTGAGGATTCTGTAGTTCAGACAGTGAGAGAAAGCAAGGGACTCTGTAATTCAGACAGTGAGAGACCGTGAGGATTCTGTAGTTCAGACAGTGAGAGAAAGCAAGGGACTCTGTAGTTCAGACAGTGAGAGACCGTGAGGATTCTGTAGTTCAGACAGTGAGAGAAAGCAAGGGATTCTGTAGTTCAGACAGTGAGAGACAGTGAGGGACTCTGTACTCCAGACAATGAGAGACAGTGAGGATTCTGTAGTTCAGACAGTGAGAGAAAGCAAGGGACTCTGTAGTTCAGACAGTGAGAGACAGCAAGGACTCTGTAGTTCAGACAGTGAGAGACAACAAGGACTCTGTAATTCAGACAGTGAGAGACAGCGAGGGACTCTGTAATTCAAACAGTGAGAGACAGTGAGGACTCTGTAGTTCAGACAGTGAGAGACAGCAAGGACTCTGTAATTCAGACAGTGAGAGGCAGCAAGGGAGTCTTTAGTTCAGACAGTGAGAGACAGAGAGGACTGTAATTCAGACAGTGAGAGACAGAGAAGAAAGTAATTTAGACAATGAAAGGCAGCGAGGGACTCTGTAGTTCAGACAGTGAGGATACTGTAGTTCAGACAGTGAGAAGCAGTGAGGGACTCTGTAGTTTAGACAATGAGAGACAGCGAGGACTCTGTAGTTCAGACAGTGAGAGACAGCGAGGACTCTAGTTCAGACAATGAGAGACAGAGAGGATTCTGTATTTCAGACAGTGAGAGACAGTGAGGGACTCTGTAGTTCAGACAGTGAGAGACAGCGAGGGACTCTGTAATTCAGACAGTGAGAGTCAGCGAGGAACTCTGTAGTTCAGATAGTGAGAGACAGTGAGGATTCTGTAGTTCAGACAGTGAGAGGCAGCGAGGGACTCTGTAGTTCAGAGAGTGAGAGGCAGCGAGGGACTCTATAGTTCAGACAGTGAGAGACAGTGAGGACTGTGTAGTTCAGACAGTGAGATGCAGCGAGGGACTCTAGTTCAGACAGTGAGGATACTGTAGTTCAGACAGTGAGAAGCAGTGAGGGACTCTGTAGTTCAGAGAGTGAGAGGCAGCGAGGGACTCTATAGTTCAGACAGTGAGATGCAGCGAGGGACTCTCTAGTTCAGACAGTGAGGATACTATAGTTCAGACAGTGAGAAGCAGTGAGGGACTCTGTAGTTTAGACAATGAGAGACAGCGAGGACTCTGTAGTTCAGACAATGAGAGACAGAGAGGACTCTAGTTCAGACAATGAGAGACAGAGAGGACTCTGTAGTTCAGACAGTGAGAGACAGTGAGGGACTCTGTAGTTCAGACAGTGAGAGACAGTGAGAGACTCTGTAGTTCAGACAGTGAGAGACAGTGAGGACTCTGTAGTTCTGTAGCTCTATACACACCCTATTAAACTCACTCCTCTCCCCTCACCTTCTTGTGATGAAATTCACACCCCTCCACCACCCCTACTCCTCCTTTTCCATCAATGACTTGGCCTGGCAAGGAGGTGTCTGGCTTCAATCTTCACCAGCAAAAGCCACCCAGAACTCCAGCCCAAGTCTCTCTGAGTTCCCCTTCCTTGTCCTGCTCACATGGAGGAGTGGTCTGCACTTCATAAACAGTGTGTTATAACATAAATAATAGGAAATAAAACAGTGTTTCTGGGACTGTGTTCTGTGTGACGTGAGGTGCGTTGATGGGATGTCCTCAGTTATGTTCCTGAAGCATCAGTCTATGTTTTGTCCTCATTCAGAGAGAAAGAACCTGGTCTTGTATGAATGGACGTATCTGCCTGCCAACATTTACCAAAATGTCTGTCCACTTTCCTACAAGGGCTTTGATAAAAATGAAGGTTTCACTGTGGGGCTTTTAGCGGCTGGAGTCAAAGCTGTTTCTGGAAAGGAAAAAATAATCAGAAATCTAACGGGGGAAGAGAGGTACAGATAATCCTGGTGATCATGTCCTCAAATCCAGTCTCGGAAGGCCACTGCTATATTCCCTTCCTGCTGTTTTCTTCCAGTAAATCAATCCGTGGCGGGCTGTGATGAGGCAGTGCTGGCGTGTTCTCTGTGCATGTGCTGTACGCCTCCAGTCAGTCAGCCCACTCAATTCTCCAGAGGAATGACACCAGTTCCAGACGTCACTGTCCAGCTCATCACAGCTGAGACGTGTGGAGACGGTCCTGCTCTGACACGCAGGTCCATCTCATCAGTTCATTATCAGCTCCATGAATCAGGAGTGTAGTAGCTGGAGAAAGTTACACAGCCGGAAACCTGCGTGAAGAACTCTGCCATGCTTTCTGTCTGACTACGAAATACAGACGAATATGTAGAGTCCTGACCTTAGACAGTTCCTGACCTCATGAACACTTTTACACCCACCTGCTACATCCACACACTGACCACTCTATTACAAACATCCACACACTGACCACTCTATTACACCCACCTGCTACATTCACACACTGACCACTCTATTACACCCACCTTCTACATCCACACACTGACCACTCTATCACACCCACCTGCTACGTCCACACACTGACCACTCTATTACAAACATCCACACACTGACCACTCTATTACACCCACCTGCTACATCCACACACTGACCACTCTATTACAAACATCCACACACTGACCACTCTATTACACCCACCTGCTACATCCACACACTGACCACTCTATTACAAACATCCACACACTGACCACTCTATTACACCCACCTGCTACATCCACACACTGACCACTCTATTACAAACATCCACACACTGACCACTCTATTACACCCACCTGCTACATCCACACACTGACCACTCTATTACAAACATCCACACACTGACCACTCTATTACACCCACCTGCTACATCCACACACTGACCACTCTATCACACCCACCTGCTACATCAACACACTGACCACTCTATTACAAACATCCACACACTGACCACTCTATTACAAACATCCACACACTGACCACTCTATTACACCCACCTGCTACATCCACACACAGACCACTCTATTACACCCACCTGCTACATCCACACACTGACCACTCTATTACACCCACCTGCTACATCCACACACTGACCACTCTATCACACCCACCTGCTACATCAACACACTGACCACTCTATTACAAACATCCACACACTGACCACTCTATTACACCCACCTGCTACATCCACACACTGACCACTCTATTACAAACATCCACACACTGACCACTCTATTACACCCACCTGCTACATCCACACACTGACCACTCTATTACAAACATCCACACACTGACCACTCTATTACACCCACCTGCTACATCCACACACTGACCACTCTATCACACCCACCTGCTACATCAACACACTGACCACTCTATTACAAACATCCACACACTGACCACTCTATTACACCCACCTGCTACATCCACACACTGACCACTCTATTACAAACATCCACACACTGACCACTCTATTACACCCACCTGCTACATCCACACACAGACCACTCTATTACACCCACCTGCTACATCCACACACTGACCACTCTATTACACCCACCTGCTACATCCACACACTGACCACTCTATTACAAACATCCACACACTGACCACTCTATTACACCCACCTGCTACATCCACACACAGACCACTCTATTACACCCACCTGCTACATCCACACACTGACCACTCTATTACACCCACCTGCTACATCCACACACTGACCACTCTATTACACCCACCTGCTACATCCACACACTGACCACTCTATTACACCCACCTGCTACATCCACACACTGACCACTCTATTACAAACATCCACACACTGACCACTCTATTACACCCACCTGCTACATCCACACACTGACCACTCTATTACACCCACCTGCTACATCCACACACTGACCACTCTATTACACCCACCTGCTACATCCACACACTGACCACTCTATTACACCCACCTTCTACATCCACACACTGACCACTCTATTACACCCACCTGCTACATCCACACACTGACCACTCTATTACACCCACCTTCTACATCCACACACTGACCACTCTATTACACCCACCTTCTACATCCACACACTGACCACTCTATTACACCCACCTGCTACATCCACACACTGACCACTCTATTACACCCACCTGCTACATCCACACACTGACCACTCTATTACACCCACCTTCTACATCCACACACTGACCACTCTATTACACCCACCTTCTACATCCACACACTGACCACTCTATTACACCCACCTTCTACATCCACACACTGACCACTCTATCACACCCACCTGCTACATCCACACACTGACCACTCTATTACACCCACCTGCTACATCCACACACTGACCACTCTATTACACCCACCTTCTACATCCACACACTGACCACTCTATCACACCCACCTTCTACATCCACACACTGACCACTCTATCACACCCACCTGCTACATCCACACACTGACCACTCTATCACACCCACCTGCTACATCCACACACTGACCACTCTATTACACCCACCTGCTACATCCACACACTGACCACTCTATTACACCCACCTGCTACATCCACACACTGACCACTCTATTACACCCACCTGCTACATCCACACACTGACCACTCTATTACACCCACCTTCTACATCCACACACTGACCACTCTATTACACCCACCTGCTACATCCACACACTGACCACTCTATTACACCCACCTTCTACATCCACACACTGACTACTCTATTACACCCAACTGCTACATCCACACACTGACCACTCTATTACACCCACCTTCTACATCCACACACTGACCACTCTATTACACCCACCTGCTACATCCACACACTGACCACTCTATTACACCCACCTGCTACATCCACACACTGACCACTCTATTACACCCACCTTCTACATCCACACACTGACCACTCTATTACACCCAATTGCTACATCCACACACTGACCACTCTATTACACCCACCTGCTACATCCACACACTGACTACTCTATTACACCCACCTTCTACATCCACACACTGACCACTCTATTACACCCACCTGCTACATCCACACACTGACCACTCTATTACACCCACCTTTTACATCCACACACTGACTACTCTATTACACCCAACTGCTACATCCACACACTGACCACTCTATGACACCCACCTGCTACATCCACACACTGACCACTCTATTACACCCACCTTCTACATCCACACACTGACTACTCTATTACACCCAACTGCTACATCCACACACTGACCACTCTATTACACCCACCTGCTACATCCACACACTGACCACTCTATTACACCCACCTTCTACATCCACACACTGACTACTCTATTACACCCAACTGCTTCATCCACACACTGACCACTCTATTACACCCACCTTCTACATCCACACACTGACCACTCTATCACACCCACCTTCTACATCCACACACTGACAACTCTATTACAAACATCCACACACTGACCACTCTATTACACCCACCTTCTACATCCACACACTGACCACTCTATTACACCCACCTTCTACATCCACACACTGACCACTCTATTACAAACATCCACACACTGACCACTCTATTACACCCACCTTCTACATCCACACACTGACCACTCTATTACAAACATCCACACACTGACCACTCTATTACACCCACCTGCTACATCCACACACTGACCACACTATTACACCCACCTTCTACATCCACACACTGACCACTCTATTACAAACATCCACACACTGACCACTCTATTACACCCACCTGCTACATCCACACACTGACCACTCTATTACACCCACCTTCTACATCCACACACTGACCACTCTATTACACCCACCTTCTACATCCACACACTGACCACTCTATTACACCCACCTTCTACATCCACACACTGACCACTCTACTACACCCACCTTCTACATCCACACACTGACCACTCTATTACAAACATCCACACACTGACCACTCTATTACACCCACCTTCTACATCCACACACTGACCACTCTATTACAAACATCCACACACTGACCACTCTATTACACCCACCTGCTACATCCACACACTGACCACTCTATTACACCCACCTTCTACATCCACACACTGACCACTCTATTACAAACATCCACACACTGACCACTCTATTACACCCACCTGCTACATCCACACACAGACCACTCTATTACAAACATCAACACACTGACCACTCTATTACACCCACCTGCTACATCCACACACTGACCACTCTATTACACCCACCTGCTACATCCACACACTGACCACTCTATTACAAACATCCACACACTGACCACTCTATTACACCCACCTTCTACATCCACACACTGACCACTCTATTACAAACATCCACACACTGACCACTCTATTACACCCACCTTCTACATCCACACACTGACCACTCTATTACACCCACCTGCTACATCCACACACAGACCACTCTATTACAAACATCCACACACTGACCACTCTATCACACCCACCTTCTACATCCACACACTGACAAATCTATTACACCCACCTGCTACATCCACACACAGACCACTCTATTACAAACATCCACACACTGACCACTCTATTACACCCACCTGCTACATCCACACACTGACCACTCTATTACACCCACCTTCTACATCCACACACTGACCACTCTATTACAAACATCCACACACTGACCACTCTATTACACCCACCTTCTACATCCACACACTGACCACTCTATTACACCCACCTTCTACATCCACACACTGATCACTCTATTACAAACATTCACACACTGACCACTCCATTACACCCACCTGCTACATCCACACACTGACCACTCTATTACACCCACCTTCTACATCCACACACTGACCACTCTATTACAAACATCCACACACTGACCACTCTATTACACCCACCTTCTACATCCACACACTGACCACTCTATTACACCCACCTTCTACATCCACACACTGACCACTCTATTACACCCACCTTCTACATCCACACACAGACCACTCTATTACAAACATCCACACACTGACCGCTCTATTACACCCACCTTCTACATCCACACACTGACCACTCTATTACAAACATCCACACACTGACCACTCTATTACACCCACCTTCTACATCCACACACTGACCACTCTATTACAAACATCCACACACTGACCACTCTATTACACCCACCTTCTACATCCACACACTGACCACTCTATTACACCCACCTGCTACATCCACACACAGACCACTCTATTACAAACATCCACACACTGACCACTCTATTACACCCACCTGCTACATCCACACACTGACCACTCTATTACACCCACCTTCTACATCCACACACTGACCACTCTATTACAAACATCCACACACTGACCACTCTATTACACCCACCTTCTACATCCACACACTGACCACTCTATTACACCCACCTTCTACATCCACACACTGACCACTCTATTACAAACATTCACACACTGACCACTCCATTACACCCACCTGCTACATCCACACACTGACCACTCTATTACACCCACCTTCTACATCCACACACTGACCACTCTATTACACCCACCTGCTACATCCACACACTGACCACTCTATTACAAACATCCACACACTGACCACTCTATTACACCCACCTTCTACATCCACACACTGACCAGTCTATTACACCCACCTTCTACATCCACACACTGACCACTCTATTACAAACATCCACACACTGACCACTCTATTACACCCACCTGCTACATCCACACACTGACCACTCTATTACACCCACCTTCTACATCCACACACTGACCACTCTATTACAAACATCCACACACTGACCACTCTATTACACCCACCTGCTACATCCACACACTGACCACTCTATTACACCCACCTGCTACATCCACACACTGACCACTCTATTACACCCACCTTCTACATCCACACACTGACCACTCTATTACACCCACCTGCTACATCCACACACTGACCACTCTATTACACCCACCTGCTACATCCACACACTGACCACTCTATTACACCCACCTGCTACATCCACACACTGACCACTCTATTACACCCACCTTCTACATCCACACACTGACCACTCTATTACACCGACCTGCTACATCCACACACTGACCACTCTATTACACCCACCTGCTACATCCACACACTGACCACTCTATTACACCCACCTTCTACATCCACACACTGACCACTCTATTACACCCACCTGCTACATCCACACACTGACCACTCTATTACACCCAATTGCTACATCCACACACTGACCACTCTATTACACCCACCTGCTACATCCACACACTGACTACTCTATTACACCCACCTTCTACATCCACACACTGACCACTCTATTACACCCACCTGCTACATCCACACACTGACCACTCTATTACACCCACCTTTTACATCCACACACTGACTACTCTATTACACCCAACTGCTACATCCACACACTGACCACTCTATGACACCCACCTGCTACATCCACACACTGACCACTCTATTACACCCACCTTCTACATCCACACACTGACTACTCTATTACACCCAACTGCTACATCCACACACTGACCACTCTATTACACCCACCTGCTACATCCACACACTGACCACTCTATTACACCCACCTTCTACATCCACACACTGACTACTCTATTACACCCAACTGCTTCATCCACACACTGACCACTCTATTACACCCACCTTCTACATCCACACACTGACCACTCTATCACACCCACCTTCTACATCCACACACTGACAACTCTATTACAAACATCCACACACTGACCACTCTATTACACCCACCTTCTACATCCACACACTGACCACTCTATTACACCCACCTTCTACATCCACACACTGACCACTCTATTACAAACATCCACACACTGACCACTCTATTACACCCACCTTCTACATCCACACACTGACCACTCTATTACAAACATCCACACACTGACCACTCTATTACACCCACCTGCTACATCCACACACTGACCACACTATTACACCCACCTTCTACATCCACACACTGACCACTCTATTACAAACATCCACACACTGACCACTCTATTACACCCACCTGCTACATCCACACACTGACCACTCTATTACACCCACCTTCTACATCCACACACTGACCACTCTATTACACCCACCTTCTACATCCACACACTGACCACTCTATTACACCCACCTTCTACATGCACACACTGACCACTCTACTACACCCACCTTCTACATCCACACACTGACCACTCTATTACAAACATCCACACACTGACCACTCTATTACACCCACCTTCTACATCCACACACTGACCACTCTATTACAAACATCCACACACTGACCACTCTATTACACCCACCTGCTACATCCACACACTGACCACTCTATTACACCCACCTTCTACATCCACACACTGACCACTCTATTACAAACATCCACACACTGACCACTCTATTACACCCACCTGCTACATCCACACACAGACCACTCTATTACAAACATCAACACACTGACCACTCTATTACACCCACCTGCTACATCCACACACTGACCACTCTATTACACCCACCTGCTACATCCACACACTGACCACTCTATTACAAACATCCACACACTGACCACTCTATTACACCCACCTTCTACATCCACACACTGACCACTCTATTACAAACATCCACACACTGACCACTCTATTACACCCACCTTCTACATCCACACACTGACCACTCTATTACACCCACCTGCTACATCCACACACAGACCACTCTATTACAAACATCCACACACTGACCACTCTATCACACCCACCTTCTACATCCACACACTGACAAATCTATTACACCCACCTGCTACATCCACACACAGACCACTCTATTACAAACATCCACACACTGACCACTCTATTACACCCACCTGCTACATCCACACACTGACCACTCTATTACACCCACCTTCTACATCCACACACTGACCACTCTATTACAAACATCCACACACTGACCACTCTATTACACCCACCTTCTACATCCACACACTGACCACTCTATTACACCCACCTTCTACATCCACACACTGATCACTCTATTACAAACATTCACACACTGACCACTCCATTACACCCACCTGCTACATCCACACACTGACCACTCTATTACACCCACCTTCTACATCCACACACTGACCACTCTATTACAAACATCCACACACTGACCACTCTATTACACCCACCTTCTACATCCACACACTGACCACTCTATTACACCCACCTTCTACATCCACACACTGACCACTCTATTACACCCACCTTCTACATCCACACACAGACCACTCTATTACAAACATCCACACACTGACCGCTCTATTACACCCACCTTCTACATCCACACACTGACCACTCTATTACAAACATCCACACACTGACCACTCTATTACACCCACCTTCTACATCCACACACTGACCACTCTATTACAAACATCCACACACTGACCACTCTATTACACCCACCTTCTACATCCACACACTGACCACTCTATTACACCCACCTGCTACATCCACACACAGACCACTCTATTACAAACATCCACACACTGACCACTCTATTACACCCACCTGCTACATCCACACACTGACCACTCTATTACACCCACCTTCTACATCCACACACTGACCACTCTATTACAAACATCCACACACTGACCACTCTATTACACCCACCTTCTACATCCACACACTGACCACTCTATTACACCCACCTTCTACATCCACACACTGACCACTCTATTACAAACATTCACACACTGACCACTCCATTACACCCACCTGCTACATCCACACACTGACCACTCTATTACACCCACCTTCTACATCCACACACTGACCACTCTATTACACCCACCTGCTACATCCACACACTGACCACTCTATTACAAACATCCACACACTGACCACTCTATTACACCCACCTTCTACATCCACACACTGACCAGTCTATTACACCCACCTTCTACATCCACACACTGACCACTCTATTACAAACATCCACACACTGACCACTCTATTACACCCACCTGCTACATCCACACACTGACCACTCTATTACACCCACCTTCTACATCCACACACTGACCACTCTATTACAAACATCCACACACTGACCACTCTATTACACCCACCTGCTACATCCACACACTGACCACTCTATTACACCCACCTGCTACATCCACACACTGACCACTCTATTACACCCACCTTCTACATCCACACACTGACCACTCTATTACACCCACCTGCTACATCCACACACTGACCACTCTATTACACCCACCTGCTACATCCACACACTGACCACTCTATTACACCCACCTGCTACATCCACACACTGACCACTCTATTACACCCACCTTCTACATCCACACACTGACCACTCTATTACACCGACCTGCTACATCCACACACTGACCACTCTATTACACCCACCTGCTACATCCACACACTGACCACTCTATTACACCCACCTTCTACATCCACACACTGACCACTCTATTACACCGACCTGCTACATCCACACACTGACCACTCTATTACACCCACCTGCTACATCCACACACTGACCACTCTATTACACCCACCTGCTACATCCACACACTGACCGCTCTATTACACCCACCTTCTACATCCACACACTGACCACTCTATCACACCCACCTGCTACATCCACACACAGACCACTCTATTACAAACATCCACACACTGACCACTCTATCACAACCACCTTCTACATCCACACACTGACCACTCTATTACACCCACCTGCTACATCCACACACTGACCACTCTATTACACCCACCTTCTACATCCACACACTGACCACTCTATTACACCCACCTTCTACATCCACACACTGACCACTCTATTACACCCACCTGCTACATCCACACACTGACCACTCTATTACACCCACCTTCTACATCCACACACTGACCACTCTATTACACCCACCTGCTACATCCACACACAGACCACTCTATTACACCCAACTTCTACATCCACACACTGACCACTCTATCACACCCACCTGCTACATCCACACACAGACCACTCTATTACAAACATCCACACACTGACCACTCTATCACAACCACCTGCTACATCCACACACTGACCACTCTATCACACCCACCTGCTACATCCACACACTGACCACTCTATTACACCCACCTGCTACATCCACACACTGACCACTCTATTACACCCACCTGCTACATCCACACACTGACCACTCTATTACACCCACCTTCTACATCCACACACTGACCACTCTATCACACCCACCTGCTACATCCACACACAGACCACTCTATTACAAACATCCACACACTGACCACTCTATTACACCGACCTGCTACATCCACACACAGACCACTCTATTACACCCACCTTCTACATCCACACACTGACCACTCTATCACACCCACCTGCTACGTCCACACACTGACCACTCTATTACAAACATCCACACACTGACCACTCTATTACACCCCCCTTCTACATCCACACACTGACCACTCTATTACACCCACCTTCTACATCCACACACTGACCACTCTATTACACCCACCTGCTACATCCACACACTGACCACTCTATTACAAACATCCACACACTGACCACTCTATTACACCCACCTTCTACATCCACACACAGACCACTCTATTACACCCACCTGCTACATCCACACACTGACCACTCTATTACAAACATCCACACACTGACCACTCTATCACACCCACCTGCTACATCCACACACTGACCACTCTATTACACCCACCTGCTACATCCACACACTGATCACTCTATTACAAACATCCACACACTGACCACTCTATTTCACCCACCTGCTACATCCACACACTGACCACTCTATTACACCCACCTGCTACATCCACACACTGACCACTCTATTACACCCACCTGCTACATCCACACACTGACCACTCTATTACAAACATCCACACACTGACCACTCTATTACACCCACCTTCTACATCCACACACTGACCACTCTATTACAAACATCCACACACTGACCACTCTATTACACCCACCTGCTACATTCACACACTGACCACTCTATTACACCCACCTTCTACATCCACACACTGACCACTCTATCACACCCACCTGCTACGTCCACACACTGACCACTCTATTACAAACATCCACACACTGACCACTCTATTACACCCACCTTCTACATCCACATACTGACCACTCTATTACACCCACCTTCTACATCCACACACTGACCACTCTATTACACCCACCTGCTACATCCACACACTGACCACTCTATTACAAACATCCACACACTGACCACTCTATTACACCCACCTTCTACATCCACACACTGACCACTCTATTACACCCACCTGCTACATCCACACACTGACCACTCTATTACAAACATCCACACACTGACCACTCTATTACACCCACCTTCTACATCCACACACAGACCACTCTATTACACCCACCTGCTACATCCACACACTGACCACTCTATTACAAACATCCACACACTGACCACTCTATCACACCCACCTGCTACATCCACACACTGATCACTCTATTACAAACATCCACACACTGACCACTCTATTTCACCCACCTGCTACATCCACACACTGACCACTCTATCACACCCACCTGCTACATCCACACACTGACCACTCTATTACAAACATCCACACACTGACCACTCTATTACACCCACCTTCTACATCCACACACTGACCACTCTATTACACCCACCTTCTACATCCACACACTGACCACTCTATTACACCCACCTGCTACATCAACACACTGACCACTCTATTACACCCACCTGCTACATCCACACACTGACCACTCTATCACACCCACCTGCTACATCCACACACTGACCACTTTATCACACCCACCTGCTACATCCACACACTGACCACTCTATTACAAACATCCACACACTGACCACTCTATTACACCCACCTTCTACATCCACACACTGACCACTCTATCACACCCACCTTCTACATCCACACACTGACCACTCTATTACAAACATCCACACACTGACCACTCTATTACACCCACCTGCTACATCCACACACTGACCACTCTATTACAAACATCCACACACTGACAACTCTATTACACCCACCTTCTACATCCACACACTGACCACTCTATTACACCCACCTGCTACATCCACACACTGACCACTCTATTACAAATGCCCATTTTCTATTTCCTCACACTCTACTCTATTCCAAACTTATTTTTCCTCATTGGCCAATTTATTACGAACACCCACTTTCTACATCCACTCACTGGACCCTTTATTACAAACACCCACTGTCCCACTAATTGGTTATTTAATCAAAAGCCTACCCTCTATTAGCAGGCCACTTTATTACAAACACCCACCTTGTACTTCTACTCTCTGATCACTTAATGAGCTCCACCTGCCTCATAAATAAGTTCAATTTAGCAACCCACTCTTCTTCATTCAAGATTGGTCATTTTCTGACTGCTGGTCTAGCAATACACTGAATTGTTATTTCTACTTCTGTACACATTTCCAGTAACTGGCCACTTTATTAGATACACATATTTCAAATTTCCATCTGGTCACGTGACAAATCATAGATTGGTGTTAGCCATTCTCTAGCTCTTCATCTATGCTCAGTTTCTGACCTTGACTTAATGTGTATGAGTGGGGATATGTTTAATGATGTGTTCTAAAATAATTCCATTCACAGCTTTGCAACCAATTGATATATGAACAATAGCAGCTCTAATAAAGTGACCACTGAGTGGAAATAGGAGGCTGGTGTCTCTAATAGTTTAGCCAAAGAGTTTACACAGAGGGAGGGTGTTTCCAAAAGTGGCCAGTAGTGAACATAGGAGGGTGGTGTTTCTAATAATGTGGCCAGTGAGTGGATCCAAGATGATGGTGTTCATAATAAAGTGGCCAGTGAATGGCCACAGGCAGTTGGTGTTTCAAATAAAGTGGCCACAGGAGGTTGGTGTTTCTAATAAAGTGGCCACAGGAGGTTGGTGTTTCTAATAAAGTGGCCACAGGTGGATGGTGTTACTAATAAAGTGGCCACAGGAAGATGGTGTTAATAATAAAGTGGCCACAGGATGATGGTGTTTGTAATAAAATGGCCACAGGAGGTTGCTGGTTCTAATAAAGTGGCCAGTGAGTGGCCCCACAGTGACAGTGTTTCTAATAAAGTGGCCAATTAGTGGCCACAAGATGAATGTGTTTCTAAGAAAGTGGCCAATGAGTGGCCACAAGATGATGGTGTTTATAATAAAGTGGCCACATGATGATGGTGTTTATAATAAAGTGGCCACATGATGATGGTGTTTCTAACAAAGTGGCCAATAAGTGGCCACAAGATGATGGTGTTTCTAATAAATTGGCCAATGAGTGGCCACAGGATGACTGTGTTTCTAATAAAGTGGCCAGTGAGTGGCCACAAGATGACGGTGTTTCTAATAAAGTGGCCAGTGAGTGGCCACAGGATGATGGTGTTTCTAATAAAGTGGCCAATAAGTAGCCAAAAGATGATGGTGTTTCTAATAAAGTGGCCAGTAAGTGGCCACAAGATGATGGTGTTTCTAATAAAGTGTCCAATAAGTGGCCACAGGATGATGGTGTTTATAATAAAGTGGTCAGTGAGTGGCCACAAGATGATGGTGTTTCTAATAATGTGGCCTCATGAGGTTGGTGTTTCTAATAAAGTGGCCAGTGAGTGGCTACATGTTGAGGGTGTTTCTAATAAAGTGGCCAGTGGCTGGACACAAGATGATGGTGTTTCTAATAAAGTGGCCACAGGATGATAGTGTTTGTAATAAAGTGGTCAGTGAGTGGCCACAAGATGATGGTGTTTCTAATAAAGTGGCCAGTGAGAGGCCCCATGATGACGGTGTTTCTAATAAAGTGGCCAATGAGTGGCTACATGTTGAGGGTGTTTCTAATAAAGTGGCCAGTGAGTAGCCACAAGATGACTGTGTTTCTAATAAAGTGGCCAATGAGTGGCCACAGGATGATGGTGTTTCTAATAAAGGCCACAAGATGACGGTGTTTCTAATAAAGTGGCCAATGAGTGGCCACAAGATGACGGTGTTTCTAATAAAGTGGCCAATGAGTGGCCACAAGATGACGGTGTTTCTAATAAAGTGGCCAATGAGTGGCCACAGGATGATGGTGTTTCTAATAAAGTGGCCAATGAGTGGCCACAAGATGACCGTGTTTCTAATAAAGTGGCCAATGAGTGGCCACAAGATGACTGTGTTTCTAATAAAGTGGCCAATGAGTGGCCACAGGATGATGGTGTGTCTAATAAAGTGGCCAGTGAGTGGCCACAAGATGACGGTGTTTCTAATAAAGTGGCCAATGAGTGGCCACAGGATGATGGTGTTTCTAATAAAGTGGCCAAAGAGTGGCCACAAGATGACGGTGTTTCTAATAAAGTGGCCAATGAGTGGCCACAGGATGATGGTGTTTCTAATAAAGTGGCCAGTGAGTGGCCACAAGATGACGGTGTTTCTAATAAAGTGGCCAGTGAGTGGCCACAGGATGATGGCGTTTCTAATAAAGTGGCCAATGAGTGGCCACAAGATGACTGTGTTTCTAATAAAGTGGCCAGTGAGTGGCCACAGGATGATGGTGTTTCTAATAAAGTGGCCAATGAGTGGCCACAGGATGATGTTGTTTCTAATAAAGTGGCCAATGAGTGGCCACAAGATGACTGTGTTTCTAAAAAAGTGGCCAGTGAGTGGCCACAGGATTATGGTGTTTCTAATAAAGTGGCCAATGAGTGGCCACAGGATGATGTTGTTTCTAATAAAGTGGCCAATGAGTGGCCACAAGATGACTGTGTTTCTAATAAAGTGGCCAGTGAGTGGCCACATGATGATGGTGTTTCTAATAAAGTGGCCAATGAGTGGCCACAGGATGATGTTGTTTCTAATAAAGTGGCCACAGGTGGTTGGTGTTTCTAATAAAGTGGCCAGTGAGTGTAGAAAGCTGCATAGTAACTAAATTTCTGAAAACAGTGTTTTTAGGTCTCTGTATTTTTCTGAATTTCTCGGTGAGACTAACAGTAAATGAAATCAATCATGAACACAGAGCTCAGTAACTGAAGCGCAGCCAGCAGTCTAA
Source organism: Hoplias malabaricus (assembly GCF_029633855.1). NCBI lineage: Eukaryota > Metazoa > Chordata > Actinopteri > Characiformes > Erythrinidae > Hoplias > Hoplias malabaricus. The sequence goes on along the minus strand of NC_089803.1, from coordinate 16,385,158 downwards.
CGCTCCTTCTGAGCAATCACACCGCTTTTCGGGTGACGTAGACGGAGTTCAGCATTATTTCAAATTAAATTCCGTTAAATTAATCTTCATTTACTGCTCCAGGGAACCTCTGTGCTGTTTTTTTTCCTCCTCAACGTCTGATCACATAAATAGCTTTTCATTCTCCAGCGAACACAAACAAACCATTAAAATGCGTCCCATTCGTTTCGGTCTGAACACATCAGAATGAGCCGGAGTCTGAAAGTCTTCATCATTTAGTGCCGAGTGAACTTGGGTGAAAGGCGTTCTAGTCAGAAAGCTACTTCTCTGTGGAGTCGCTGTTGATTTATGGATTTGAGAGAATGTGTTTAGACTTCTTTTCTGTTTGACTCTTCAATCGCCTGAGGCTTCAGATGCAACTCATGTAAAATGACTGGACATTTGCATGTTAATTATCTGTTAAGCTGCAAACAAGCATAGATCAAATCAAGGTGTGTGTGTGTGTGTATGAGTGTGTTTGAGTATGTGTCTGTGTATGTGTATGTGTATGTGTGAGTGTTTTTCACTGAGATAAATGACAAGGTTTTTAATAAAGTGGCCAGTGAGTGAAAATATATTGTAGAAGCTTAGTGTAATGTGGACAGAATGTACAATGTACAAAGCATTCTGAGGTAGTGTGTGTACTTTGAAGGAGTCTGTACTCGGAGTGCGTACTCTGATTGAGTGTGTACTTTGAGGCAGTATGTAGGGAGTGTGTGCTTACTCTGAAAGAGCATGTGGGTGCTCTGAGGGAGTGTATTTTCTGAGCAAGTGAATTTGGTGAAGGAATGTGTTCTCTGAGGCAATGTATTCTCTGAGGTAGTGTGTACTATGAGGGAGTGTGTTCTCTGAATGAATGTATTTTCTGAGGGAGTGCAATCTCTGAGGGAGTGTATTCTCTAAGGGAGTGTACTGTGTGAAGGAGTGTATTCTCTGAGGGAGTGTATTTTCTAAGGGAGTGTATTCTGTTAGAGAGTGTATTCTCTGAGGGAGTATATTCTGTGAGGCATTGTATTCTGTAAGGGAGTGTATTTTCTGAGGGAGTGTGTATTCTGTGAGGGAGTGTATTCTCTGAGGGATTGTATTCTTTTAGAGAGTGTATTCTCTGAGGGAGTGTATTCTGTAAGGGATCGTATTCTGTGAGGAAGTGTATTTTCTGAGGGAGTGTATTGTGTGGGGGAGTGCATTCTCTGAGGGAGTGTATTCTATGAGGGAGTGTATTCTGTTAGAGAGTGTTTTCTCTGAAGGAGTGTATTCTGTAAGGGATTGTATTCTGTAAGTGATTGTATTCTGTGAGGGAGTGTATTCTCTGAGGGAGTGTATTCTGTTAGAGAGTGTTTTCTCTGAAGGAGTGTATTCTGTAAGGGATTGTATTCTGTAAGTGATTGTATTCTGTGAGGGAGTGTATTCTCTGAGGGAGTGTATTCTGTTAGAGAGTGTATTCTCTGAGGGAGTATATTCTGTGAGGCATTGTATTCTGTGAGGGAGTGTATTATCTAAGGGAGTGTATTCTCTGAGGGAGTGTATTCTGTAAGGGATTGTATTATGTGAGGGAGTGTATTCTGTGAGGTATTATATTGTCTGAGGGAGTGTATTCTCTGAGGGAGTGTATTCTGTGAGGGAGTGTATTGTGTGAGGGAGTGTATTTTCTGAGGGAGTGTGTATTCTGTGAGGGAGTGTATTCTCTGAGGGAGTGTATTCTGTGCGGGAGTGTATCCTGTGAGGTACTATATTCTCTGAGGGAGTGTATTCTAAGGGGGAGTGTATTCTGTGAGGGAGTGTATTCTCTAAGAGAAAGTATTCTTTTAGAGAGTGTATTCTCTGAGGGAGTGTACTCTGTAAGGGATTGTATTCTGTGAGGTACTATATTCTCTGAGGGAGTGTATTCTCTGAGGGACTGTATATTCGGTGAGGGAGTGTATTCTCTGAGGGAGTGTATTCTGTGAGGTACTATATTCTCTGAGGGAGTGTATTCTCTGAGGGACTGTATATTCGGTGAGGGAGTGTATTCTCTGAGGGAGTGTATTCTGTAAGGGATTGTATTCTGTGAGGGAGTGCATTCTGTAAGGTACTATATTCTCTGAGGGAGTGTATTCTGTAAGGGATTGCATTCTGTGAGGTACTATATTCTCTGAGGGAGTGTATTCTCTGAGGGACTGTATATTCGGTGAGGGAGTGTATTCTCTGAGGGAGTGTATTCTGTAAGGGATTGTATTCTGTGAGGAAGTGTATTCTCTGAGGGAGTGTATTTTGTAAGGGATTGTATTCTGTGAGGGAGTGTATTCTGTGAGGGAGTGTATTTTGTAAGGGATTGTATTCTGTGAGGGAGTGTATTCTGTGAGGGAGTGTATTTTCTGAGGGAGTGTATTCTGTGAGGGAGTGTATTCTGTGAGGGAGTGTGTGTTATGTGAGGGAGTGTATTTTCTGAGGGAGTGTGTATTCTGTGAGGGATTATATTCTCTGAGGGAGTGTTTATTCTGTGAGAGAGTGTATACTCTGAGGGAGTGTATTATCTGAGGGAGTGTATTCTGTGAGGGAGTGTATTCTCTGAGGGAATGTATTATCTGAGGGAGTGTATTCTGTGAGGGAGTGTATTCTCTGAGGGAATGTATTATCTGAGGGAGTGTATTCTGTGAGGGAGTGTATTCTCTGAGGGAATGTATTATCTGGGGGAGTGTATTCTGTGAGGGAGTGTATATCCTGTGAGGAATTATATTCTCTGAGGGAGTGTTTATTCTGTGAGAGAGTGTATTCTGTGAGGGAGTGTATTATCTGAGGGAGTGTATTCTGTGAGGGAGTGTATTCTCTGAGGGAATGTATTATCTGAGGGAGTGTATTCTGTGAGGGAGTGTATTCTCTGAGGGAATGTATTATCTGGGGGAGTGTATTCTGTGAGGGAGTGTATTCTCTGAGGGAATGTATTATCTGGGGGAGTGTATTCTGTGAGGGAGTGTATTCTCTGAGGGAATGTATTCTGTAAGGGATTGTATTCTATGAGGGAGTGTATTCTCTGGGGGAGTGTATTTTCTGAGGGACTGTGTACTTTGTAGGAGTGTATTCTCTGAAGGAGTGTATTTTCTGAGGGAGTGTGTACTCTGTAAGAGCGTATTCTCTGAAGTAGTGTATACTGTCAGGGAGTGTACTCTGTGAGGGATTACATACTCTGAGGGAATGTATTCTCTCAGGGAGTGTGTATTCTGTGAGGGATTATATGGATTATATTCTCTGAGGGAGTGTTTAATCTGTGAGAGAGTGTATACTCTCAAGGAGTGTATTCTGTGAGGAAGTGTGTATTCTGTGAGGGAGTGTGTATTCTGTGAAGGAGTGTGTATTCTGTGAGGGATTATATTCTCTGAGGGAGTGTATTCTCTGAGGGAGTGTGTATTTTGTGAGGGAGTGTGTTTTCTGTGAGGGATTATATTCTCTGAGGGAGTGTTTAATCTGTGAGAGAGTGTATACTCTCAGGGAGTGTATTCTGTGAGGGAGTGTGTATTATGTGAGAGAGTGTATACTCTCAGGGAGTGTATTCTGTGAGGGAGTGTGTATTATGTGAGGGAGTGTATACTCTGAGGGAGTGTATTCTGTGAGGAAGTGTGTATTCTCTGAGGGGGTGTGTATTCTGTGAGGGATTATATTCTCTGAGGGAGTGTGTATTCTGTGAGGGAGTGTATTCTGTGAGGGAGTGTATACTTTGAGGGAGTGTATTCTGTGAGGGAGTGTATACTCTGAGGGAGTGTATTCTGTGAGGGAGTGTATACTCTGAGGGAGTGTATTTTGTGAGGGAGTGTATACTCTGAGGGAGTGTATTCTGTGAGAGAATGTATACTCTGAGGGAGTGTATTCTGTGAGAGAATGTATACTCTGAGGGAGTGTATTTTGTGCGGGAGTGTATTCTGTGAGAGAATGTATACTCTGAGGGAGTGTATTTTGTGAGGGAGTGTATTCTGTGTGGGAGTGTATACTTTGAGGGAGTGTATACTCTGAGGGAGTGTATTATCTGACGGAGTGTGTATTCTGTGAGGGATTATATTCTCTGAGGGAGTGCATTTTGTGAGGGAGTGTGTATTCTGTGAGGGAGTGTATTCTCTGAGAGAGTTTGTATTCTGTGAGGAAGTGTATTCTTTGAGGGAGTGTATATTCTGTGAGGAAGTGTATTCTTTGAGGGAGTGTATACTCTGAGGGAGTGTATTTTGTGAGGGAGTGTATTCTGTGTGGGAGTGTATACTTTGAGGGAGTGTATACTCTGAGGGAGTGTATTATCTGCATAGTGTGTATTCTGTGAGGGATTATATTCTCTGAGGGAGTGTATTTTGTGAGGGAGTGTGTTCTCTGAGAGAGTTTGTATTCTGTGAGGGAGTGTATTCTCTGAGAGAGTTTGTATTCTGTGAGGAAGTGTATTCTTTGAGGGGGAGGGAGTGTATATTCTGAGGGAGTGTATTCTCTTAGGGAGTGTATATTCTGTGAGGGAGTGTATTCTCTGAGGGAGTGTATTCTCTGAGGGAACTGAGGGAGTGTGTATTCTGTGAGGGAGTGTATACTCTGAGGGAACTGAGGGAGTGTCTAGTCTACATCCTATAAGACTAGAGGCTATTAGTGCAGAAAAGTAAGCCCCTTTAGTCCCTAAGACGTGTAGAAGTGAAGAAAATGTAGGCAATGTATTATTGCACCAATAATCAAGGAATACTAAGCCAGTTACTACAGCTGTCCTACAGAGAGTGAAGATCTTCTGCAGTTTCAGGCGATTTGACTTGGGCTTGGGATTAGTTTTTGTTTTAGATCCCATCGTCCAATCAGAATCAAACAGAGTGTGTGGACGTTATGAAGTCACTCTGCTCAGATTTACTGCCCAATTACTGCAGGGGACAAGAGGAAATTCATTCCAGCATCAGCACAGGCAGAGAGAGGGAGAGAGAAAGAGAGAGAGAGAGAGAGAGAGAGAGAGAGAGAGAGAGAGAGAGAGAGAGAGAGAGAGAGAGGGGAAAAAAACAAAATAGCGCACTCATCCCAGCGTCTGCACGGAGAGAGGAGGCAGGTAGTGAAGCAGCATGCCTCCAGATGTTGATACTGCAGAGCTGTTGTGGATTCAACACTCCCAGTAGGAGAGAGAGAGAGAGAGAGAGAGAGAGAGAGAGAGAGAGAGAGAGAATAAGAGAGAAGGATAAAGATACAAAAAGAAAGACTAAATGGGGTTGAGAGAAAGAATGAACGAGAGAAGAGATAAAAAGAAAATTGGAAACCTATTCAAGAGAGAGATAGAGAGAGAGAGAGAGAATGGAGGGTGGGAGGGAGAGAGAGAGAGAGAGAGAGAGAGAGAGAGAGAGAGAATGGAGGGTGGGAGGGAGGGAGAGAGAGAGAGAGAATGGAGGGTGGGAGGGAGAGAGAGAGAGAGAGAGAGAGAGAGAGAGAATGGAGGGTGGGAGGGAGGGAGAGAGAGAGAGAGAATGGAGGGTGGGAGGGAGGGAGAGAGAGAGAGAGAATGGAGGGTGGGAGGGAGGGGAGAGAGAGAGAGAGAGAGAGGATGTGGAGGGTGGGAGGGAGGGAGAGAGAGAATGGAGGGTGGGAGGGAGGGAGAGAGAGAGATTGGAGGGTGGGAGGGAGGGAGAGAGAGAGAGAAGGAGGGAGGTAGAGAGGGAGAGATTTTTACTGCCTCGCATCTCTGAATTAGACCTTTGGCTCCATGTCAAAATCCACTTGATGCTTGAGAGAGCTTGTGTGATGCTTCTATTCTCTCGTGTCAATCCTCATACAGGAGAGAGAGAGAGAGAGAGAGAGAGAGAGAGAGAGAGAGAGAGAGAGAGAGAGAGAGAGAGAGAGATAGAAGGGTGGGTGTCCACTGGCTTTAGTGAGCGAAGAAGGCTCCACAAACTGCTGGATGTCATTGTAGTAGATCTCAGTGTAATCAGAACTCATCAGCATGGGGTCATTTCAATACGTTACAGGAGTCTGCCTTTAGAAATGGGTCTTCAGAGGTTCTTTTGTAAAGGCCATGATTCCTTATAGAACCATGGCCACTGAGAGAACAATGTGCAGGCCTCCATAACCCATCATTTGAAAACTCAAACCTCTCTATACCTTAAATATTTACAGACAATACTGAAGATAATAATCAGTCTGAAAAGGACTCTCCTTTTTAACACGGTGTGAAGACTGGGCGATGAATGACCAATAGAATTACACTCTATTGTGTATGATCTGAACACAGTGGCTCATGTGTGGGAGGGTCATGGGGGTGGGTTTGATATATCAGCAGTGAGTGAACAGTCACAGTGGGCGAGTGTTAGGATCTGAGCCACGTTGTGATGGATGTTCCTGATGTTTTGGTCAGAGCTGTCTATTCAGCAGGCCTTTGGCGTCTTCCCTGGTGTCCGGAGGTTAGTACACAGCAAAAGCAAGCCCAGAGACAGGGTCCTGGGAGACTAAAGTGCAGTGATGCACAAGGCGAGACTGCTGATACTAACACCAGGAAACCGAGGCTCAAAACGCTTGCAGGAGAACACTAAGTACGATTTACCGCCTTTTAACAGCATGGCAACCAACCAATTACAGCACAGAGAGAGAGAGAGAAGTCAGAACCAGTGCCACCTTCATCCAGCAGCATCACAGAGACGCCTTTATTACTGACCTGCTGGGATTACATCAGCTCTGTGGCCTTTAAATATCACTGACACACTGATAAATGCACACACACACACACACACACACACACACACACACACAAAGTTTGTTTCCATACATTGTAGGGACCTTGATTTTGTATAATCTTAAACTAACCATACCCCTAACCCGAACCTTAACCTTGCTCTGACCCTGACCTTAGTTTAACCCCAGTCCTAAAGAATTACACTGTGGGGTAAAGGAAAGAAACCAAGTCCTCTCAGTGGTCAGTGTGTAAACAGGTGTTGGTCCCCACAACCTGAGTGAAACCTGGCATATGCATGGACCCACACACACACACACACACACACACACACACACACACACATCCAGGGCTCGATTGAGTGCAGAGAAGCTAGCATACTGAAAAAGACAAAAAAAAAAAAAAGAAAAATAATAATAACAGCAGCAGCCATCTTCCTCGTCCCCGCGGCCCATTCAGCACTGCAGGCACATGTGGTTGCCCCTGGCAACAGGTTTAAGAACCAGTCCTCCAGCATCCAAACTTCTCCCTCCCTCTCTCTCTCTCCCTCTCTCTCTCTCTCTCTCTCTCTCTCACTCTCTCTCTCTCTCACAGTGTGAATTTGTTCTTTGGACACTCGTGCTACTCAATGGTCAGATTAATGGAGGGTCAGAGAGAAAGAGAGAGAGAGAGAGAGATATTAAAATGAGGGAAAAATTATGCAGAACAGAGAGAAGAGCTAGGTAGATGAAGAGAAAGGAAGTGACACACACACACACACACACACACACACACACACAGAGAGAGAGAGAGAGAGAGAGAGAGAGAGAGAGAGAGAGTCCGTTACCATGGGGATCCTGGCGCAGTGACGATGCAGTAATGCAGTCCACTTGCTTTCAGAACGCACAGAGACACAGACAATGAGACACAGAATGAAAGAGAGACAGACAAACACAGATAAAGACAGAGGCACAGAGAGACAGACAGCTGCAGGCAGACAGAGATAAAGACAGGCGGAAAGAACAAGACAGAGCGACAGACAGAGAGAGACAGACACATACCGGCAGGGAGAGACAGACAGACAGTCTCCCTCTCCCTCACACACACACACACACACACACACACACAGAATGCGATAGCGAGAGACAGAGTCGAGGGTATTTTTAGAGGAGGTGGGGTATCTCTCTCTTCTCCCTGATGCTGGACCCTTCACGGTCCGGCTGGTTTATTTTATTTGAGCGTGTGTGTGTGTGTGTGTGTGTGTGTGTCGTTTGATGGAGGCTACTGAAGCAAATCAGGAGCAGAGATGTTTGATTTGTAAAAGACTCTCGGTTCTGTGACACAAACACAGCAACCCTGCGACTCCAGCTCACCCTCCACACACACCTTTACACACAGCTTCACACACATCAGGCACTCAGGTCCTCACTGCTCTGCCTCTGCGCTCTTCTGCTCTGTTCACAGCCAGGGCCACAGTTCACAGTCACAGTTTGGGACAAATAAGTTCAATACGTTTCTGGAATGAATTCAAAACACATTAAGGATGACACTATAATTAAATAATGTAAAAAATAAAGTCATAATTTTCCAGTATTAAACATCCTAATTTTATTATCAAACATTTTGCATTATTTAGACAACAAAGTTGTACTTTTTTAAAATTATCCAGGTGAATAAGATTTTTTTATTTTATTTATTTATTTATTTTTCAATAAATGTAAGTTATTAGTAATTAGATTGTTATTAAGTCTGGAAAATATGTTCTTAATTTCTCATAAGACAGTAAAGTAATATAATAAAATATATATTTTATATTATATATATATAATCTCAACTTTTGATTTAATGCTTTAAAATATTACTCATGTTCTTATAAAATATGTATTTCCATTAATTTTTTTCTCCCATGAAATGCATTAATGGGAAATGACAAGTTTATTCTCCAAATGTTCAAATTCTATTGATAAAAGTATTATTTACTTATTGTTAAAATATTAGCTTTAATTGTCATTCATTCATTCATTATCTGTAACCCTTATCCAGTTCAGGGTCGCGGTGGGTCCAGAGTCTACCTGGAATCATTGGGCGCAAGGTGGGAATACACCCTGGAGGGGGCGCCAGTCCTTCACAGGGCAACACAGATACACACACACTCACTCACATACTCACACCTACAGACACTTTTGAGTCACCAATCCACCTACTAAAGTGTGTTTTTGGACTGTGTGAGGAAACCGGAGCACCCGGAGGAAACCCACGCGGACACAGGGAGAACACACCACACTCCTCACAGACAGTCACCCGGAGGAAACCCACACAGACACAGGGAGAACACACCACACTCCTCACAGACAGTCACCCGGAGGAAACCCACGCGGACACAGGGAGAACACTCCTCACAGACAGTCACCCGGAGGAAACCCACGCAGACACAGGGAGAACACACCACACTCCTCACAGACAGTCACCCGGAGGAAACCCACGCAGACACAGGGAGAACACACCACACTCCTCACAGACAGTCACCCGGAGGAAACCCACGCAGACACAGGGAGAACACACCACACTCCTCACAGACAGTCACCCGGAGGAAACCCACGCAGACACAGGGAGAACACACCACACTCCTCACAGACAGTCACCCGGAGGAAACCCACGCAGACACAGGGAGAACACACCAAACTCCTCACAGACAGTCACCCGGAGGAAACCCACGCGGACACAGGGAGAACACTCCTCACAGACAGTCACCCGGAGGAAACCCACGCAGACACAGGGAGAACACACCACACTCCTCACAGACAGTCACCCGGAGGAAACCCACGCAGACACAGGGAGAACACACCACACTCCTCACAGACAGTCACCCGGAGGAAACCCACGCAGACACAGGGAGAACACACCACACTCCTCACAGACAGTCACCCGGAGGAAACCCACGCAGACACAGGGAGAACACACCACACTCCTCACAGACAGTCACCCGGAGGAAACCCACGTGGACACAGGGAGAACACTCCTCACAGACAGTCACCCGGAGGAAACCCACGCAGACACAGGGAGAACACACCACACTCCTCACAGACAGTCACCCGGAGCAGGAATTGAACCCATAACCTCCAGGTCCCTGGAGCTGTGTGACTGCGACACTAACCTTCTGCACCACCATGCCGCCCTGCTATAATTTTGAATTTTGAATATATGCATAATTTTGAATACTGCATATATGTTTGAAACTTGAATTTTTTGAACTACTGACTTAGTGGGGGGTGTGGTGGGGGGTATTGACTATTCCTGGGTTATTGCCATCATTCAGTTTTTTTTCTTTAACAGCGTCTCATGCAGAAGTCTGACACGTCTGAATGTAAGTTTGCTCACCAGCGCTTGGGGGGGAAGACGACACATAATTAGCTTAAAATGTTAACAAACTAATTCCGGTCTGAGGGGTAGTGCAGCGCAGCTCAGGGAGGAGAATAACAGTGCAGTTAAGCTTAATTATAAATCAATTACAAATTTAAGACCTGGAGTAAACCAGAGGAGAGAGGCTCGTCGTTGCCACAGCTGCTCAAACATAGACTGAGGAACCATGTTGTCTTCAAAGCAGACTGTAACATTGTTAAAATGACACTGGAGAAGCATGAACTCGCACTAAAAACATTTGTGATCTGCTCCCTGCAGCCGTGTGTGTGTTTACTGGGTGTATTTCTGGAACTCACTGAAAGCCTGTTGACTGTTAGCAAAGCGGGTGCTAATATCACGGATAATTAAACTCCCTTAAAACGGCAGTTTGAGAAAAATCTAATGTACACAGTTCCCTCTTTTAACCTGAACGTGTTCAGTCGGCCCAGTCCTGTCCTGGTGGTTCTTCAGTTTCACAGCGGTGCTGCGAGGCTAACATGGGTTTTGTGGCTAATGAAGCCAAAGTAGCTTAGCACAAGCCACATGCTCTGTCCAGGTGAGTGGAAATGCTCCTCCCACTCCCCATCACTGAGCATGGTCTATGTTGTTATGGCTAATACAGCTGCCCTCCACACAGCAGACTAGGATTGAGGTCCCAGCTCAGACAGAAACACCATGCTACCATCCTACACCTAATAGGGTCCAATAGAACCACCACCTCGCACCCGGTGATTGCGAGTAGGCTCCGGACACATCGTGACCTCTATCAGGATGAAGCAACCACAGAAATTGAATGACTATATGAGTGAAAACCACATCCAGAAGTTTGTGTCCTGCTGCACTGTTTGATCGCCATCTGACCTCATACCGCTCGAGGTCAATATTAGCATGCAGGAAAGTCTCAGCAATTTTGCCTTCAAATATATCTGCAAGCGCGCCAAACTGGGATTTGAAGTGCAGAACCCAAGGAAGTCTGAGCCAATTAAGTTTTCAATTTGCCTGGACAGTAGCAGCTCTCCGTAGCCCACCTCAGCGAGGCTCTGAGTACAGGCTGTTCGCCTGGACACTCCAGATGAATGGTGCTCAGAGCTCTGGGGCTTTTTTTTTTTTTTTTTTTTTTGCAGAGAACATGTTGTGGGAGAACATCTCCTCCTACCATCCACAAGAGGAAAAGAAATGTTGAAATGTATGTAATTATGTCCCCAAGAAGCCCAGCTCATTCATTTCATTAGCAAAGTGACCTGTTTCATACAGCCTTCTTTACCTTGGAATACAGTGTTAACTTCTGGTTTTTTGAGAACACCAAGCCTCCACTCAAACAGATTTGTCAATACTGAAACTACCCAAATGTGTATTAGGAAAATCAGATAATGGCCAGGATTTTATTGTGTATTATGAATTGTCCAACAAAATAATAAATAAATAAATAAATAAAACAAATGAGGAAATAAGAGCGTCTCTGCTTTTCTGCTCATAGGTACAGGATACATGCTCCTGCTCTGTGGAGGCTTTCCTCATCCAAGGGTGAATCCTGAACTGCTGCATGTTTTCACTGTTTACTCTTTGTGGAAAAATAAATGATCCCAAACTAATTATTTAGGAATGAGGATAAATGATTATTACATTTTATGGTTTAGGATCATTCAAATATTTAAATTTTTCAACATCAGACCACTGTGTTCACAGCCACGGATGCGTGGAATGCAAAAGAAGGATTTCATTGTATGTTGTAGAATTACTAGTCATTTCACATCACATCACATTTAGTCGCAAATGACAGAAAACGAGGCTAATAACCTTGTTGGTTCCAGACTTGCAAGATTAAGAGGCCAGAATGGCACCAATTTTTGGCAGCTGACAACCATTATAATTGAGCTTAAAAAGTGTGGAACCGTTTTGGCAACAGCACCATCACCAGCATCATGGGCAGTTTGTTAGTGTGATACAATGATGTAACTCCAAAAGGGAAGGGGATGATCATTTTTCTGTGTCTTTCCACCGCAGTGGTAACTAAGCTCTCCCACACGGTTTGTTTCCCTTTGAGTATCACAGTCCACTTTCTTTCGAGCTGCAGAGCCTTCAGTTCATTCTCATTGAGTTTCGAGAGGGCTCACCCCAATGTGTTTTCTTCATATGAGACATTACCTACATCCCATCCCCTACTCTATTCCCTACGTTCCTCACCATATAATGCACAATATAGTGAATAGGACCCTGACCAGACTAAAATCCCAATCTTGTGCTCCTCGCTCCTCACTCCTCATTTAAAGCAACAGGATCTGAAACGGAGCTGTTTCAGAGAACAGGGCTGTTTAAACAGGGGACAAGTGATGCTGTGAAGTTTGATCCTTGTGGTATTTTGACATGAGCCCTGGTAGGATTGCATCTGATTTCACACAATAAAGCTGATTCATCAACTGTACTCAAGTCTCCACTTGGTCCATTCAACTTTGAGGAATAAAGGTGATTTCCATGACTGTAATTAGTCAGTAAATGAGTAAATAAGGAATCTGTCTCTGTCCAGTATGCTAGTCTCTCTCTTTCTCTGCTCATGGCAGAGACATCTGAAATATTTTAGACAATGTAGAGGATCCCAAACATTGAAAAGGCATGAACCAAAATGAGGATATTGCTCCACTCTGTACATGGGTAATATTTACTTATTTTTGCTGTTTAGGATCACTCAAGGTGGGAGACAGCTAAGTGTATTACCTGGTTAACAACCTGAGTTACAAATGAGATTCTGTGTAATTCAAACAGTGAATAAATACTTACAGACAAGTAATCTTGCAAATAATTGTCGTTCCTCTCCAACACACCATTCCACCTTAAAAGATGCTTAGCTTCTGAATGTAAACAACCAGAGAGAACTGCGTTTACCTACAATCATAGACGTTCCCTTAAGTGTAGTAGCTACCAAGAAAAGGAGGATATTTGAGCTTAACTACCCCCACAGAGGAGGAGAAAAAGCTGCCGTTACCTCAGAGGATTCAGCACTAGATGCAAACAGATCAGAAGACCGTAGAGGCCAGGTTACAGTTGGTTATAAAGCACAAGACAGATATAGCTCAGGGATAAAGTCTCATGGATAGATGAGACAAAGATTAGTCTGTACCAACAGGGACGAGATTAAGATGCTCTGGTGGCCCTGGGCAGTAGACTTATGAAGCCCTGGCTTAATAAATTCAGTTAAGCTAAGAATTAAATGTACTGCAAAACAACATGGGACTTGAAAGAATATAAATAAATATTAAATGCCTACAGAGTAGCCTTGTCTTTTCTGTTCAGATGGAAGACACACATCTTTCCCTACTTCTTATTCTCAGGGTCACTGCTGGTCTCAAAAAACACCAGTGCATCAGCTTACTCCCAAACAGGACCGTGATAGAGGTTGATCATTCGCAGTGCTAGGGAGTGAGTGTTGGAGTTTTAAACAACTCAGTGTCACTGCCGGACTGAGAATAGTCCACCAACCAAAAACATTCAGCGTCCTGTGTCCACTGACGAAGGGCTAGAGGGCGACCAACTCACACTGTGCATCAACAGATCAGTGGTAGTGTTTCTGACTTTACATCGACAAGGTGGACCAACCAAGGGGGAGTGTCTAACAGAGTAGACAGTGAGTCGGCACAGTGTTTTAAAACTCCAGGAGAACTGCTGTATCTGATCCACTCGTACCTTGACACAAATCAAGTTGAAAATGCAAAGGCAAAGAAGCTCTACTGCATCTTTCAACCTCAACCACAAAGAGGGCAAATAGCATCGCACCTTTGCCCTTGAGGGTTTCAAATCCGGACTAATCGTAGTTCCAGGCCTGGATTTAAATTTAATTTTGTATAGTATCACACTGGCCGTCTATTGTGAATATACTATAGTGTCATACCGGCCTTCCATTGTGACTATGGTATAGTGTCATACCGGCCGTCCATTGTGACTATGGTATAGTGTCATACCGGCCGTCCATTGTGACTATGGTATAGTGTCATACCGGACGTCCATTGTGACTATGGTATAGCGTCATACCGGCCGTCCATTGTGACTATGGTATAGTGTCATACCGGCCTTCCATTGTGACTATGGTATAGTGTCATACCGGCCGTCCATTGTGAATATGGTATAGTGTCATACCGGCCGTCCATTGTGAATATGGCATAGTGTCATACCGGCCGTCCATTGTGAATATGGTATAGTGTCATACCGGCCGTCCATTGTGACTATGGTATAGTGTCATACCGGCCGTCCATTGTGACTATGGTATAGTGTCATACCGGCCGTCCAATGTGACTATGGTATAGTGTCATACCGACTGTCTATTGTGACTATGGTATAGTGTCATACCGACTGTCTATTGTGACTATGGTATAGTGTCATACCGGCCGTCCATTGTGAATGTGGTATAGTGTCATACCAGCCTTCCATTGTGACTATGGTATAGTGTCATACCGGCCATCCATTGTGAATATGGTATAGTGTCATACCGGCCATCCATTGTGAATATGGTATAGTGTCATACCGGCCGTCCATTGTGAATATGGTATAGTGTCATACCGGCCGTCCATTGTGAATATAGTATAGTGTCATACTGGCCGTCCATTGTGAATATAGTATAGTGTCATACCAGCCGTCCATTGTGAATATGGTATAGTGTCATACCGGCCGTCCATTGTGAATATAGTATAGTGTCTTACCAGCCGTCCATTGTGAATATGGTATAGTGTCATACCGGCCGTCCATTGTGAATGTGGTATAGTGTCATACCAGCCGTCCATTGTGAATATGGAATAGTGTCATACTGGCCATCCATTGTGAATATAGTATAGTGTCATACAAGCCGTCCATTGTGAATATAGTATAGTGTCATACCAGCCGTCCATTGTGAATATGGTATAGTGTCATACTGGCACTGCCCTAAAGAATTGCGAAGTGGGTTTGGAAACAAAGGGTACTTGAGTCAAACCCTATAAGACCACCATAAATTAATGTGAATGACAACTAAAGTATTAATCCCCTCAGCACTAGGTTGATAGACCCAAGCCATCCAGTACCTCTGTGATGAGTTGGAATGGTGTTTGGGATCCAGAACTTATTGTTTAACATTGCCCACTGCCATCAAGTGCTCACAGAAATGTACCAGCATTGGATGTAAAGTCTTCCCAGAAGACGAGAAGATCTAACAGCAGCAAACGAGGACAAACTGCCTATTAATAATAACACATTTTGGGTTTTATAATGTTCCTTCACCGTGTAGCACTACACTAATAAGGGAGCAGGGATCCATTTCGGTCACAGCCGACGTGTTTAATATTTAAAGCAGCGCTCCATCAGTGGCGCAGCAGGTTCATCGCACCTCTCTGCTCCCAGATCAAATATGGAGTGGAAGGAGAGCGGCGCTGGGGCTTGTGTAATGTAACGGGGCAGGGGTGTGTGTGTGTGTGTGTGGGAGGAGTGGAGGGGGGCGATCCAGGCTGTGACTTCTGTGATGTTTACCATGGGAATAGAGAGAGAGAGAGAGAGAGAGAGAGGGGGGGGAGGGCATCCTGCATCCCACAGGAGCCAGAGAGATGGATGTATACGTCTGCGCATCTGCACATTTACTCACACATCCCGAACAGATGCCTTTCCCTCAGGAAAGTGCACTCCCCTGGGGATTGTAGAGGAGGATTTGGGAGGTGGGGGATTTGGGGAGAGGGAGTGCAAGTCTCTGACATCCTGGGCCAGGATCCTTCCTGTGCACGCTGCGGTGAAAAACTGATATCAAGGGAATTTATTTTAAACTAGCCAATCTACCAAATATGTCATTGTACATATATAACACCTATATAAACCTGTCATAACAACTGACTTCAACCCACATAAACATCTATAAAGGCTTATTCCAATCAGAGTCAGATCAGTCAAAGGCTGCTGAGTAAAATTCACCCTGCCTTTATTTGTGTACGTAGGTGGATGGCAGTTGTAATGAAAGGCTTTTACATAGGTGTCATGTAGCTTTATAAACAAACACCTACTTTAGGGGCTGTCAAAGACAAAGCTTTCAAGATATATTCACTAGTTTTAAGCATATTCACTAGTTTTAAGCTGCTTTTATCATATAAAAAATGCCATATGTCCACTTTAAAGGAAAGGACAGGCAATGTCAGGAGTTAAATAGACTTAAAACACATAAAAATGTTTATAAATGAGTTAAAACTTAGTAATAACATAGTAATACAATGATAACTAGTTCTTAAAGGCAAATAACTGTGTTCCCTAAGGGTACATTACAGTCTCTCCTCCATCTTTAATTACACACAGCAAATTCACCAGTGTTAAATAAACACTATTAGTGTTAAGTCAACACTGTGAGTGTAATAATATAAAACTTTCAATGTTAAGTTAACACTAATAGTGTTGATTTAACACTGGAGAATTTGCTGTGTAGTGCAGTCCTGGAGATGAAATTGAGTGAATGAAATCTACAGTTATAATAGAATAAGGTACAGTTAGGTTCCCTAATTACCACAGTCACAGCAAAAAGTACCACCACAGTGATTATTAAGTTTGCACAGAAATCCCTGAAAGTCCTTGGGGAGACGGGGGACGACGAGACATTCCCACTCTAACACAAGTTCAGAATTAACTGCAAATCGCCCATTTTGCTTTGCTTTGTTTTCAATCTTCCCCTCCCACTTAGTTATTATCAAAACAATATGTCACGTCAAGATCATAAACGCACATTCAGACGTGTCCTCGTTTGTTCTCTTCCTTTCCTTTTGCGAGGCCGCCTCGGTTTATTTTGCTAAGTTCCCTTAAAGGGATCCCCCTCCATCCCAGTGATAACAATGTTAATTAGTGGTGCTATATTTGCCAGAAGCATCTGTATTCTAATTATCTCGTGCCGTTTTACGCACACACAAGTCCGCATCCCTCTTTTTTTTCCCCGCCTGCTGTTTTAATTACTCCTGCGCTACAGTAATTCGACTGAGCGTTTACAGTCCCGTCAGCAGCAGATGGGGGCAAACGTAAAGAAATAAATAAATCCACAAAAATGGGGCACATACGCATGGCAGGATATAAAAGCCCATTCAGACCTCGTGCTTTAAGCTTTGCTTCACTTACACACTGAAATACACAACCACGCCTAGGGCTACAGCTCCCAAAAGCAGAGTTACGCAACCAGCTGGAGATGTGGAGGTGTTTCCCCAAAAACAATGTCGTCTGCGGGTGATTGCGTGTGTGTGTGTGTGTGTGTGTGTGTGTGTATGTGTGTGTGTGTGTGTGGGGGGGGCGGTTGTAGTGGTGTTGGTCCTGCTTTGTTTTAGTTTTTTTGGGACCAAGGTTACAGCTAGACATCTCTGGCAGCAAAGTCAGCATCATCTGTGGGGTTATTTAGCAGAAGTCATTTCTTCTCATTTTTTTCAAATCTGAGGGTACTGTATCTTTAATCAGGGAATGTAAATGTACATCATTGTATTATTATTGTAGATTTTAAGTTGTGTTCATTTCATACGCCCCATTTCATATCCAGCCCTTTTATTATGTTTTTTTATTTACTTATTTATTTATTTGTTTTATTTTATTTTATTTTTTATGTACCTTTAAGGAACAAAACTGGACTTTAACATCACTGATTTAACAAAAATAACAAGAAACACTGTAACAGAGAATGCTGCTTTCACGCGGTCAGCCTGCTATTCCCAGAACATTTCACAACAACTATGATCAAATATTAATATTGTGGAAGGATAATGTTCTTATCATTAGCACAAGCTTATTATTAATCTAATTGTTACAGTACGGACTGTGCTGCAGCCAATGTGTGAACACCCTGGAGAAAGTCTCACTACTGTCACATTACATCATGTAAAGGTCAAGACAATCAGACATGTATGAGTCACACGTGTCTGGAACACACACATTAGCACCTCACACGCACACACGCGCACACACTCTTCCATCTGTCCTGTCGGCTGGTTTCTTTGTTTACTGTGTGTGTGTTGAGGAATAAGGTCAGCTACTTTTAGTTGAACTGAGCCAAGGCTCCAGGCCAGACAGGTCCACACTGTTACTTCCAATCCTCCAGCGCAAAAATGGAGCATGACCTTGGGTCCAGCAGTTAAGAAAACCAGCGCACGCCGCTACTGTAACCTTTCACTGGACACTTGACCCCAGGAGCATCTCTGGGGAGGCTATTAAACAGCCAGCCGTTCTCCCACAATCCAACAGCGAAGGAGCGAAGAGAAAGTGTCTGGAAGCACCTTCACTGGCGGACTGTTTTTATAAATAGAGAACGTGTCACAGAAAATTTATGGACACAGTTTGACCTTATAGAAGTCCAGGAGTGGACATGTAGGATAGTGTTGCTCCGGGAATAAAGCCTCGATCTTATTTTTGTTTATCATTTGTTGTTGTTTTTCAGTTTAGTTTGAAAATAGCAGACACCAGATTTTACTGTGTTCAAGCTTCATAGGAAAAAGATCAACAGGAACGTGTCAAACAGCAATTACACTGAACTTTCACTGGAATCTGAGACACTCACACTGTGCTCATTCATCTTCTGTAAACACTTCATCCTCTTCAGGGTCTCAGTGTGTCCAGAGCATCACTCACACACTCACACACTCACACCTGTGGACAATTTCACACACACACACACACCTGTGGACAATTTCTCACACACTCACACCTGTGGACAATTTCACACACACACACACACACACACTTGTGGAAAAGTTCACATGCATACACACACACACACACACACACACATGTGGACAATATCACACTTGCACACACACACACTCACACCTGTGGGCAATATCACACACACACACACACGCACATACACACCCTCACACCTGTGGACAATATCACACTCGCACACACACACACACTCACACTCGCACCTGTGGACAATATCACACTCGCACACACACACCCACACCTGTGGGCAATATCACACACACACATACACACACACACTCGCACATACACACCCTCACACCTGTGGACAACATCACACTCGCACACACACACACACACACCTGTGGGCAATATCACACACACACACACACACATACACACCTGTGGGCGATATCACACACACACACACACACACACACACACACACTCGCACATACACACCCTCACACCTGTGGACAATATCACACTTGCACACACACACACACACACACACACATTCACACACACACAAACACACACGTGTGGACAATATCAAACTCGCACACACACACACACACACACACACACATTCACACACACACAAACACACACGTGTGGACAATATCAAACTCGCACACACACACACCTACACACACCCACACCTGTGGGCAATATCACACACACGCACACACACACACACACCGTGGACAATTTAGCAAAGCTAATATACTATGGGATCACATTAGGGTCATTAATATTTTGAGCTTGTGAAGGATGTTCAGTTGTGAATGCACTTATAGAAATGTGAAATGTGTTTATGAAGATTTGTAACATGGTGTTTATGTGTAAAAAGTGGTGTCCACACAGAAATAATCTGCAATCTCACAAGTGTAATTTGAGAATGTGTGAAATATTTTATGTATCTGAAAGTAACATTTTTGCAGGAATGTTTTCAACAGTGAGGATTCATATGTTTAAGACACGGACACACACACATTCCCTAACTGTAAGTGTGACTGCAGCAGTGACGTTCTAGTGCCTGCACCATTTGAGGTGGAATGGGAAAATTCACGCAAGTAGCTGGTGAATAAGAAGCTGATGTTTAGCTTTGTAATGCTAGGAAATCAAAGCCAAATCTTTAACAGCTGCTTCCCAACACACTGCTACAGGAACATAACACAGGGAAAACCTCCCTTAAGATGCTTAAATAAGGAAGCTCAGAACATAAGAATGCTGCTTATGAACTTTCACTTGATTGTAAACAGAGAGTGCTAGAATCGGTTGCCTCCTCAATGGCTAATCGCGCACTGTGCTAATTGGCTAGTCAGCTCAGGCGCAAAAACAGGGTCAAAATTCATGATTGTATTTTGTGTTTTTTAGCTTGTGACTTCAGTGCTGCCCTCAAAGTTAGACTTGTGAAATATTCCAGCAAAATGTTAATTACACATCCACAAAAATAAAATTAGATCAAATAAAAACTTTTTACAAGTGAATATTATATCAGGGGACCCACCATTGTTCATACATGCACAAAATAACTCTACAGCTGCAGATATCAACACAGTCA
The DNA here is from genome assembly GCF_029633855.1 of Hoplias malabaricus. NCBI lineage: Eukaryota > Metazoa > Chordata > Actinopteri > Characiformes > Erythrinidae > Hoplias > Hoplias malabaricus. The sequence goes on along the minus strand of NC_089803.1, from coordinate 16,364,897 downwards.
CAAACTTGAAATTGTAAGATTTTTCTTTTCTTAAGTTCACACATTCAAATATGTGTTCTTTTTTCACATGCACACGAAACGAAATATACATCTGCAGCAGAGGCGATTGCTCTAAGACTGCAAGGGAAGCTCAGCTTCCCCTAAAATGTAAAAAAATAAGTGATCAAATATATTCTGTTGTGTGTACATGTCATTGAATAAATATGCACTAAAACGCGCTCAACTTTTGTTCAGAATCAGCTTCTTATCACTGGTAAAGACGCGGCTTTCCTCTCAATCATTCCCACAGTTTCACGGTGCTTTAAAAGTTCAATAGCGAAGCAGCAAAGTGCAGGGAAACGAGACGAGTCATTGGATAAATGCTGGGCTTTGTCCCGCCCATCGGACGCTCAGCGTCTCTGGGGGTCTATGGGGCAGTGGGCTGGCCTTGGCTGGCCCGGACGCTCAGCTTCTGCATGGTGATTGGATGATCTGTCTGAGGCTGAATCCCTTTTTGATTGACAGCGAAATGAGCGAATCAGCGATCCTTTGGTGTAAAGATCCGTGGGAGCACAGGCGGACACACTTCACATGACACACGACAGGGTCACAGATCATTTTCTTGAAAAGGAACGGAGGGTAGAATTTACGTATAAATAAACCGACACATTTTATGATGTAGGCCGAAATTGAGCTTCCCCTCCTTGAAAGACCTGCATCCGCCACTGATCTGCAGGCTGTATTAATGACCTTTATTTGATTCCATAATCCACCTACCAACATGTGTGTTTTGACTACAAAGCAGAACGCCCAGAGGAAACCCAAACAGTCACAGGGAGAACACACCACACTCATTACAGGCGGTGCAGATTGATCCCAGGATCCAGCGGCACTGTGCCACCCCATACAGTTTCAGTCTGATTAAAGAGAAGTTGTAAATGGGGCACTGTAGAAAATATAGAAATGGAGCATTTTCCTGTTTTTAGTTCCTTGCAAAAGTCCATTTTTGTTTGTACCAACCCTTAAATCTCTGTGGATCTTTAGCTTACACATGCACAGATAATGGCTTAATATGATTTATTCCACCCTTCAAACACATGCTGTCAGATGGCTCCAGACTCATACTGAACCAAGATCATCCTTTACTTCTAATGCAGTGCTGAGTATGATAATAAAGCGAGGTCAATAAACTGACTCTTGATCAGTGTACGTATTCTGAGTCAGTTTATACAACCACTTGATTTCAAAGCACTTCTTAATCTCACTTCTCATGCACTCTGAGGCAGATAAACCTGGCATGAAACATCTGGCTGCGGCCACGAGCTTGGGATGCTAATCCCAAGTGTGGAACAAAGGCTGGGATTCGTGTTCAACTTGGTCCAGGTTTGTGTGGAATTTACAGCTAGGTTTAAAGAACGCACAGCATCATCAATGGGCTTTAAATTAGAGTTCCGTTTGGACACTATACGTCCAAACATTTGTAGTTCACACTTCCCACCCCCTGAGTGAGCTCAGCTACTTTAAAAGAGCAATCTGTAATACTGACAGGAAGTGTTAAAAGTGGGTACTGCAATACAGTTTTAAAACATTGAAGAGACTTGTCTGCCACCCTCCCACGATGCAAAGCTCACACAGGTTGCCAGGTTTAGTCAAACTTAAACTAAACGAATGAGTGCAAATTGAAATCAAAACTTTTTGCCCATAATAGCTAAAACAAATCTGCCGTAACCAATCTATTTACACAGAAAGGTGTCCATCATTTCACTAAAACACCTAACTACACAAGAGAATGGCTAAAAATAGAATGAGTGGGTGCCATTTACTCCTACAAGCTTTAGATTTCCATTACCACCTTCAATGTTTGCACTAGATGTGATTGGTGTGATCTTAATTCTCGATTTTTCCCTTCCACCATAAAATGTCATTTTGGAAACTGATGCTTGTTTTGTTTGCAATTTTTGTATTTAAACATTCTGTTCCACCTTTAATGGGTCAGTTTACGAAGCTAATATTGGCAACATTCATCAGCTTCTAACTGGAATTCTTTGTTCCACCTTAAATAGGTAACTATGTAAATATTTATAGAAGTTAGCTTTTGAAATACACCACTTCTACCCATTTTTCGTTTAAAACACAAACACCACAGAGTTAATACACCATATTGTAGTCCTGCTACACAGTAGTCGTGCTGTGCTCTAAGCTGACTCCATTTTTCAGACACCTTGACAACATTTCCTCTTGTTTTACTCCATTTCTGGTCATGGAGCTTTGCCGAAGGATGCTGAGGCTTTTTAGGTCTGGTAGAATCTAAACTTATCTCTGTTCAGTTGCTGGCTTCCATGGTTGGAACACGCTGTTTGTGTTTTCTATTATATGTCATGCCCGTACCTGGCAACCCAGGCAGTGGGAAGTGTACTGTGATTGGACAGTGTGCAGGATCACAGACCGAAACACCAAAAGGGTTCTGCTCTGGAACAGACACTTCCCACAGAGGAATATCCCAGCTGAATCAGTGCTGTCAGAAACACCAGTGCTTCAACTTAGCAGGTCTCCTTAATATCTGATGACACTCCCTGGTCATTTTATGATGTACCATCAACTCACCTCAACACACACACACAGAGCTCTAAACATTACTATATCGGTGACCCCAGTGTGCTGTGAATTGTCCACCACTCTAATAATACCTGGGCAACAGCAGTCAGAAACTGTCCAATGATGGGATAAGCCCACCAGTGAGCAGTGAGGCTGTTTCTAATAAAGTGGAAGCCATGACTAAGTACAGTGACAGGACTTCTATATGGAATGGCTTTAGCATTAAATATTTGTTAACACGCTTGTAATGGTCCTGGGATTCCAGTTGTGGACATGGTCACATCCCACCACCACCGCAGTGTGCTAAGTGCATTTAGCCTCTGGATGCCTCTTCCCTCAGAAATTTTTGATGCTTGTTTGCATTTACATTGAGACACAGATTTTAAAAATGCACTTCATTTGCATGTGTACTGCATTAATGCTACACTGGTGTGCACACAGTCTGAGGAGCTGGAGCGTGGAGTGAAGCCTATGTGTGTTTCTTTAGCTTGAGTGTTAGAGTTGTGTATGTGGGGAGTGGGGGGTGAGGGGGGGTGGGGTGCATCCGCTTGGTGTTAATGTTGCATGCGTTTGAGACAGAGTGTATGTTTTTTTCCCCTGTCTTTCATGTGCATAGACATGATGACGTCTGGAGGCCGTGTGACACTATGTTCCAGATAGAGGCTAGTTGCTTCCACCCTCTGGCCATTTGACGTCAGTGTAGACAGAAGGCTGACCACTCACACTCACTCACACAAACACACACACACACACACACACACACAGACACACACACACACACAAAAAACACCCAAGGATATAGAATCACTCAAACCCAAAGGCAAGACAATAACATGCTAGCTCAGATTTAAAAAAAAAGATATAAAATAAAATGTAAAAAACCCCAATGACTCCAGTCCCTGTTTTCTAACAAACACAGCCTGAAGTAGCAGGAAAAACACTGGGATTCTCCAGCCACCTCATATTTTATTGTTAAAATCCCCTCTAGTTGCAGAGTGTAATTCAGTTTTACAGCACTGTCCTGAAACCAAGATGGAGAAGTGAAGGTAAATGTGTTGTTTCCTACCCTCCTTGAAATGTTACGTAGTGCAGTTTCTGCAGTGCTGAGCCCACATTAGCAGTGACAGAGGCTCTATTCTCCCTATTACAGGTAATGTGTCAGTCACACAGCTCCAAGGACCTGGAGGTTGTGGGTTCAAGTCCTGCTCCAGGTGACTGTCTGTGAGGAGTGTGGTGTGTTCTCTCTGTGTCTGTGTGGGTTTCCTCCGGGTGACTGTCTGTGAGGAGTGTGGTGTGTTCTCTCTGTGTCTGTGTGGGTTTCCTTCGGGTGACTGTCTGTGAGGAGTGTGGTGTGTTCAGAATCAGAATCAGAATCAGAATCTCTTTATTTCGCCAGGTATGTTAGACATACTAGGAATTTGTCTTGGTGACAGCAACACATGTATAACATGTAACACGTACACAGACTGTTAACAAAACTTTAAAAGAGGTACAATAAACAATAAATAGACTAAAAAAATACAGTTAAGTACTAGAAAAAAAGAGCGTTAAGACATAAATTAGACAACATAAAATATAAAATCTATACTGTACAGATATGCGTATGAATATAAATGTTTCCAGATATTCCTAAAGTAGGTTATATTATGTGGGTTTCCTCCGGGTGACTGTCTGTGAGGAGTGTGGTGTGTTCTCCCTGTGTCTGCGTGGGTTTCCTCTGGGTGACTGTCTGTGAGGAATGTGGTGTGATCTCCCTGTGTCTGCGTGGGTTTCCTCCGGGTGACTGTCTGTGAGGAGTTGGTGTGTTCTCCCTGTGTCTGTATGGGTTTCCTCTGGGTGACTGTCTGTGAGGAGTGTGGTGTGTTCTCCCTGTGTCTGCGTGGGTTTCCTCTGGGTGACTGTCTGTGAGGAGTTGGTGTGTTCTCCCTGTGTCTGTATGGGTTTCCTCTGGGTGACTGTCTGTGAGGAGTGTGGTGTGTTCTCCCTGTGTCTGCGTGGGTTTCCTCCGGGTGACTGTCTGTGAGGAGTTGGTGTGTTCTCCCTGTGTCTACGTGGGTTTCCTCTGGGTGACTGTCTGTGAGGAGTGTGGTGTGTTCTCCTTGTGTCTGCGTGGGTTTCCTCCGGGTGACTGTCTGTGAGGAGTGTGGTGTGTTCTCCCTGTGTCTTCGTGGGTTTCCTCCGGGTGACTGTCTGTGATGAGTGTGGTGTGTTCTCCCTGTGTCTGCATGGGTTTCCTCCGGGTGACTGTCTGTGAGGAGTGTGGTGTGTTCTCCCTGTGTCTGCGTGGGTTCCCTCCGGGTGACTGTCTGTGAGGAGTGTGGTGTGTTCTCTCTGTGTCTGTGTGGGTTTCCTCCAGGTGACTGTCTGTGAGGAGTGTGGTGTGTTCTCCCTGTGTCTGTGTGGATTTCTTCCGGGTGACTGTCTGTGAGGAATGTGGTGTGTTCTCCCTGTGTCTGCGTGGGTTCCCTCCGGGTGCTCCGGTTTCCACCCTCAGTCTAAAAACACACGTTGGTAGGTGGATTGGCGACTCAAATAAATTGTCCGTAGGTGTGAGTGTGTGAGTGAATGTATGAGTGTGTGTCACCCTGCAAAAATTGGTGCCCCCTCCAGGGTGTGTTCCTGCCTTGCGCCCAGTGATTTCGGGTAGGTTCTGGACCCACCTCAACCCTGAACCGGATAAGCGCTTACAGGCAATGAATAAATATATTTTAAGGAAAGAATATTACCAGGTGTTCCTTTAAATGACACAGTATCATATTGGCTGCTGGACAATCTTCCAACTCCAGTACACGAGCAGCTTACAGAATATATTTTCTGTTATTAAGGGACCTTGGAATTCAGATATATGGACATATGAAGTGTTTCATTTTCAGAACTTTACAAATGAACCTCCTGGAGTATTTTTCAGAGGATATGTCTCACAATGGGAAACCCTCAGCATATTTTGCCTTTGTAGGCTGTAGATGTATAGTATATATTTCAGGAAACATTTTTGCTTCAAGCCTGAATGTTATTACCATATCCTTAGCATGTCCTGAGCTGTGAAATCATTACTGTTGTGGGCTCTGTATATTGTAAACATTTGTTAAATTTTTGGCTGCATTTCTGTCATCTTCCTAAAAAAGGGTTGCACTAGAGGATCATCCTTGAGAGAGAGTTTCTGGCTTCATTTTTTTTATATATTATTTATTTTTTTACAAGAGAGAACCACATAATGTATTAGTTTTATGAGTTTTCACACCTCCGGCTCACACTGTGTGATGTGGTGATATAAGTGGCATATTATGTTCACTAGGCTAGGAGAATTCGGGAGTAGTTTTAGCCTAATACTTTTAGAGGTTCATCTTGATATTTATTCAATGTGAGCACACTCTTTCTAGGCTTTTTTCTTTTTCTTTTTTTTTTCCATGGGAAACAACACGGTCACAAAAGACAGAATGGTTTTAAAGCGTTTCACTGGCACAGGGCTCTAGCCTGGCAACCTATAAAAGGGATTTCCGCACACAGATTTGCATTTTCACAGTTTTTTTTAATGATTATACTGAGTATTGCTGTAAGCCTCTCCAATCAAAAATGATTAGTCGATACATGACATGGTGATTTCTCTGATCTGTCTGCGTGCAAGCGGATTGTTTCTCAGGAACAGAAGCAGTTTCTGGGTTAGAAACCTTAGTTTAATAAGAATATATTACATAACCAATATTTGGCTGTATTTACTGCCATAAATACACTTTCAATCTATTTCAAATTATGGTCCTTCAAAGGGGCAAAATGACAATGGTTCCGTACAGAACATTGAAGGGCGGCACGAAGGTGCAGCAGGTAGTGTGTCAGTCACACCGCTCCAGGGACCTGGAGGTTGGGGGTTCTAGTCCTGCTTTGGGTGACTGTCTGTGAGGAGTGTGGTGTGTTCTCCCTGTGTCTGTGTGGGTTTCCTCCGGGTGACTGTCTGTGAGGAGTGTGGTGTGTTCTCCCTGTGTCTGTGTGGGTTTCCTCCGGGTGACTGTCTGTGAGTAGTGTGGTGTGTTCTCCCTGTGTCTGCGTGGGTTTCCTCCGGGTGACTGTCTGTGAGGAGCGTGGTGTGTTCTCCCTGTGTATGTGTTGGTTTCCTCCAGGTGACTGTCTGTGAGGAGTGTGGTGTGTTCTCCCTGTGTCTGTGTGGGTTTCCTCCGGGTGACTGTCTGTGATGAGTGTGGTGTGTTCTCCCTGTGTCTGCGTGGGTTTCCTCCGGGTGACTGTCTGTGAGGAGTGTGGTGTGTTCTCCCTGTGTCTGCGTGGGTTTCCTCCAGGTGACTGTCTTTGTGGATTGTGGTGTGTTCTCCCTGTGTCTGCGTGGGTTTCCTCCAGGTGACTGTCTTTGTGGATTGTGGTGTGTTCTCCCTGTGTCTGCATGGGTTTCCTCCGGGTGACTGTCTGTGAGGATTGTGGTGTGTTCTCCCTGTGTCTGTGTGGGTTTCCTCCGGGTGCTCCGGTTTCCTCCCACGGTCCAAAAACACACATTGGTAGGTGGATTGGTGACTCGTAAGTGTCCATAGGCGTGACTGTGTGAGTGAATGTGAATGTGTGTGAGTGTGTGTGAGTCTGTGTTGCCCTGTGAAGCACTGGTGCCCCCTCCAGGGTGTGTTCCTGCCTTGCGCCCAATGATTCCAGGTAGGCTCTGGACCCACCACGACCCTGAACTGGATAAGCGCTTACAGAGGATTAATGATTGAATAGAACCTTGAACACTTGAAGAACTTTTTACATTAATAAATGGTGTGTTGCATCATGAATAAATAAATTAGCAACAAAAGAATCCCTTGATACCTATGTGAACATTGATCCCCACCCTTCCTTTGCCCCTCATCCCACTCCACAGTGGTGTGGAAAATGCAGTCAGAGTACAAAACCATTACTCAACAAGAGTGATGAGCGAAGAGAAGGACTGTAACCCAAGTCCTGAGGTAAATGTCCACACTGCAGTTCGGCTAAAAATATACTGTATATATTTACAGTATGGTCTTAGCATGCAACACACTGAACATATTTAAACAGACGTGTACGGCATGGAGAGTTTCACCTCATCAAACCCAACCATAATACAATATACATAGTAGTTCATATTTAATGTATAACATCAGATATATGTATATGTTATGGCATATTTTATGTTCTGTAACTTAAACTAAAAAAAATAAATAAAAAATAGAAACTCTACACAAAAAAAGGACATTAATTACCCTAAACTCCATACAGTACTTCTGTGATGAATTGGACCTATAGAGTGTACAGTGTAGGAATTAGGACACTCTGAGTGTATTAGACAGATGCCTGGGTCGAGGCAAAAAAAAAAAAAAAAAAAAAGAAAAGAAAAGAAAAAAAAAAAAAATCAGCAGCCCAGATATTAGCAGATGGCCTCTGGCCCTAACCATACACCAGGAAGGTGGGTGGTCCACACTGGAGGGGTTTCAGTGAAGTGGCTAGTGTGTATATGTTTAGCTTGACTGGTTCATAGACTTCAGTGCAGTTCATTACAGTGCTGCAAATGCAGTTTAAATGTATGGCACTTAAGCCATTTGAGAAACCATTAAAAGAATGTATGGATAATATAATTTGTTCTGGAGGTTGAGTGAAGCAACCGAGCCTGACATCTGCTTACCTTAAGAGTCCTGAGATTGTGGAGTGTGTGTGTGTGTGCGTTGGGAGGTATCGGTGGTGAGGGCTGTTCTGGGGGGCTGTAAGAGTGGCTGCACACATTGCATTTCTCTGTCATGCTTCACAAGCTCATGCTAATTTCATTAAAGTGACTAGCTGATCAAGGCCTGTGGATTCTCAGCATGCTGTGAGCACAGAGAGGGGGAGTGCTGTATGATGTTTGTGCTCGTAACATTGGGGAATATCACATGATCACAAGCTCCACCCCCACCCAATCCCTCCCCTATAAACAGAGAAGAAAGAAAACCTTCTAGGAAAGCTGTTCAGACGAATCATGGCCAAGGATTCATCACTCACAGCTCAAGGTCCCGAGACTTTGAATGTGTTCAAATAAAACCTTATTTCCTCAAAGTTTTGATTATTTCTGTTTATTCAAGTATAATATTAATATACTATAAATAGTGGCTCACTGTTTTCTTAACTCTAGATATTGTAGATGATGTGAATTTAGGGGTTGCTCCAGACTAAGGTTTTAGATAAATATCATATTTGTATGATTTTCTAGAAAGTGTAACTGATTTTGTTAAATTCATGGTTCACTTTTTTATGTGGAGTGTATATATCTGATTGAGCTGACATTACAGCAGGGAGAACACACCACACTCCTCATAGACAGTCACCCGGAGGAAACCCACACAGACACAGAGAGAACACACCACACTCCTCACAGACAGTCACCCGGAGGAAACCCACACAGACACAGAGAGAACACACCAAACTCCTCACAGACAGTCACCCAGAGGAAACCCACAAAGACACAGGGAGAACACCCCACACTCCTCACAGACAGTCACCCGGAGGAAACCCACGCAGACACAGAGAGAACACACCACACTCCTCACAGACAGTCACCCGGAGGAAACCCACGCAGACACAGAGAGAACACACCACACTCCTCACAGACAGTCACCCGGAGGAAACCCATGCAGACACAGGGAGAACACACCACACTCCTCACAGACAGTCACCCGGAGGAAACCCACGCAGACACAGAGAGAACACACCACACTCCTCACAGACAGTCACCCGGAGGAAACCCACGCAGACACAGAGAGAACACACCACACTCCTCACAGACAGTCACCCGGAGGAAACCCACGCAGACACAGGGAGAACACACCACACTCCTCACAGACAGTCACCCGGAGGAAACCCACGCAGACACAGGGAGAACACACCGGAGCGGGACTCAAACCCACAACCTCCAGGTCTCTGAAGGTATGTGACTAACACACTACCTGCTGCACCACCGTGCCACCTTTTAACATATTATTGCAATTCATAATTGAAACATTCTTCTGCTATTTTGTCATCTTAGGTTAGCTGTTGTATGGTATTAAACATGACATTTAATGTCATTTCATTCAACAAAACATAAACTAACTGACTAACAACTAATAAACTAATGATGAATGTGCTACGTTCATGACCACAAACATCAAAATCACCATCTTTAAATCGTCTAAACCAAACCTCACACATACGTTTGGATAAAATATTATCCCCACGATCAGAACAAATTAAGGCACATGCTTTTGCAGCATTTTTTTCCCAATGGAGCTCATAACGAATGCAGTGACCAATAAATTCTTCTCACTTGCCCTTTTCAAACTACTTAATTTGTAGGTTTTTTAATGTTGCATAAAATGACAACTGCCATATTTAATAATATTCCACAGTTACCATAAAATGAAAACAGCAGGAGAATATTTAAATGAGTTTAAATCACAAGACAGCAAAATAATAATATATAAATACATAAATAAAAAATAATTGAATGGCTCTGTAGCTAACACACAGCTCCATGGCCTTGGAGTCCCGGGTTCAATCCCTGGCTTGGTTCACTGTCTGTGTGGAGTGTGATGTGTTCTTTCTCTCTGTGTGTGTGTGTGTGTGTGTGTGTGTTTGTATTTCCTTTAAGTGCTCTGGTTTCCTCCCAATATCAAAAATACATATTGTGAGCTGGTGTGAGGTGCAAGTGTGGGAAATTGTCCACAGGGAGGGGTGTGTGTGTGTGTACGAATGTGCAGATTGTCCACAGGTTACAGAAAATGTTTGATTTTGTTGATAATGTGTGGAAAAATTTATGATTTTGTCACAGTAGGTTTTCTTTTATTTTATTTTTTTGGTTAATGCCAGGAAAAACACGTTTCTGCCAGATGTTTGCACTGGTAACAGGAGCCTAGGCCCGAATACGTCACATGATCAAATTATACTGGTAAATGTATATTTTCTTTATATTTTGATGAGCAGTTTGAATTCATTTCTTTTTTTCCACATGTTGTGGGATGTATTTTCTTGAAATGTATTTTATATAAATTAATGAACTGTTAACTGTTAAGAGTTAACATGAGGAGCAAACACCCGAGTGTTGATATCACTGTACCCCTCCACACTCAGTTTTACACACACACACACACACACTCCCAAAGAGAGTCCAGGAAATCTTTTCAGATGACTTGCCGTTTGATCAAGTGTGTGTTAAATAAAGAGCACTATCTGACAATTCCCAGTGCAGGAGCTCTGCAGGACATCTGTCTGCTTGCGGCCAGCCTCACTTCCATCTTACACAGAGGACCCAGGGGAGCGATTTCCACAGAGAGTCTTCAGAGAGGGTCCCAGGAGTGAGACCACCAGAGAGAAACAGAGACCGCCAGAAAGACAGACAGCCAAAGAGCTTAATCCACAATCTCTTCCACTGTGGCAGGCATCAAGGAACAATCAAATCACTCACTCCCACACGGAACAGCTCCAGTACACACACCTCTGACCCCACCCTTTACATATCTACTGCTGTGAGATGTTCAACCGAGGTCCTGACTCTCTGAGGTCATTAAAGATCCCTTCTGGCCTCCTAACAGTCTCCATCTTCAATAAACCAGCTCGGTCACTCCCTCTCGTCTCCTCTCTGCCTAACAGCTGACGTGTGGTGACTGTACTGGTGTGGTTCGGCTGCCATCACATCATCATCAGTGGAGGTTGAGGTCACTCCCTAATGTCCGAAAGAAGGTAAAGTGCTCTGGGAGTCTGGGAAAATGCGGTGTAAGTGTAACTATAATTCACTCATTCATTTCTAGTGGTCTGATCCAAAGTCAACAATATATTTGCATTAAATAATTGCATAGACTTGCTGATTCCTTCTTTTCTTTAATGCTGTTCACACTGAGAGCCGGATAAATGTTAGTGATAAAATCACGACCATCTGCCAGGAGTGCATCATTAAATAGCCATGTTTAATGCAAAAACCTTGCAGTTTGCTTTGCAAATTGCTTTTTCATCTAATTACCCATGGCGTCTTTTATTAGCACCCCTATGGGATTGCTTATATTATGTTAGCGTCAAGCTAATAGTGGTGCATATTCATGCAATTATACATAAAAGGGATTATGGAGATATTGGCACTGACCTGCCGCGGTGGAAGGTGGTGACACCAGTTTCATTACTGATTTCTTTAATGTAAGTTTACTGTAAGTCATTGTTCATAATGGTATATAACACCCCAATGACGACTGTCATGAACCTACGTAAATATCTTTGCACGGAGAATCTGGAGGAGCGGAAGATTATTTGGCAAGGGTTGGGTTTGATTGTGTGGTTTTAGACTGAAACAGCACGGTAAACAGGCTGCAAAGACAGATACATTTACCTCATACACTTCTCTCCCTGTGTCGGAGAGAGTCTCACAGCACTCAGAAGCACAGCAACACCTCTTTGCATCAGGGGTAAAGATTCCACTGAGTTGTACAATAAGGGGAGAAAATACCATGAATACACTCTTAGCCATATTAGCATTTTCATTGTAAGTTCTAATGGAAATACTGCTAGCACATTAGACTGCATTTCTCTGATCTTGTGATTAAATGTGTGTGAGTTATTCATATACAGGCTTCCGTGATATTGTCATTTCACTCATGTTTTGTTTCAGCGTGTAGTAAATACAGACTCAAGCCATTGTTTTGTCTCATTCTTTTCCCCCTGTTTACAGGGTAAATAATCTGATCTCACTGTCCCTGTGCTCTGAGAGTGGAACAGGTTTATTGCGAATGTCTGCCTCAATTATTTCCCTGATTTAAATAAAGTTTCTTTTTCTTGTCTGAAACTGTGAGTGATCAGTGAGGGAAGTTTCCACACCACAGAGAATTCATGTCCAAATAACAAATTCACCCTCTGTAGGGCACAGTGTAGGTCATAAAACCACGTTGTGTTTTGAATGTTAAAAATAATATTTGATCTGGTATAAGGTTTATTTCCTGTCAAATTAGAATATTGCTGTGCACTATGCAGGGAGAAAAGCACAATGTGGGACACAGTCTGAATTCCTGACTGACTGACACAGACAAAACTGAGCTGTATCTACAAATGTGATGTGGATAAATGGATTAGGAATCTTTTTATTATTATTATTTTAATGTCTAAATAAGGACTAAACATGCATTCATTCATTATCTGTAACCCTTATCCAATTCAGGGTCGCGGTGGGTCCAGAGCCTACCTGGAATCATTGGGCGCAAGGTGGGAATACACCCTGGAGGGGGCGCCAGTCCTTCACAGGGCAACACAGACACACACACACATACCTACGGACACTTTTTGAGTCGCCAATCCACCTACCAATGTGTGTTTTTGGACTGTGGGAGGAAACCGGAGCACCCGGAGGAAACCCATGCGGACACAGGGAGAACACATCAACTCCTCACAGACAGTCACCCGGAGGAAACCCACGCGGACACAGGGAGAACACATCAACTCCTCACAGACAGTCACCCGGAGCGGGAATCGAACCCACAACCTCCAGGCCCCTGGAGCTGTGTGACTGTGACACTACCTGCTGCACCACAGTGCCGCCCTAGGACTAAACATGTAAAGAGACAATTTAAACATCACAGTTTTTTTATTTGAGTTGAGTTTGAGTAATGAGAAAGTTCCAAATATGGCGGCTTCTACACAGAATGAACAATCCATGGATATGAAAAATGCCTGAAAAATGTTTGATTTCTGGAGGTGGTGTTGGTGGGGCCAACAGGTGGGTGACTCCATTGGAGGAGGTTGAGGCCACTCGCTAATGTCCCAAAGAACTTAAAGTGCTTTGGAGGTCTAGAAAATTGTTGTAAAAGTGCCAATGTCATTCATTCATTCAACTGCTAACCGGATGACCCTTCTACACAGAGTACATGGAAAGCACAGAGAGGGTCGGGTAACCATATCTAAATGTCTCATATTCTTTGCTCTGTTGTGAAATTGACATTCAATAATACTTTGACTGGGAAATAATTAGGCATAAGAACAGCAGAGGAGTGTGTTATCACAAGAACATCAGTGCTGTGATTTGGTGGCAGCTGTAGAACTAATAGACTAGAGAATAGTGCATTGTGGGAGAAGATGAGGCAGGGTGTAATAACAGTAATGACCAAGCTGATGATAATCTAGTGCCCAGCGCTGAATATACAGTGTGTTCTTACAGATACATTCAGTGTCATTCCCTAATCGTATTTATGCTGATTACATTTTTAAGAGAATTATACTTTTCCTACTATCTACATATGAGATACGATGCATCTACTATGATGTGCGCACAAGATAAAATCATTAAATCAGATACTAAGAAGTAAGCCTCAGTATCAAAAAGTTTCAAGTCACCACATAATAATAGTATCTGGTGCACACTCAGAAGTAATCTGTTCACACTTGATCGCTTCTGGTGCCATCTCAAAAGTGTTATACACTCTTTTAATAGTATCTGGTGTGTATTTGGTATTATCTGGTACTCAGTCAGTGGTTTCAGGTGCTCACCAAATACAGGATGATGCTTAATCAATAGTATAAAGTGTTCACTTGATATTTTTTGGTGCTCACTCAATATTATTTGGTCCTCACTTAATATAAACTGTGAGGAGTTTGATGTGTTCTCCCTGTGTCTGCAAGGGTTTCCTCCGGGTGCTCTGGTTTCTTCCCACGGTCTAAAAACACACGTTGGTAGGTGGATTGGTGACTCAAAAGTGTCCGTAGTTGTGTGTGTGTTGCCCTGTAAAGGACTGGCGCCCCCTCCAGGGAGTGTTCCTGCCTTGCGCCCAATGATTCCAGGTGAGCTCTGGACTCACCGCGACCCTGAACTAGATAAGGGTTACAGATAATGAATGAATGAATGAATGAATATATGGTGCTCATTCAATAGTCGCTCACTAGTATTTGGTGTTCACTTCACTCTGTGTTATTAGGTGCTCACCAAGTATTATATGGTGCTCACTTAAATGGAGATCTTTGTCATTTTAATCCAATACATTTTTAATAATATTCAGAGACTATTTCGTCACTTTTCACTAGCTCTCCAGTCTGTGTACGCTCTGGAAAAAGGTCCAATGTTATTGTACAGCCCTAGCTCAGTATATGGGATACAAACTAAATGCCCCAGTTCGAAATGACTCAGACATTCTCTTATCTTTGTTGTTTCATTTTTATGACTTAAGGTGGAACATGGAAGTTCTACAAACTAAACTGTTTGAATTAAAAAGAGTGAATAAAAACTTACTCAAACATTCTGTTCCACCTTAAAAGTTGCAGAGCTTCTGAATGAAACGAAACCTGAAGGGGAGTTTGGTTTACTGTGAGAAGAGCAGTAACCTTTAATAGTATCATGTGCTCACTTAATAGTGTCGGGTGCTCAATGAAAAGTATCTCCTGCTCATGGATTATTATAGGTTCCAATACAGATCAAAGGAAACGGAGTTGGTTTAAACCGGTTTTAAAGCACTTCACTTTCACAGAGCAGGTGCTGCATTAGCTCTGGCAGTTAGTCTCCAGACATTTAGGAAATCCGATCAGAGCCTGGCTGACCAGGGAAGGTCCTGCTTGTTTGTGTCATTACCTGGTGATGAAGCTCACAGAGCCTCTCAGTGAGAGCGATTAAATATTGATATTCACACAGCTGGCCGAGGCTTCCTCACGCACGCCGATGATGTTTGTCACTAATTCAATCATCTATGCTAACACTCTGAACTCAGATTCATTACAGAGACAGAGCCTCTGCACTTCCAAGGTGCGCTGCGCTCTTATAGACTAAATCTGCCCCCCCTCCCCCTTTGGGGTTTAGTTCCTCCCTATGCGTGTGTGTGTGTGTCACTTCAATATGAATTATTACTGTAAAGTGTACATCAGCAGCAACATCAACAACAAAACAAACATACACACGTTCATTGGTCGTTTCCACCAAAACAAAAGCAGGACTCATCACTGAAAATGCTGCCACTGACCTGCTGCCATTTTGAGTGACTCCATGATTGTTTGGCACAACACCATTGCAGTCTTTGGAGGCATTGACATGGTGTTAAGGCAGTTGTCATGGTCTGCCAGCTTGCAGTTCTGCATCCTGCAGCCATCTGCCAATGGTGCTGGCCAACCGGACGGCTCATGGAGGGCATCAGTGCTTGCTGGATCCGTCATTTCTCCCTCTCTGTGGTTCATGTAGGTTTCCCAGATCCTTCATGTTGCTGGTGCGTGCCTACTTCTATCCACTGCTGCCAACTGTGTGCTATGGTAATATCCTCATAACTGGTATGACACACAATATTTTGATAAGCCCATCCCACTTCTTGGAACCCTACAATGGGACCCCTCTGGAACTCTTCCACCTGCTCAAATTGCTTTTCTCTAAAGCCGACTTCACTCGCAAAGGACGCTATCAACACAAGAGCATGAGTCAGAAAGCATGCGCAACAGGATGACCTTACAGCGATAAGGCCCGTATTTGCTTAGGTTGCATGTGCAGCCAAGCATGTAACTCAACCCATTTGCGTGTCTCACAGTGTCAAATGTATCCACCAAGTTTCATTCTTATTGATTGATCCCTCCTGGGTTCAATTATTTTGTTAACAATTAGATTACTATTATTATTATCATCATTATTAAATAAGCCTCACCTCAGGTGCACACTCAGATGGACCTGTGAAGCAGTAATTAATTCTGCATGCAATTCATTGTGAAAATACACTATAATTTGCATCCACCCTCCAACCCCTCCTTTTCTGGCACTGTGCAATGAAGCTTCCCAAGCTGCTGACCATTGACTCCATTGTGAACGCCCACCTGATGTGGCCATGCAGCCCAGCGGAGACCATCAGCTGGTGATAAGAGCCCGGGGCAGGGTCAGATTGTGGTCAAACTAATAGAGAAAACAACTGAAAATTTTAATTCCCAAACACATTGGGCTATTACACACAAATAATAATGAAAGACCCCATTAAACACCATTTAAAAAACCATTGTCTTCTGTAATGGCGAATAATGGACAATTCATTCTCAGTAAATGTGATGCCTGCATGAGATTATTGAAATATTTGCCTAGAGTAGCGACTTAGCTATGTGTGTTAATTTTTCACGCAGAGGAGAGCTGATGCGTTCAAACAATGTAGAGAAATAAAAACTGGAAATGGAGATAACACGGTTTTCATTGGGCACTAGCAGGGTCGCTAGTTATACAGCACAGCTTTTTATGCTAGCACATCATGCTTGGCTACTGGAGGTCTAGGACTGCTGCTGGCTCTCTGGCTTTCCGTAACTCAAACGTCCAGCTGGGCCGGGCACTCGCAGCGCACTGGTCACCGCGCTGACCCTCAGCCGAGTTCCTGACACCCGGGGTCGAGCCATGGTCACCGGACCATGCTCCAGCCAGCTGGGTCACCACTGCCTGCAGCTCAAACAGTCCACCTCAATTTTCATCTTCACATCTCCAGAAAAAAAAAAAAAAAAAAAAAAAAACATATTAAAGCTGAGATATTGCAGGGTATGTTTGGTCATGGAGCCCACTACAGCCCACTACAGCTGGACCCTTGTGTCCAGAGCTGAGTGGTTAGAAATAAGGACACGCTGTTTGTCAAGCTTCACTGCTATGTGTACATAACATGTGCTCTTGGAGACGAGGAATTTAAGGATCAGTTTAGCCTTGAAAACATATAGCCCTTAACAATACACTTCTGCATGTGCTGTGCTCTGCCTAGCGGAAAATAACTCATGCCGAGGCAGTGGAGCAGGATAATGTTGCATGAAAGCAGATGTTAACCCATTGCAATGCAGACACATGGCCAGTGCAGCTAATAAATATGTGGAGAGCAGTGCAATATTGGTTTGTTGCACTTCAACACATTGGATGTATAATGAGGTCATGAATGGCAGCCTTAAAGTAGGAGTATTTAATAGTTACATCAATGAGCCAGACCATTAAAGCCAGCTCAGTGTTGGAATACCCACAATACAGAGGCATATATATATATATATATATATGGACAAAAAAATTACCAAAAAAAAAAAACCCAAAAAAAAAAAAAACACATTATCCTCTGTTAGCTGTATTAGCATTTTCATCATAGGACCTAATAGAAAGCTGTTAGCGTGTCAGACTCCAGTGCATTTCTCAGCTCTTCTGTCTGAATCTGTCTGAGTGAGTTATTCATACACAAGCTCATTCACACACAGAAATCATGCTATTTCACTCATGTGTTGTTTTAGTGTGTAAGAGAATACAGCCACAAGCCACATATTTCTTTGTCTCAGTCTTTTCCCCCTGACTGATCCCACTGTCACTGTGCGCTGAGACTGGAATAGACTCTTGGAGGATAATGTTTTATCGTGATCATCTGCATAAATTCTTCCTCTGGTTTGGCTTAAAGTTTAATAAACTAGTTATCCCTGCCTGAAAATGTGAGTGATCAGTGAGAGATGTTTCTATGCTGCAGTGAAGCCAAAGCCAAATTCCAAATGTCACTCTCCGTGGGGCACAGTGTTAAAATTGAGCAGTAAATTCACATTTCCATATCAATTTAGTGTCTAATGAAAGTAAAGTGCCTAGTTTTGTGTTCTGTTTAGTGCGGTTTCATGTTTGTGCTCCCCGTGTCATGTGACTGTTCCCCTTGCCTTGTGTCTGCTTCCTGCTTGTTCCCCGGTCACGTGATACCCTTCCCTTGTGTTTCTAGTGTCACATGTTTTAATTAGTTTCCAGGTGTTTCTTGCCTGAGTTATCTTCTTATAGTGATAATGTCTGTGTTTCCTGATTGTGGGTCATTGTGGATTTGTGTTAGAAGTCAGTAGTCTGGCTATGCTTTGTGGTTAGCTTCTCTGTTTAGCCTTTAGCTTATCTGTTAATGTTTAGCGTCTGTAGTCAGTGTTTAGCCCCTCACTTTATATTTAATGTTTCTGTTTCAAGGTCTTTGTATTATATTCTGCTCAGTGTGTTTAGCCCCTCAGACTCGTTCCCTAGCCTCTCTGGCTAGTTCCCTTGTGGTTGTTAATAAAGTCTCCTGCACTTACCTCCGTTCCTGTTCCTCACTCCTTGACCATTAGTTTTATGATCTGTGATGTGTACTATGTAGGGAACATGTCACTATGCTGGGATGAGTTCCAAGCTCCTCTGACTGAAACAAATGAACAGATTTCTGTTTAAAAAGGGGATGTATATAGGTCAGAATTGCATACTTTTTTTTTTTATTTGTAAATGAGAACTAGAATTGTTAAAATTATAAAACTATTTAAACATCAGAGTAAGTAACGAGTAAGTTCCCTTTAAGGCAACCACAACCCAGGGTTACCTGCAACCTCCCTAACACTGCGCATAAGGACCCAAGGCTCATATACAGCTGCTCCAGAGGGTTCTATTTCATTTCCTGCCTTTTCTATGGAGACATGCATATTTAGCTAAAAGTAGCTGAAATTCAAGTAGCTGAAAAAAAAACAAAGAGTGGTCTCAAACTTCTGCACACTCCTGTAGGTACATAACCTGATGTAGACTTAAACTCGGCGCTAAGCTTAGCATATGTTTTAACATCATAAACAATAGTGGGTCTCCTCCAGAGAGGCCCAGGTTTAAGCCTCACTGCATAAGTAAAGCCAAGGCCTTATAAAGACTGGATTATTCCAACTCCCAGAGATGTTATCCCAGCTTAAATCATCCAGCTATTATTTCAGACGAGTCCTTCCTTCAACTCAAGCCCAGAACAGAGCTCCTAAAGCATGCTGATCCATCCCCAGCCTCCTGCAGCTTCCGCATCAGCAGATTTATCACATAACCACTTCAGATGAACTATCAGGGCCAGGGCTGCACCACACACCACCCAGGCTTAGCAGGAATTAGCCCCGTACTAGAGCCCCTATACAAGACAGGAAAGCTAGCAGATTAGCCAAGCTAACAGAGCACTGACAGCTGCCACTGCTATAATGTGTAGATGAGCATGAAGCCTGACGTTTCATTAGCACAGTTTTCCCCGTTAGCGAGCGACAGTGTTTCAAGGTCAGAATGAGATTTTCTGAGTTCCATAAAAGTCTCTGTAAGTGGTTAAACACTGGCAGTGTTTACAGAGCAATCACATTCGATTAGAAATGATCATCCCGAAAACACAGGCAGAGAGAGAATGAAACCGCAATCCGTCATGGAGCCGAGCTTTGATTGAATTTCGCTGATTAGGCATGCAGCCTCCGAATTCCAACAAAAAGACATCGTACGAGAAATGTAAAACCAAAGCGGCTTGCCAGTGTAAGCATATTAATAACATTCCGCAGATTAAATCCTACAAATTCTCTAGGCCTATATTTAAGACTTCTCGCTTGTCCTCCCTCTTGAAATGCAAAACACAAGGCTTCATCTACCCCTGCGTGCTAAAACTCTACGTACAAATATTCCTTCTAATTACGAAACTTAGATACTGGCACCTGTTGCTGACATTTTTGATCTCACAAATAGCTTGTATAACTTTAGAGAAGATGAACGAGTGCCTAAGGTCAGTATGCCCAGTGCCAAGTCTGGGAAGGTATAAGGCTGTAACCGACCGGCTGTGGAGTGATGGAGTACCATCAAATGCCAACAGGAATGTTTTAACATCTAGAGTGAATCATTTGGAAAGTGATCCATTTGCACACATCGCACACCACTGCCCCCTTAAGGTGATATGAACAAACATAAACAAACAATGCTCAACACCCCCACTCTGAAGCTGTTAACAAACTTCAAATAAACAAACATCACTCACCTCCATACTCTTAAAAGTGTTATTAACCAACCTTACACAAACAAACATCGGTTACAGCTGCCCTCTAAAGTCCTTACTAGCAAACCTGAAATCAACAAACATCACTCACCCCTAAAACTGTTTTAAATAAACATCAATTAAAAAACACATTGCTCCCCTCTGATCTCTCAGTGTGTTATACACAAACAACTAAACAAACATCACTCAACTTTGCCCTTTAAAGTTGATATGAATAAACATAAAATAAACAAACATCACACACCACCGCCCTCTGAATGTGTTATTATTCATTATTCGTTCATTATCTGTAAGTGCTTATCCAGTTCAGGGTCATGGTTAGTCCAGAGCCCACCTGGAATCATTGGGCGCAAGGCAGGAATACACCCTGGAGGGGGCGCCAGTCCTTCACAGGGCAACACAGACACACATTCACTCACACCTATGGACACTTTTTGAGTCGCCAATCCACCTACCAATGTGTTGTGTTTGTGGGAGGAAACCGGAGCACCCGGAGGAAACCCACACAGACACAGAGAGAACACACCACACTCCTCACAGACAGTCACCCGGAGGAAACCCACACAGACACAGGGAGAACAAACCACACTCCTCACAGACAGTCACCCAGAGGAAACCCACACAGACACAGGGAGAACACACCACACTCCTCACAGACAGTCACCTGGAGGATACCCACACAGACACAGGGAGAACACACCACACTCCTCACAGACAGTCACCTGGAGGATACCCACACAGACACAGGGAGAACACACCACACTCCTCACAGACAGTCACCCGGAGGAAACCCACACAGACACAGGGAGAACACACCACACTCCTCACAGACAGTCACTCGGAGCGGGAATCGAACCCACAACCTCTAGGCCCCTGGAGCTGTGTGACTGCGACACTACCTGCTGCACCACCGTGCCGCCCGCGGCATTGAGTTACGTTTGTTTATTTGATGTTCATGAATAACACCTTAGGGGGCGCCGGGGAGTAATGATTATTTAATGTTTGTTAATAAGACATTTTGGCAGCGCAGTCGCGCAGTGGTAGTGTCAGTCACACAGCTCCAGCTCTAGACCCACCGCAACCCTGAACTGGATAAGGGTTACAGATAATGAATGAACTCAATGCCGCCCTCTAAAGGTGATATTACAAACATTCAATAAACAACCATCAATCACCACTGCTCTGTTAGGTTCTCATAATGTCGGCTCACAAGCCTTCTTCCATCTTTTCATTAGTTCACCACCAAAACATCTGTCTGAGATGAGCATACTCCGTGTAAATGATATGAAGGTGTGGCCAGGCAGGCTGGGCTTGATTTAACACTGAAGCTGATTCATCAACTGCGCTCAAATCAATAGTCCACATCATATGAAAGCTTCATGATTCAGTTGATGAACCATTCATATGTCATTTAGGGCAGTTTCATGAGTAAGGGTCAATAAATGGATCCCAACTTTCTTTTATTTACACGAGCTTGTCTCAACCTGAGTGCCGAAAGACCTCCAGTTCAAATCCTGCTTGTTGTGTCATTGTGAAAGCTAACAATTATGGAAAGTTATTACAGTCGGCTTAAATAACTACCACCTGACAGTTGTGTACCATGTGTGCGAGGCCTTTAGAAATCCTCCAAAAAGAAATCCAATAGAAAGACCAATAGAACGAGGCAAACAATGTCTTGCTGTGTATTTGCATTGACTTGCGTGCACATTTAAATAGCTTCCTGGCTGCTTCTGTCGACATTTTGAAAATAGATGTTCTCCTGGGCCAGGGACTATATTCTATGTCTTATTCTTGTTTATCTGTGTATAACACCCCCACCCACCCTCACACACACACACACATGCACACACACACCCTCCCAGGACGAGTGTGTTTATAAACAGGTAAACAGCAGTCTGTGTGCTTTCAGCGCAGTGCTATTTGAGGGCAGTGCCGTGCTGCAGCTTTGTGCGTCTCGTGTCTCGGCTTTGTCTCAGTACTTTTACAGATGAAGTGTCTCTCCCAGACCCAAAGCACTGGAGTCATTATCCTGCTTTATCTCCGGTATCTTCCCAGCCTTCCTCCTCCTACACCTCCTACACCACAGTAGGACCCAGGGAGATGACAGCTTCGCTGCTGCCATCTAACATGTGGCTCAGGAATCACTTAACCCACCCCCCCCTTGCCACCAGCCCCAAGCCCTGGTTAAGGGGCCCTCAGGTGCATTGTGGCATGCATTAGCCGAGAAGTGCATTGTGGGATGCATTAAGTTATATGTGCCCTTTACCATAGGGACTTTGCCGGCCGTATGCATAATGCATGACCCCTGCCTGGACCCGGAGCACAAACACAGCGTATTTTTGGAAACCCCTGGAACGTGAGTGTTTCTCATGTGCCCGACTCATGAAGACGATGGGAAGGAGAGAGCAATTTCTGTCCATTTCTGATGACCGCTGAAGAGCAGAGCTTTTAACATCCTTCCATAGCATCTCCATTTAGAAAACGTGTTGCCTTTAAGTGCTCACAGATGACTCTGCATAAGGCTGTAAACCATGTGAGGCCATGCCTTACATGGATTTGACCACAGGTCAGTACTCTTAGCCACCAGGTGAAGTGAAGGCTCAATACAACACAGCAGAATACATAAATGTTCAATACATACCTTCATCTATTATTTACAGTGTTGCGGACAAACAATGTCCTGTTTACAGTGGGCTTTAGTTGCCAAGCAACAAAAGGCTGAAAATAAAGGCATGCAGAAATTGATGTTATTGATGTTTGATAGCATACAGGCTCGACCAATCAGGTTTTAGAAAATAAATAGTCTGTTTCCGAGCCGTTTATGTAAACAAATCACGCAGCATGTGCATTTTTGGAAGGTATGTAGTATACACCACACCTCTGGAAGTGCCAGATTTGGGTGGTGGATTATTCTCATATACCGATGCAATGGTGGTGTGTTAGTGTGTGTTGTGTTGGTGGGAGTGGATCAGACACAGCAGGGCTACAAGAGTTTTTAAACACTGTGTCCACTCTATTACACACACCTACCCCACCATCATATCCTCCTACTGATGCATCTTCTGAGCTCTGATTACACTGCTGTGCAACAGTGGGTGGAAACAAAAGGACCCATAATATTACCTCTCCCACCGCCTCCACCTATCACAGAGAGAAAACACAG
Source organism: Hoplias malabaricus (assembly GCF_029633855.1). Taxonomy (NCBI): domain Eukaryota; kingdom Metazoa; phylum Chordata; class Actinopteri; order Characiformes; family Erythrinidae; genus Hoplias; species Hoplias malabaricus. The sequence continues at coordinate 16,341,440 of NC_089803.1, read as the reverse complement.
CTCTCTCTAAGCCCCTCACAGATATGCCAGTATTCTACCCATCTTTTTTTTTCCAATATACAAAATCAATATTCATGCTCTCATATTTTCACACTGGTATTTCCCTTGCTGTTCCTCATAAAAGCAAAGCAAAGATGAATTCAGGACTCATAAATGTGTGTGACCGCAATGCCAATAGTCCACACTTATGAAGTGCTGCAGTGCAGAAACACGCCCCACGTGAAGCTAAATCAGATTGCTTTGACTGTTGTGCTCTTTCTCTGCTGAGATGCTACGTGGATGTTAGCTGTCTGCCTCTGTGCAGTCAGGTAAACGTCTACAAGTTCATGAACAGTAATAGTTCATTACTATAGCGTTTTGATGTACACTGGTACTACAACATGAATATCAATGAAGGGGTGTTAGAGATCGAGGATGGCCGTCATGTTTTAAATTCTATATGTGGTTCTCCATTTCCAAAAACAAAACCCATTTGACAGTCATTCATTCATTCATTATCTGTAAGCTCTTATCCAGTTCAGGGTCGCGGTGGGTCCAGAGCCTACCTGGAATCATTGGGCGCAAGGCGGGAATACACCCTGGAGGGGGCACCAGTCCTTCACAGGGCAACACACACACTCACATTCACTCACACCTACGGACACTTTTTGAGTCACCAATCCACTTACCAACGTGTGTTTTTTGGACTGTGGGAGGAAACCGGAGCACCCGGAGGAAACCCATGCAGACACAGGGGAGAACACACCATCTCCTCACAGACAGTCACCCAGAGGAAACCCATGCAGACACAGGGAGAACACACCACACTCCTCACAGACAGTCGCCCGGAGGAAACCCACGCAGACACAGGGAGAACACACCACACTCCTCACAGACAGTCACCCGGAGCGGGAATTGAACCCAGGTCCCTCGAGCTGTGTGACTGCGACACTACCTGCTACCTGCGCCATCTATTTATATATTTGTTCTTGCTTTTTAAAAAAGAAAAAATGTAATAATAATAATAATTCCCCCCAAATGTTCACCCAATATTTACTCTCTTTAATCGTCTGAACACATCTGGAATGTTATATGGGCCTTTGTACATTATTTGTGCAGTATTAAATTTAGCGAGAATTTTTATTTTATTTATTTATTTTTTTCGAAGCCTAAATATTAAATAGATGGTTGGTTCAAAGTCGTTCAAGTTTTAATTTGCCCTTCTTCTCCAGTCCAGGACAAGAGCTCAGGAGCTTCAGGTGCAGTGGTTTGTTTATTGCAAAGAATGTGAGATGTTATTTGTTGATAGCGAAGGATTTTGCAGTCTTGTTAACACCAGCTGCAGGGGGGTCAAGTACAAACATAGCTTAGAATTTCTAGGATGATGCTAGAATGATTAGAAGCTTAGAAATTCCTGTCTGTAATGTTTCCTTGTCCAAGGAGCCAAGCACGGACAGCACCAGAACAGGTTCGGGTACAGCATGGGAACTGTCGGACTCTAAAATGTTGCACAAACACAAAGGATTGATCTCCATAGTCAACGGTATCTGCAGGACATCTGTTAAATACAGCAGCAGTACAAGGTCAGTCGTCTACACAGGAAGGTATTACACACCCTAAACTCTTCAAAAACACACATTAAGTAAGTGATTGACCACAGGAAGAACAAACTATTTTAGCAAACACCTGCCTTTAGCTTCTGGAAGTTTTTTTTAAATTAATTATTTAGTACCATCCATCCATCCATTATCTGTAACCGCTTATCCAATTCAGGGTCACGGTGGGTTCAGAGCCTACCTGGAATCATTGGGCGCAAGGCGGGAACACACCCTGGAGGGGGCCCCAGTCCTTCACAGGGCAACACAGACACACACACACACATTCACTCACACCTACGGACACTTTCGAGTCGCCAATCAACCTGCAACGTGTGTTTTTGGACTGTGGGAGGAAACCGGAGCACCCGGAGGAAACCCACGCAGACACAGGGAGAACACACCAACTCCTCACAGACAGTCACCCGGAGCGGGAATCGAACCCACAACCTCCAGGCCCCTGGAGCTGTGTGACACTACCTGCTGCGCCACCGTACCGCCCTTTATTTAGTACCATTTATTTATTTTATTTATATTTCTCATTAAGGGCCGTCATGTCAAATGACATTTTCAATTTCATTCATCATTACACACACTTCACACGTTTTCAAGAGCAAGTGTAATCGAGATATTCATGAAAAAGAGAAATCCACATAAATTCATTCCGTTCAAATTTCATGAATGAAGCCCATTCTCTGTTGAAGTCTCACAATGGTCTCAACACATCCAAGGTGTTGAAATGGTCCATTTTGTAGTGGGAGCTTCAAAGGCCTTACCACAGCTTTGCTGCTGTTATGGACAATGCAATATGAAAGAGGCTGGTTTACCGCCACATATAAAGTGTTTTTCTCAGGCTTTAAATCTTGCTTCCCAGGCAGGTTTAGCGTAACCCGCGTCAGTCTATTGCTGTGTCGAGTGAGACGTATTGCTGCCTTCTTCCACCAAAGTGCCACAGCCACTGATGTGCTCACAGCTAAACAGAAACGGCTACTGCCTCCATCGCATAAACTGATCCTGGATGTCATCAAGCGATGGAATAGCTCTTTAGAAATGCTTGAATGCTACCTCAAACAACAATCAGCCGTAATGGCAGCTCTTGTGAGCGTGGAGATACATCGAAATGCTTGTGAAATCGATACCCTGAATGGCTCCGACCTCACCGATGCCAAGGATATTGTGAAACTTCTGAAACCTCTGAAAAGTGCCAGCACAATGCTGTCTGACAAAAAGACCCCTACAGTTTCACCTATCTCATGAACGAGCAGAGAATGGAGAATGACTAGGAGGACTGGCCTGCCATAGGTTTATGCAGGGTTCAAACTACAGGGGTTTGCAGGGTTCGAAATAAGATTTAAACCCCCCCAAATAGAGGGTAAAAGCTATAGTTTGGCAGGGTCAAAAATGTATATACCTTTTTTACATATAATGTTAAATAATACAATAAATGTGCAATATCCATGCCTGGAAGAATTGTGAAATACGATTTCAAACACCCCTACACTGGACCATACCATTCCTTGTTAAGTTTTACATCTCCTCTGTCTGCCTCACGCATGTTATCAGTCATGTGGATTACGTCATCATTAAGGTATCACCAGAGAAGGCATTACGTGTAAGTAGCTATTTTTAAAAACACTTTATTGCCTTCAGTAAATCACTCACATGAAGATATTAGACATTTTTACCATTCCACCTTAAATGCTGCAGCGGCAACACACAGGTTTCAAGCTAAAGATGTGTATTTTAGGTGCTCTGAACGCAACTCTGTCAGCTTTTAATGTGGCAAAGAACATTCAAATAAGAAGCCTGGTTTATTTTGTATGAGGACTGTTTGTATTTTCTACACCACATAAGCAGGAATGTATAAAACTCATCCAGAACTTAACATCTTCTACAAGCTCAGTGTAATGTATGCACCATTTTAAGGTGGAATGGAAAATTTCAACAAGAACCTAAAAACTGTGGCTGTAGTAGTGAGGTATTAGTTGCTGCTGTGAGTAGTTCTACAGTAATTCAATGTATTGACATATAAGCTTGAAGTACATGGCACACACTAAATCAGTTAGTCTAGGTAGAGCCTTTGTTGGGGATGGGGTCAACAGTGCAACAACCTTGTAACAGTATTTACTCTTTATTTATAAATTAACAAAGCAGTTAAAGTGCAATAACAGTTACAATAACATACGAGAGAATGAAATAAAAAATAAAGAAAAACAAAAATACCAGTGGGAATCAAGGCTCAAGAAACTAACCGAGTCATTGTTCGGTGTTATAAATATCCACTGATATTTGTGAATTATGTGTTCTGTGTGGTGTTTGGATGATTTGAGGAACTTACACAATGGGTTGAGTATAGAGTCGACTCATTGAGTGAATTGGTTCATGAATCGAGTACAAATTCAAATCAATGATTCAAAACATTGTTTACAAGCCTAGGCTGCACATGCTCGCCATAAACACTGGGTTATACTTCAGAACGCGTGTTTGTGACCGAAAACTGAGGAATAACACATTTAACGAGTCACAGAAAGTACTTTGAAGGGTCTCTTATTATTGAGTGTTTATAATGGGGGTGGGTGGACAACGTTGTCGAGGCTGTAAAGCACTGTGGGAAACCCTGGGTTGCTTTAAAAAACTCAGACTCAGACTTCAAATCTACTTTGGCTTCAAACATCAAGGCTTGTGAGTCGTTTGGGACTTGGATTCAGAATCGTATGACTCATAACTCTTGATTTCAAATTCTCATGAGTCAACTCAGATTTCAAATCTACTTCGGCTTCAAACATCAAGGCTTGTGAGTCGTTTGGGACTCATGAGTCGTCTGGAACCTTGCCTCTCATGACTCAAGAGTAAATTCTGACTCCCAACTCAGACTGTAAATGATGAATTTATAACTGAAATTTAAGACTCAACACTGGCTGCTCTGTCTTTCCCCCTCTTTCTCTCGCTATGCAACAAACCCCCCCCCCCCCACACACACACACACACACGCACACACTCACACACTCCCTTCAATCTCATTACCTCTATAACCCACACCGTTATCTAGCCTCATCAAGCCTTCTTCCTGAACATCAGTGTGACCCAGAAGAGGATGGGCTCATGTTGTTAGTCTTGGTTCCTTCTCGTGATCTTTGTGAGGGCTTTTCTTTTGAGTCTTGGTTCTTTATGGGTTTTCTACAGCAGGTTAACTGGAAATCTTTCCTTTCCATCATGTGTGTGTGTGTGTGTGTGTGTGTGTGTATGTGTGTGTGTGTTTATTTGTGAGAGTATAAGTCTGCAGAAAAAGCTGTCTTTCATTTGACCTTCAGTGAGAGATAAATAAGAGTCAGCCATGCAGTGAACAACGCCTGATGCTAAATTGACATGCAGCTTATAAGAGTGATAGACAGAGAGAGAGAGAGAGAGAGAGAGAGAGAGAGAGAGGAATCTATGGAAATGGAAATATTGCATCTGCTCTCTCTCTCTCTGTCAGTTTTTCTTCTATCTCTTCTATTTCTCTCTGTCTGCTGCTCTGTCTCTCTTGTCTATCTCTTCGTCTCTCTCTCTCTCTCTCTCTCTCTCTCTCTCTCTCTCCTGAATGTAAATACTCCAGTGAGCATATTCCATCTTTTCCATAAAAGGCAACTGAAAACCTGTGTGTGTGTGTGTATATGGCTCCTGAAGGAATTAAAATGCATGAGTTAAGTTTTAATAAGGGGGATGGGGTAATTTGAAAAGTCTTTGGGAAAAGTGGGGGGAAAAAAGGCATTCGAAAATTTATCAATAAGCGCCAGTGAGGATTTCACGCTTGGAAGCTTTTGTTGTAATTGCCTGCTCTTTTCCGATAGAGGCTCCACTTCAACAACGAAAAAAAAAAAGGATATATATATTTTTTGCAGCCAATAAATAAATAAATATATAAATAAATAAAAATAAAATAAATCACTGAGTGACTTCAGTCCTGTGGTTTGAATAATTCACAATGTCAGGACGTCTTCGCTGGAGCCCGGAGCCAGATGTTGTGATAACACTTCAGCAGGCAGCGGCAAATGTGACCGAGTTTAAGGAGCGTAATGCAACATCATGGTCATTAAGAACACTTTCTGAAGCAGACGCACTCCACAACGGCTGACAACACTTCCCCCCCACACAACAGATGGGGGTTTGGTTCTCAGCTCGGGCAGCGACATTCCACTCTATCTGTAGCTTTCCATGAGCAAGACGCCTAACGCTGCAGCAGCATCGCAGTATTTACAACAACCTGAGGCTTTTTTTTTTTTTTTTGTCAAAAATCATTCTGGATACAACTGGGAAATGCAACTAAAATGTAATGTTTAATGCTATTCCTAACACCTTCTCCTTTACGCTAACCTTAACTGTAAATCAGTAAGCTCCAAAATATTAGAAACACCAGTGGGTTTGTTTAAGACTATCATAAGATGCGTCCCAACGGTGCACCTAATACTAATTCTAACTAGTGTATGGTTATGTAGTATGTAGCGTATTTACAAGTGTTTACAAGTTGAATATTCCACAGTGCATATGTAGAAGCAGTGAATTGTTTGAGTACAGTAACAATCAAACAGGAAATGGAGAGGGAGAAGCCTCGTACATCAGGAGAATGTTTGCAATGTCCCAAACAGTGCCCTACTCCCCACACAGTTCAGTTTACAGCTACAAAACTAATACTACTAAACACAGACAGTGCCCTAAACGTTAAGTAGAGGGCCATGAAACGTATAGCGAATATAAATGGATATATTACCCAATATACAATGTACTACTTTAGTGTAGAAAGCATTATTTTATAACCTACACTGTGCACTATGCAGTGTGGCTGGAGATATGTGAGTTTCAGCCTTCCTGCTTTTTAGTTCCAGTGAAAGGAACTCTTAATGCTTCAGGATACAAAGAGAATTTGGACAATTTAATGCTCCCAACTTTGTGGGAACAGTTCAGGGACGGCCCCTTCCTGCTCCAACGTGACTGTGCACCAGTGCACAAAGCAAGGTCCAAAAAGACATGGATAAGGGTTTGGTGTGGAAGAACGTGACCGGCTTTCACAGAGCCCTGACCTCCACCCGATAGAACACCTTTGGGATGAATCAGAGTGGAGACTGTGAGCCAGGCCTCGTCCAACATCAGTGACTGACCTCACAAATGCACTTCTAGAAGAAATCAAAAATTCCCATAAACACACTCCTAACTCGTGGAAAGCCTTCCCAAAAGACATGGAGCTGTTAGAGCTGCAAAGTGTGGGCCGACATCATATTAAACTCTGTGGATTAAGAATGGGATGACACTCAAGTTCATACGTGTGCAAAGGCTGACGAGTGAATACTTTTGGCAATATAGTGTAGCCTTAGAGTCTTTGTTCTCTAAACGATTACTGAGCGTTCATTAAAGGAAAGCAAGGAAAGTGTCAGGTTGGGAATAAATGTATGTTTCATAAACTAAAACAAATTCATTCATCCATTATCTGTAACCCTTATCCAGTTCAGGGTCGCGGGGGGTCCAGAGCCTACCTGGAATCATTGGGCGCAAGGCAGGAATACACCCTGGAGAGGGCACTAAAACAAATGAAAAAATAAAAGAAAATTTTAAGTTAAAGAGTATTTACTTTTCACTGCTGTCTGTTAATAGTATTTCACACCCACAGAGCGCAGAACGGTTTAGAAGTGCAGTGAGAGAGAGAGAGAGAGAGAGAGAGAGAGAGAGAGAGAGAGGTGATTACATTCAGGACAAGGGCAGATTTCTGTTTGGGCTTTAGGTAAACTGCGTTTTTTTGCGTGAGTGGGTGAAGATCTGCAGCACAGAGAGCCAGAGGAGAAGAGAAATGGAAACTCTGATGTTGTTGGGAAAGGCTTTTTGTCGAGGGTTGTGGGAAAGGGGGCAGATAATATAGCTCTGATCAAAGTCAAAGTGGCCATCAATGGCTTCAAAGAAGGTGAGGGAAAAGCGAGAGAGAGAGAGAGAGAGAGAGAGAGAGAGAGAGAGAGCTCATTATCCCCACGTCTGAACTGTCAGAAAGCTGTGTGACAGTCGATGCATGATTCAGTGACATTAAACTTCTCTTTCAGCGCTTCCGGAATTAACACTGACCGCGCTGGACACAGGTGGAGAGATACAGACGATGCACATTCAACAGAATTAATCCTGAGCCTTCAGCACTGAGAACAGCATCAGATCCCCTCGCGGTTTCTTTTGGCCGTATCACTTTCGGTGGCCCCTGTATCTTGTCTGTTCATCCCTTCCATCCATCCACTTCTTCCGGCCCACAGGGATTCAGAAGTGTTAGTGTGGAGGGACCCTGCAGGGCCATGTGGCAGAGGGCCACGATCTCTAGCGTAACACTTCTGGTGAAGGTATTAATCACTGCTATTTATGTTTATTAATGAATTAAACAGCTGTAACATTAACCTATATTCAGTCTGTTTACCAGGAGGCTGTGGATGTAAGCAAAGAGAGAGAGAGAGAGAGAGAGAGAGAGAGAGAGAGAGAGAGATTATTTGAATAAATGATACACAGGCAGACAGATAGAAAGAGACGTGCAGACTGACGGATGGATGGATGACGGATGGATAAAAAGATAACTGGACAGATATCCAGATAGAGGAACACAAACGGACAGATGGACAGAAAGATATACAGACAGGTGGGTGGATGGACAGAGAGAGAGAGAGAGAGAGAGAGAGGAGTTAAAAAGACAGAGAAAGCGGGGAAAGAAGGCGGAAGGGAGGAGAAATATGGGAGAGAGAAAGAGAGAAGGAAACAGGGAGAGGGGGTGAGGAAAAGACAGGAGGTAAACAAGGTAAGAAAGGAGAAAGAGAAAGGAGTTAAAGAAAGGGGGAAGTGAGCGAGGTGGGAGAGGGAAAGAGATGAGGTAGAGAGAGAGGAAGAAAGGGAAGAGAGACAGGTGGGAGAGAGAAAGAGAGAAGGAAACAGAAAGGGGGAAGACAGGAGGTAGACAGAGAAAAAAAGATAGGAGTTAAAAAGAAAGGGATGAGAAAGACAGGTGGGAGAGGGAAAGAGAAGAGAGAGTGAGAGCAAGCGAGAGAGAGAGGCGGATAAGAGAGTGAGGGATGGGAGGTAGACAGAGAGAGAGAGAGAGTGAGAGGAGGTCATGTAGTGCTTTATAAACTGCCCCGTGGGACAGTGCTGTGGACGCTGCTCTGAAAAACTCATTTCCCTTTACATAGCCTCCAAAATCAGAGCCTGACTGTGTTTCTCCTCCGCTGCTCATCTATCGGATCACCATTAAAGGGGCTGCAGACCCCCAGCATGTCACATCATGTCCCCTCGGCACAAGACAGACCACCAGCCGACAACAGGCACACACATCAAACAGGAGATTTAGAGCCAATATTCACACTCCACCATCCACAACCCACCCAGAACGTACGAGTGGGTCCGAGTACAGAGGACTGGAAAGACCTTGCTGAGGGTCTTTTCATCTCTCTCTCTCTCTCTCTCTCTCGACCATGTTGTCATGAAGTACCACTCCAGCCACAATGTGTTTTATCAGTTCCTTCTTCTCCAAATCAGCTATGAACGTTTATCACTCCCCTCTTAAAATGGCCTTATCACTCACTATAGAAAGACCGTCCAGTTTAAAGACTCAGTACCCCTCATTCTGATGATGCTTCTCAAAGGTGGGAGGGCCTTAGGATAATGCTTCCTCATCATTCGCTAGCTCTCCAGTCTGTTTATGTGCTGGGAAAAAGTTCCAGTGTTTGTACGCTGCCCTGGCTCAGTAAATGGGAAATGGGAATGGTTCTCTCCCTACATTGCCCACTCTGCCTTGGCCAACAAACAGTATGTGGAAGCATGGATAGGGCAATAAATGTGGAAAAAACACACAAGGATGCTGCTCTATTCCTGGTCCAAAAGTGGGTAGTGCTGACTTAGTTTTGCTGTTTCAGATGTATGACTTAATTTAAGGTGGAACTGGCTCCAAGCGATAATCTTCCATGAAGGTTAACATACCGAAAGTTCCAAAAATCTAAACCACTTCAAATGAGTTTCTGTGTTAATTGAAACAGTGAACAAATACTTACAGATCATTTAAACTTCAACCATGAACAAGTTACAGTAGGTTTCTTACTCAAACACAATGTGTTTACCTTTCTTTTTTTTTGCTTAATGAAATAAAAGGTAAGCAATGACCTCTCAAAGCTGTGCTCTGATCATCTGATCACAGTCATAAGAATCATAAAACACACAGAAGATTTTACTTCGCAGAATGAAGGTGCACGCACCGTGACTCCTCTATCACCAGTTTTAGAAAGAGAACTGCGCTAGTTGATTTCAATCTTACCAGCACTTCGTTCACTAGGTGTCGACTGTGCACTCTTTGTGCTGAGGATTATATTAAGAGAATATTAATGATAACTACAACACAAGAATTAAAAGCTAAACTGGACTCTACTCTTCTGGGAAGGCTTACATTGCTGTGAGGATGTGATGGCATTCAGCTTAAAAATGAGTTCAAGTACAGATTTTGGATGATTACTGTTTACCAGGCACTGGCTAGAGGTATATAGCACCTTCCAGCACTGGGCTGTGGAGCAGTGGAACTGCGTTCTCTGAGGTGATAGTCTGTGACCCTGAACTAATGGTGCATGTAATTAAATGTGGTCAGTACGCAGATTGGTGGAATCATAATACATAAAGAACTGATGTGTGGACAGTCCACAGAGCAGTGGACAGACACGGCCACCTTTGAGTCCACATCTCTACACCATCTGAAGCAATGCTGGACAAGCAGGAGTCCACAAATGTTTGGCCATGCAGTGAATCACACCAAGTTAAAATGTCTTGGATTTGGACATAGATACAACATCAAACAACATCAGGGGTTTTTTTTTTCCTCTTTTGCTGTTTGTCCCAAAGTTGTTACCCATGTATTTGCATCAAAGCGGGGTGTTCTTTGTCGTACGTGCATGCATGGATGGTACGTGCTTCACTTGTAAGGCGCTTTGGATAAACCCATCTGCCAAATGAATAAATGGAAATGGGAATAGAAATGTAACGCAACCCAGTGCAATGCCACAACATTGTATGCTTCATGGGTTCCACTGTGAGGACTCACATGTCCCCACCACTTCCTTCAGACATGATTCCCTGTCCAGGATGCGATCCTTCCTCGTGCCCTGTGATTCCAGTCAGGCTCCGGACACACACTGACCCTAAATGAGAATGAAGCAGCTACAGAAAACAAACAATGTGCTATCGATTTGTTATTACACCTTTAAAACCCCATGGCCAAATGTCTTGTTTATGATCTCAGATTAGTACGATATGCAAATATGTTCATGTGTGAGATCACATGGCATTCCCTAGTCACAATTAACATAATTAACATGTCAAATAAAGACAGTTCCAGTTCGCTTCCACTCAAATGATTAGCTCAATGTTAAATAATGCTAATTAGTCAACAAACTGTTAATAACACACTTTCACAAGACCTTAATAACGCATCACATACTTTTATCAGCCCCAACAATAAATATGACCTCCTTGATTCTGCTGTCCTTGTCAATTTTATCCCCTCCACTGGCCACACAGGAGCACTCTGTGGTTTTACAATTACAGACTGTAGTCCATCTACATACATTGTTTGCCCCCATTCACTCTATTATTCAATGCTCAGGACCACCACAGGACAAGTAAGCTGGACTGTAGAGACCCTGACACGATGGATCAGGCACAGCAGGATTGCTGGATTTTTTTTAAACACATCTGTGACACAGTTGGACTGAGAATAGCCCACCAAGTAAAAATATCCAGCCAGCAACGTCCTGTGGCCTGCATCCTGGACTAGAATAGCCCTACACAACCTGGGTGCTGTGGCACCCTGGGGTGCGCCTGGCTTCATCAGGATTCATAATTTTTCATGGAAATGCAGCTATGGTGGCTTCAAGATTAAAGTCAGAACAGTGACGTGGCCAGAAATAAAACTGCAGCTATGGCCTTACACATTGCGTGGTGAAGGTAAAAGTGGATGTCCAGTTTAGTTTGTCAACCATGTGGGTGGGGAACCGTCAGAAACGTAAGAGAATAAAATCAAATAATTTAAGAATAAATGATGAATATTTTGAGGATAAATTAAGAATATTTAGAGAAAAAAGACAACAAAATATTTGGACATTATCTCAATTATGAATTCAATTTTTCAAGATGAGCTACAGTCCCTGACTTTACATCTACAAGGTGGACCAACGAGGTAGGTGTCACGCCCTCGCCCTCGTCTGGTCTGTTTTCTTAGCACATGGCTTTGTTTTGTTGTCGTTCACGCCCCGCCTTTGTTCCGCCTTCTTGTTCGTCACTCTCGTTATCGGTTTCAGGTGTTTCTCGTTTGTTGTTGTCCTTCACACTGTCTGTGAGGAGTGTGGTGTGTTCTCTTTGTGTCTGCGTGGGTTTCCTCCAGGTGCTCCGGTTTCCTCCCACAGTCCAAAAACACACGTTGGTAGGTGGATTGGTGACTCAAAAGTGTCCGCAGGTGTGAGTGTGTGTCACCTGGAGGAAACCCACGCAGACACAGGGAGAACACACCACACTCCTCACAGACAGTCACCCGGAGGAAACCCACGCAGGCACAGGGAGAACACACCACACTCCTCACAGACAGTCACCCGGAGGAAACCCATGCAGACACAGGGAGAACACACCACACTCCTCACAGACAGTCACCCGGAGGAAACCCACACAGACACAGAGAGAACACACCACACTCCTCACAGACAGTCACCCGGAGGAAACCCACGCAGACACAGGGAGAACACACCACACTCCTCACAGACAGTCACCTGGAGCGGGACTCGAACCCACAACCTTCAGGTCCCTGGAGATGTGTGACTGCGACACTACCTGCTGCACTACCGTGCCGCCCACGGCGTGGACGAATACAAGTTTAAAACTCCAGCAGCACTACTGTGTCTGATCCACTCATACCAGCACAACACAAACTAACCACCATGTCAGTGTCACTACGGCGCTGAGAGCCCAAGCCATACCTGAGTGTTTACCTTAATCCTGAGTGTTTTCTCACCGCATCAAGGTGTTTTTTTCTTTTTCTTTTTTTTTTTTTTCTCTCTGTGTGAGGACTTCCCTCAGCAGGTGTGGACATCCATGCTGTGGAGAAAGAAGTCACAGAGCGTCATGCTCTGCTTCCACTGCAGCTTGTCTGTACACAGCGTAAAGGCAGCTCTCTGCTCCAGGATCCGTCCTGAAATTCACTTTCCAGCAGGAGATGGCTGAGATTCACCACCACATACTGAGAGCCAAGACCTCACTCTCTCTCTCTCTCTCTCTCTCTCTCTCTCTCTCTCTCTCTCTCTCTCTCTCTCAGACTCTCTTCCACAGCAAAGATACAAAGAGGTAAAGATACAAAACTCATTATGTAAGTACATCACACAACCGTTGGGAATCCCTGTGGAGTCAACCATCCAGACGGGCAGCCTAGCCACTGATCTGTGAACTAATGAGTGCAACCAAGTCAGCATTAGTCTAGCTCTCATCTCTTTGGTAAAGATGCAGCACTCCAACCAAACAACCAACCAAAAAAAATCACAATACATACTTAGAATCAATTGACTCTGAGTATGGTAATGATTGACATTGTTATCCCTCAGTCTAATGGGAAAGGCAAAGGGAGGAGATTATACTCCCTACATATTGCACTTCACACTTCTTGATAAAGCTAATATTACTACACCCAGACCGTGCTCTAAATGTTAGAGGGACGTGGAACTTGTACTGAATATAAATGGTTTTATTATCAGAAATACAATGAACTATTTCCATGCAGTAGCCATTATTTTCTGACCTACACTGTGCACTATAGAGTGTGGAGGGCAATATTTGTGTTTTGAAATTGAAAAAAAAAGTGTTGCACTTTCAGCTTGGTATGATGTGGGTTGTCATAGCAACAGTTCATTTGAAAGATATAGTGCAGTATGTTATTTTTTTTGTACCAGCTTGCAAAACTCATACTATTAAAAACAGTACCTACTATGTTAGTGTGTAGTACACAATGGGACGCAGCCTTTAACTCAATTCTCAGTGTGACTTGATGAAATCTTTTGGTTTTTGGTGTTCATTCTGTGCTGAAGGAAGATTTTCACAGAAGGAAAACACTTCTGTGAGGATTTGACTGCCTTCACTCACAAAAGAGCACTTTAAAGTGGTTGAAATAGGCTACTGGGAAGTGCAACAGTTATACAACGGTTATACGATGTATGTACATAATATCTTGTTGATTACTGCAGTGAAAGAACACTGGTGAACTAAAGCGTGAAAATGACACTTAATAATGAACTCCAAATTGTGGCTTTGGGCCTGAAAGCAGCATTAAAATACAGTGCACACAAAACACATTCTTTTTTCTTTCCACAAGAGAACACAGTTCTTGGGTCTTAATGAAATGTCTGTGAAATGCTTTATAATCAAAATACCAAAAGGATCAAACATCACAGTGTCTAAACAGCCCTGTTCAATATGGCCAGTTGAGCCACACACAGGTCACCCCAAGTGTAAAGTAGCGAAACGTGTCACACAGAAGCTTCATTTTAGCTGTTTTTGCTCTATTCTCTTCATTCTCTGCCCTTGATTTTGATGTTTTATCTTGGTTCTTTACTTTTTCTTCTGTTTTTTATATTGTAGCTTAGTTCTCTTCCTTTTCCTTAAATGTTCAATGTTTTAGCTCAGTTTTTCTCTTCTCTGGTCTCAATTTGAATGTTTTAGCTCGGTTCCCATCCTTCTCTGTATTCGTTTTCTCCATTTCAGCTTGTTTCTCCCCTCACCTTTTCAACAACTTAGCTCACTTATATTTCTTCTTCTTTTTTACTGGACTTTATTTGCTCAGTATTTTCATGTCTCATTTCTGGTCTTGTGAGTTTTACAGTTTAACCTGCTTTTGCCTGCATAACTCTGGGTCCTGCGTTGGGATTGGAGATTCTCAGATGGCCAGGGTGGTGGTATAATGAGGCTTAGGAAATTAGGAAGTACTGCTGAACCAGAACAGTTGTTTTATCCCATGTTTTCTCACTTCCAGACTAACACCAGAGAGGTTTGTCCAACACTTTCTCAATACGCATTAAAGCAATGATTGCACACCTTCAGTGTTTGCCTCATTAAAAATGAATGCAGGAAGCCTTGTCTGTGACCTGGCACTGGGAATAGAGATGTCTCTGTCTCTGCTTATTGGTAAATAAGTCATAGAGGAAGTGGAGACTGATCTGATCATGAGGTTCCTGAAGATGCGCTGACCCTATCTCTCAGAGTCTGTGTTCACTGTTTTGGAGAAAATGTCCTTTCTTCTTGAGCGACCACAACAAGTTCTTAGAGTCTCCATCAGGGACAGTCGTGACAATGAAGTGGAGAATAAGAGTTCAGCTCTTGTCCTGGAATAGACTGTGCATTTCCCCTGCTCTAACACAGATGGTAACATGATGTAAAGCAATACATTACAGTAATTAAATTACTTTTGCCTGTAAGGAAGGATTTTCCTGCTTTATCAGGTATTTAATTGGATCACACATGTATCCATATGCAGCAGGTTGTGTCGCAGTCACACAGCTCCAGGGACCTGGAGGTTGTGAGTTCGATTCCCACTCCGGGTGACTGTCTGTGAGGAGTGTGGTGTGTTCTCCCTGTGTCCGCGTGGGTTTCCTCCGGGTGCTCGGGTTTCCTCACACAGTCCAAAAAAACACACGTTGGTAGGTGGATTGGCGACTCAAAAGTGTCCGTGGGTGTGAATGTGTGTGTGTGTCTGTGTTGCCCTATGAAGGACTGGCGCCCCCTCCAGGGTGTATTCCCGCTTTGCGCCCAATGATTCCAGGTAGGCTCTGGACCCACCGCGACCCTGAACTGGATACAGATAATGAATGAATGAATGAATGAACTCCAGGTGCTACACTCCAGGATCTGTGACACTGCTTGCAATATTTTGCTTACATTCACAATGATGTGAATGAGTGATGGTTTTTTCTGGACCTGTGACCGATCTGTAAAAACTGATGAGAATAAATAGTGCTCCGGCACTGCAAATACAGTTAATATGTCAATAGGTTTACATTAGGTTTGGTCATTATTCTGTGATCATCACCCATCCATTTGTAGCGCTATTTCACTAACTAACTATTATGTACCCAAGGAAGAATTACAGAAACAGTGCTGTAAACTGCTGTTGGAGAACGATACACAGGAGACAATCCTACGTCTTCTATTCTTTTAGACCTCGGAGTTATGGCTAGGATTAGGACCAAGTTTAGATTATGTATTAGGGTTAAGGTTTATTTTATTACGCTAGGTAAGCTTCAGAAATGTAAAGAAATTTTAGGAATCCCTAAAATGGTCTTTGTAGTCAAATTTGTATGAATTCACATTGAGACCAGGCTGACTAGGCTTCAATTGTACTGTAGAATAGAGACTTCAGAATTGTTAAGACTTGACTCTAATATATATGTAAATATTCATTCATTCATTGTCTGTAAACGCGTATCCAGTTCAGGGTCGTATATATATATAAAATCTAATTTAATGATATTGTAAAATGCTAATGATTGGAACATCTGAAAATGAAGCACCCCAAAGCTTTGTTTTGTATAAAACATTTATTTGACATAAGTGACTGTGATTACAAGCCTTTTACTGCAGGTGCATCATCGTCAATGTCACAGTAAGCATGCAGACACACTCCCTCTTATGCATGCACACACACACACACACAAACACTCACCCTCCCTTGAAAAGTCCGTCCTTGTAAAGGACGGTGGCACCTTGTTAGCGTTTAGATGAATGTGTGCATCCTCCCTGTGTATTGAGTATTACCAGAACATGACTCCATTACATTACAATGAGCTGCTCTCATGGCTCTCGCAGCTGCAGCAGCTCCGTGGTCTAAATCTGCAGAATGTCAGTTGAATACATTACCAGTCGGCATGTCAAACGCCATCCATAACGAGCAATTACGGAGAGCGCGCGGAGTAACGGGGCGTCTTACACAAATGGAGCGGAGATGTATCACAACCAGGAGGAACTACACAAAAACAATAAATCTGAGTCCAGCCAGCCGGCTCTGCTGATTGATCTTCACACATGTCTTCGGTTATCTCTCTGCAAAGATGATATCAGCACTTTTATGAATTAATTGGAAACCTATGACAATGACAAAGGACCTGGAAGAACCATAAATCCAGGAGTAATGGCTGAAGAAAGTGGTGCAGAAAATCAAGGGGCATGTACAATTACCTTGTCATGCCATTAGCTTATGCACTGCACCGTTTGACCAAGATGGACTCCATTAATACTTTCTTCAGCAGAGTGTAATAATAAGCAGCAGAAACGATTGAAGGAGAGCTGTAGGTCATTGTGGGCTCCATGGACCTCCTCATCAACCCCAGTATTGACATCACTTCACTGGCTGCTGCTTGGTCACAGAATAGATTTAAATGTATTGCTACTGGCACCAAAACACATCTCTGTTCTACTCTGTTACTAATTGTGTAAGATTTGACTCAGACTTCAGATCTTATAACCCTCAACCTGCACTTCAGATTACATGACAAGTAAGCTGACCTCATACCTTATAACTAACTGGTTTGACTCAGACCTTAGGTCTTATAGACTAGCAATTCAGCTCAACTTAAAGATCTTATGAGTAGTGGCTTGACTCAGACTTCAGATCATATGACTAGAAACTCAGCTGAGACCAGATCTTATGACTCCAGACTTAACTCTGATTTCAGGTCTTATTATTAGTAACTTAGCTTAAACCAGATCTTATCGCTTCAGACTTAACTCAGACTTCAGATTGAATGACTAGTAACTCAGCTAAGACCAGATCTTATGACTTTAGATTAAAATCAGAATAAAGATATTATGCCCTGTGAAGGACTGGCGCCCCCTCCAGGGTGTATTCCCGCCTTGCGCCCAATGATTCCAGGTAGGCTCTGGACCCACCGCGACCCTGAATTGGATAAGGGTTACAGATAATGAATGAATGAATGAATGAATAAAGATCTCATGACTAGAGGATTGAATCAGGCTTCAGATATGATGCATAGCAACTCGAATCAGAATAAAGATCTTATGACTAGAGACTTGACTCAGACTTCAGATCTTATAACCCTCAACCTGCACTTCAGATTACATGACAAGTAAGCTGACCTCATACCTTATAACTAACTGGTTTGACTCAGACCTTAGGTCTTATAGACTAGCAATTCAGCTCAACTTAAAGATCTTATGAGGAGTAGCTTGACTCAGACTTCAGATCATGTGACTAGGAACTCACCTGAGACCAGATCTTATGACTCCAGACTTAACTCCGATTTCAGGTCTTATTATTAGTAACTTAGCTTAAACCAGATCTTATCGCTTCAGACTTAACTCAGTCTTCAGATTGAATGACTAGTAACTCAGCTAAGACCAGATCTTATGACTCTAGATTAAAATCAGAATAAAGATCTTATGACTAGAGACTTGACTCAGACTTCAGGTCTTAAGCACTAATTACTTTACTCAGATTCAAATATTATGACAAGAGACTTGACTCAGACTTCAGATCTTATGACTAGGAACTCAGCTTAGACCAAATCTTATGAATTCAGACTTAAATCAGAATGAAGATCTTATGACTAGAGACTTGAATCAGGCTTCAAATCTTATGACTAGCAACTAAAATTAGAATAAAGAAGCAGGCTTCAGATTGTATAATTAGCAACTTGAATCAGAATAAAGATCTTATGACTAGAGACTTGAATCAGTCTTCAGATCTTACAGCAAGCAACTTGAATCAGAATAAAGATCTTATGACTAGAGACTTGAATCAGGCTTCAGATCTTATGACTAGAGACGTGACTAGCAATTACAGCATTAAACTGTGGTGAAATATTAAAGTCATGTTCACTTCACTGAGAAATGAAAACAAGTCATTTGTCCAGGGGTGACACAACTTATGCACACAACTGTTTGCTTTAAACCCACTGTTATGTGTTGTAGCAGTTATTAAATTGCTGCAGGTATGTACGCTCTGGACATACGGAAACAACTTACACTTCTGGACTCAATTATACAATCGATATGAAAAGCTCCTGTGAAAATCCATAGCAGATTGGGTTTGGGGTTAGCCCGTGTCCAGCAAGGTCTGTTAGCTTGTCCACTCCAAAAAATCAATACTAGTGGAAAGCTTATAATTACTGTGGGCTGCTTAGTCTTATTCTTTGGAACCCAACAGTTCACACTACAGCAGAGCACAGGCTTCAATCACATGAGCACTGCAAGTTAGCTTAGCCACATTTGCTATTCAGAGAGCAAGTGCGTGTAATCTGCGCTACAACAACGCTTCTTATCGAACGGCAGTCCCGCGAGACTATTCTCTGCACTTATTCACCTCCCTAAACAAGCGCCGGAGCCATTTGAATTACAAGAGAGACAAGGCAATTCATCAGAGCGATCAGAGAATTCTCACAGAGTCAGCGCCATCCGCCAGGCTTTTTCCGACATGATCGAGAGAGAGAGAGAGAGAGACCATTTCTGAAAACAAATTTGTCAACAGATATTGTTGTTTTGTTGGGAATTTTAACAGCTTTATGATGATCTTGCAGTAAATGAATTGAACTGTCAAGGATCACATTACTGACTTCAGTTCAGCAGCGGGACACATAAGCAGGCATTAGATCTGACACATGCAGTAAGAAAGTCAATGAAAAATGAGAAAATTTACATGATTGACTGGTTGAGTGTGTGGCAATATCCACAGCTGTGAATGACTGGGTGAGTGTGTGACATTGTTCACAGCTGTGAGTGACTGGGTGAGTGTGTGACATTGTTCACAGCTGTGAATGACTGGGTGAGTGTGTGACATTGTTCACAGCTGTGAATGACTGGGTGAGTGTGTGACATTGTTCACAGCTGTGAGTGACTGGGTGAGTGTGTGACATTGTTCACAGCTGTGAGTCACTGGGTGAGTGTGTGACAGTATCCACAGCTGTGAGTGACTGGGTGAGTGTGTGACATTGTTCACAGCTATGAGTGACTGGGTGAGTGTGTGACATTGTTCACAGCTGTGAGTGACTGGGTGAGTGTGTGACATTGTTCACAGCTGTGAATGACTGGGTGAGTGTGTGACATTGTTCACAGCTGTGAATGACTGGGTGAGTGTGTGACATTGTTCACAGCTGTGAATGACTGGGTGAGTGTGTGACATTGTTCACAGCTGTGAATGACTGGGTGAGTGTGTGACATTGTTCACAGCTGTGAGTCACTGGGTGAGTGTGTGACAGTATCCACAGCTGTGAGTGTGTGAGTGACTGAGTGAGTGTGTGACATTATTCACAGGTGTGAGTGTGTGAGTGACTGGGTGAGTGTGTGACATTATCCACAGGTGTGTGAGTGTGTGAGTGACTGAGTGAGTGCGTGACATTATTCACAGGTGTGAGTGTGCGAGTGACTGGGTGAGTATGTGACGTTATCCACAGGTGTGAGTGTGTGAGTGACTGAGTGAGTGTGTGACATTGTTCACAGGTGTGAGTGTGTGAGTGACTGGGTGAGTGTTTAACATTGTTCACAGGTGTGAGTGTGTGAGTGACTGAGTGAGTGTGTGACATTATTCACAGGTGTGAGTGTGCGAGTGACTGGGTGAGTATGTGACGTTATCCACAGGTGTGAGTGTGTGAGTGACTGGGTGAGTGTGTGACATTATCCACAGGTGTGTGAGTGTGTGAGTGACTGAGTGAGTGCGTGACATTATTCACAGGTGTGAGTGTGCGAGTGACTGAGTGAGTGTGTGACATTGTTCACAGGTGTGAGTGACTGGGTGAGTATTTAACGTTATCCACAGGTGTGAGTGTGTGATACCATGTTGTGTTACATTGTTCACAGATGTGTGTTTCCTTATCTAGGGAGTGTTCCTGTCTAGAACCCAGTGCTTCCAGGTAGGCTCTGCCCCCACTTGGACCCTGTTTCAGCTGAAGCATTAACAGAAAATTGGATGAATGGCCTTCTGAGTCTCATGCATAATGCACACTTAGTGTATAATTCAAACACTCAGTTGATAACACGTAGACAATGATTTTGAGTTCAAAATAAACTGAACATAATCCAACGCATCCCTCAAGTGTGTGAGCATCTGCAGGGCATGCTGAAGTGTGACACTGTGCTGAGGTAAAGTACAAAGGACATGCTATCACACAGCCACACACCCCGCACACACTCACACACACCCTTCCTTAAAAACCTTGCAGTGCGCTATGATGGATTTCCCCCCGCTCTCTGGCCCATGCCTTTGATTTATGATCAAACACTACCTGAACTTTGGATTTATGAGGCGTCTGAGCTGAGGAGCACCATGTTGGATTCTGCTGTTCATCTACGTTTGGCCTCAGTGCCCAGCGCTGCCACACGGTGAGAAATATGTGAGCGTCAGCACATTACTGAGAGCCACCCCACACAGGTAAACAACGAGGAGGTCCCGGACGCCAGCTGTTCTCCTTCGCATGTAAATCTAGAGGCATAATGAGGTTTTTTAGAGCCCCGGCGCATGTAAACTGACAGCTGCTCCCATCCTCCGCTGATGTACATCGACAAACCAGGAGGAGCAGGGGGGAAAGAAAGCATTCAAAGGCAGTTTCTGGAAGACTGATGGGAATTGTAATGAGTTTTGAATGAGCCACTCCAGCAGCACACAAGAAGCATGTGTTGGAGCCTCTGCATTTCCACCCTCCAATGAGAAACACAAACAGATTCACACTGAGCCCAGAACACACCGACAGACTCACACTCATAGAACTCTATATGAATGAGTCCATCTTAACAGGTGGTCTTACATTCACTTTTGAAGTCCACACACCATGAGGAGTGCATGTGTTCAGGTAAAGGGATAGATAGATAGATAGATAGATAGATAGATAGATAGATAGATAGATAGATAGATAGATAGATATATAGATAGATAGAAAGACATAGCGATAGGTAGATGATAGGGGTTAAGAAAGCTTAATGTGTATGTGTATGTATATCTGCTTGTTAAGACGTGATGAATGGACCTTGTGATATGTCTATTAAAACCAGAGCGCCAACACACAGGTACCGGGTCTATAAACAGGAGCTAATTAAAAACACCTAAGAGTATAATTCAAGAAAATTCAAAAGAATATAATTCAAGAAACTAAACAGGAACTGGGTGAGCTATAGAAACCAAACAAAAAGAGTTAAAGGGAAAGCTAAACTGAAGATTAAACAGATCTGAATAAAAAGGTAAATTAAAATCTAGATACAGAGCTAGATATGAAGCTAAGAGGGAACAACACAAGAAGCTAATGCAGGAAGCTAACAGCGAGAGCTAATGAGAGCAAGCTAACAGTGGGAGCTGATGGGAGCTAACAGTGAGAGCAAGGAGCTAACAGAGAGAGCTA
Organism: Hoplias malabaricus; assembly: GCF_029633855.1. Lineage (NCBI taxonomy): Eukaryota > Metazoa > Chordata > Actinopteri > Characiformes > Erythrinidae > Hoplias > Hoplias malabaricus. Next base: position 16,319,467 of record NC_089803.1, on the reverse strand, counting down.
ACAGAGGGAGCTAACAGCGAGAGCTAATGAGAGCAAGCTAACAGTGAGAGCTGATGGGAGCTAACAGTGAGAGCTAATACAAAGAGCTAACAGTGAAAGCTAACAGGCAGCAAAAAGTGAGAGCAAATGAGAGCTAACACAGGGAGCTAACAGTGGGAGCTAATGAGAGCTAACACAACAAACTAACAATGCGAACTAATGGAAGCTAACAATGAGAGCTAATACATGGAGTTAACAAAGACTAGAAGGAGTGTTCAGAATTCAGAAAGACAAACAAGAACAAACCCACAAAAAGAAAGAAAGGAAGAAGTAAAATAACTGCAAGAGACAGACAAGGAAAACCAGACCAGAGAGAAATAAAGATGAAGAAGAATCAAACCACATAAAACATGTATGACTGACAAGTGATAGGACAAGAGGACTGGGCTTATAAAACACAGACTAAGAGACTAGGGATGTGCAAATTGATTCCTAAGCATCGATACTTCGGATCCTTAAGAATCGATTCAGGCTCCAAAATATTTATATATTTTCTTTATTTATTTTGTAGGATTAATGTAAATCCGAGCTGTGTATTAATAATAAAATGCCACCATAAATAATGGCAGAGTATAGGAAACTCTGACAAACACAAACACACAGGGGCGCTGAAAATGTAGCACAGACAGCCACATTGAATTTCTTGGCAGTGGCAGGCTTTATCCATGTAGTGTATAACTGATAAGGCAATGTTTATAACTGACTGTGGGGGAGTGATTCACATCTTTTCAGGCTCAGTTTGTGTGTATATTTTCTGTAATTCTTTGAACAACAGTATGTCAATGGTTTTCAGATAGTTACAAATAAATATTTTATTATGGACTAAGTAAATAAATACAATCCAGGCAAACCCTGACCCTGATCACAATCAAGCAGTTATGGAAGCTGTTAACTGGTGAATCCTGCTGTGTGTAAAACCCCCAGGTTCGATCCAGTTTATCTACAATAGCCATTTCCATATCAAACTCTGTTTACATCTCAGTGTCCTCTACTATACAGAGAAAGACCACAAACAGAAACCAAAGAGGAAACTATTGTTCTCTCAACATGCAACAGGACTTGTATTGTCCTCCACTGCTGTTGTGGTCGGGCTGCTTCAGAGCACTACAAACTCCAGGGTACTGTAAACAAAGTGCTGTTTAAAAACTAAGGGGGAAAAAAACATGCCTCTCCATCGATGGTCATCCAGCTCCAAGTGAGTCGCTGCTTCTCTTTACACTCATTCACCTCCGCTTTGTGGAATGAATGGCAACAATAAGACCATCAAAGCGATGGAACCGAACGGCACAAGCACGTAAGCAACCTTTTATTGGTGAGTACATGTTAATAACCACAGCAGAGAGAGAGACGAGAGGATGAGGATACTCAGCAGGGCACAGTGTCGTTTACCTGCGAAGCAAATTGGCAGAGAGGGGGGGTGGGGAGAAGCAGAGGAGGGACAGCGCTGAGGGAGCGAGGTTCACTCCTTCAACTGCACTTCAAATCTACAGTTATAAAACAACCACACAGGAGAAACAGATTGATAGCGACATGGAAAAAACAGACAGAGAGATAAATGCAGAGCCAGGTGAAGGGAAGAATGGACAGAGGCGGATAGAGGGAAGGACAGACAAATAGATAAATAGGCAGCTGGATGGAGGGAAGGCTAGATAGACTGATACATAAATGGACAGTGATAGAAGTAAGGACAGACAGAATGAGAGAAGAATGGACAGACAGACGGAAGTGTGGATAGAGAGAGATAAGCAGAAATAGGGAAGGAAGGCTAGATGGAGGGAAGGATGGATAGACAGAGATAAATGGGCAGGCAAACTGAGGAAAGAATGGATTGATAGAAAGATAAATGGACAAACAGATAGAAGGAAGGACAGACAAATAGAGAGATAAATGCACGGCCCTGTGGAGGAAAGGATGGATAGACAGGCTAGACAGATAAATGGACAGACAGGTAGGAAGGATGGGCAGACAGATAGACAGATCAGCAGATGAATGGGAGACGGGATGTAGTGAAGGATGGACAGACAGATAAATGGATAAACAGATAGAGAGATAAATGAGGGAAGGACAGATGGATAGACAGATAAACAGATGGACTAAGAACAAAGCCTACTCCCTGTCTGGGAAACTGACTCCGCGACACACTTCACAATAGCAGACAAACCCAAGCAGACGACTGAAAGACGTCTGTCCCCCAGAGACACAGCCATCCCAGTCCTCTCTTCCCCACGTTAGCTCAGTCATTATCAAATCAGCTGAGCGTACAGATCAATAACTCTGTCCGGCGGCACCTGGACACGACAGGGAACACTTCATCCCAGACACCTGCAGAGCTGCCTGACCATGAGCTGCGAGACTTCAGAGGCTTCCCCTCTCTCTCTCTCACTGATAAAACATGCATGATCTATGCCCTTCAAACCGGAGCAGGGCTCAGACACAATAACAACACCCACACCATCTCTTCTCCACCCAGACGCTCTGCCACACTGGTGTCAGTGCAGACAGCCCTCTGACACCAATTTAAAGGTGAGGGCAGGCCTTTCAGAGACCTTGTTTCTGCAGGAACTGAGTGGATAAGCTTGGGTGACCATAGACACTTGGGGCAGGATGGCTGCATGAGACAGAAAAACACACCTGAAATTAGTGGAAGGTTTGGTCTGGGACGGGTGTGTGTGTGTGTGTGGGGGGGGGGGGGTAATTTCCAGTAATTGATAAACTAATTGATTAGGTTGTCAGTTCCTGACAGTGTGTGATCATAAAACGCATGTTATTTTCTGTTCATACAACACAACAAAACTGATTCACTGTGTTGAAATGACGTTCAAGTAATTTGTTTACACCAGAAAACTCCTGAGCATGACGGGTGCTGACAAGATTACATTTTGGTGTTAAAACAAGATGAGGTTTTTAATGTTACTAAAACGTTGTAAAACATAGAGAAGAAATTGAAAGGATCACGTGTCAAAGAAATAAAACGACTCTAGTACAACACTCTAGAGATGAGTTGCTGAAAACTGTGGGGAATGGTGTTTAAGCCATAGCAATGGACAAAGCTGAAGGGACATAAGGTGAAGTGGGTCTGGATTCAGCTCTGAACTCTCTGAACCCTTGCCCACTTCAACTATGTCATCAAATGTCATGAGAGTGCAAAAGCTGAATCCTGGACATGTTTTGGTGATTTAGAAATTCCAGCCAGAGCATGTTTTTGGTCCTGAAAAGTGGACATGTTTTAGAAAAAGAGAACCTATGACCACCCTAGCTAAACTACACTGACTTTAATTTCACTAGATGACTGGTCAATGTGTGCCATCACCCAGGCACTGCCACAAATGTTTTCGTTCATAGCAGCTGTTGCTGTAGGGATGTATTGTGTGTGTGTTTGTGTGTGGGTGCAGGGTCACACTACTAGGGAACTAGGGGTCACCTACACACATCTCTGGAGCCATGGGGACCTATGCTCAGTTTACCATGAAGATACACAGCCATGGTGTCAGTTCATCCACTGTGGTGAACCTTTGTGGACACAGCTGAAGGTACAACAATTTTGAACCTGCTTGGCCTCCATTTGCTACTACACAAAGAGGTTATAGCTTAGCATTTTGAACTGCAAGTCCAATGTTCAGAAGCAGTTGGAGGGTTTGGGGTATATTTTCTGTACTCTGACCTTATCAGTAGTTCCAGCTGATCATGTTCTGACAGCTTTCTGACAGATCTTCCCATCACTCACTGAATATTTTCTCTGTCTGATCCCAGCAACAGTTTACATTAATAAAGTTCTCTGGAGATAAAGTATATACTGTAGATCCTGGCCTTGTCTCATCTACAATATCATGCTTGGCCATGCTGTTTTATCTCAGATTAACTCTGCACCTAATATTAACTCACACAGAGTCCCTGATCACCTTCTCCTTCATCAGACTCATACATCACTAATATTCTACATTCACATTACTATAACCCCTTCATCTGTCATCATTTCACTTTTACTTCTGTTCTGTTCTCTGTCTCCAGTGTCGACCCGAGGAGGATGGGTTCCCCGTATGAGTCTTGGTTCCTTCCAAGGTTTCTTCCTCGTGTGCTGAGGGAGTTTTTCCTTGCCACAGTTGCCCCTGGCTTGCTCATAGGAGGCTTGGACCCGGATCTCTGTAAAGCTGCTTTATGATGACTTTTTGTTGTGAAAAGCGCTATATAAATAAAATTTGATTGATTGATTGTGTGTTACATAGGTTTAACAGGAGGCACCGAGGCTTGATGAGGCACCAATACTCAAAAGTAAAATCCTGGAAGAACAAGCCAAGTCTCGAAGGTAACACTTGGAAGAACCACTAGGAGGAACCAAGAATCGAGGCAGAAACTTGGAAAAATCACTGGGAAGGACCAAATATCAAGGCAAACACTTGGAAGAAACACTAAGTGTAATGAAGAATCAAGGGAAGCAATTGGAAGAACCACTGAAAGGAACCAGAAAAAACAAAAACCAAGAGTCAAGTAAAAAACTTGGAATATTACTGTGAAGAACCAAAAATCAAGGGAAACAATGGGAAGAACCACTGAGAGGAACCAACCATGTAGAAGAACTGCTTGGAGGAACCACAAATTAAGGCAAAACATGGAAGAATCACAGTGAAGAACCAAGTATCAAGGGAAACACCCTGAAAAACCAGGAACCAAGAATCAAATTAAAGGCTTGCAAAATCACTGTTAGGAACCAAGAATCAAGGGAAACACTTGAAAGAACCACTGAGAGAACCCAAATCTCTAAAGAAATCCATCCCTAGAACAAGAAGGAACATGTACACTATGTAAGATTCAAAGGCAAACCACTGGAACCAAGACCCAAACCGAACAAGATGGAGACGCATGGAGAAGAAATGCTGACAAGGACATGACAGAACCAAGAAGAAACTGTGAGAACCCAAAAGGTAAAAAACCCTTAAGATAATTAGTATTAACCACTCACAAGAACCAGGATTTAAATGTAGATGTGTGGAAGAACCACTGAGGAGAACCCGGACTCAAAAGCAAATATGTGGATGAACTACAGAAAGGAACGGAGACTCAAATACAGAAACTCCTTATGAGCAGAAGGAATCTTGGTTCCTCTAAGAACATGAAGAAGAAATGCTGGGGGACCAGTCCTAAAAAAGAAAAATCAACCTACCGAAGCGGAAGAGGTTCTAGTTGAGTATGAGGAAGGTGCAATTCTGCAAGGTCTGACCTGAGGTGAGAGGTTCATGCAGGGGTTGGCAGGGATGAAACTCATTACAAAACCATGAGACACAAGTTTAAGAGGGGTATGATGATGGAATATTCATCAGAATATCAGGGCGCAACAGAGGGCTACAGTTGGTCTGGGAGCTATGTCGAGACCTCAGCCTGTGCTGCAGTTCTCAAAAGGGTCTAGCGTTAGAGCCACTGATTCAAGATCAAGTAAATATACCTGCTTTATCCTTCTCACATCGCACAAATACAGATTGGCCACTTCCAAAACACACTGGGCTATTACGCACAAATAGTAATGAAGACCCCAGAATGAAGATCTGAGCCACTTTGACAGGGCCAAGCCAGGATGGTCATAGCTTATTGGGCAGGGCATCTCCAAAACAGCAGGTCTTGTGGGGTTAGTTAGTTACAGGGTTTAGTACCTGCAATTTGCCATTCTGTGATTTTCCTAACTATGTCGTGTTATACTTTAAAGTGGTGTTATAGAGCTCTGGGTACTGGGAAACTGTGAGAATGATATCCACAGTTCATCATCCATATCTACAGTATCTGTCAATCCACAGCGCAGCTTGTGTTACATCATACCCTTTAGTCCATCTCAGTCGGAAAGGTCAGCAGAACGTAGGTCAAAGTTCGATTTGGTTAAACTTTGAGCACAGGGGCAAGAAACGAGACAAAATGGCAAAACAGCGCAGTGCACACCACTCACAGTATCATGCTGTGTATCATGTGAAAGCGCCCTTTGGTTTAGCGTTAGGTTTTATAGTTAGGTTTAGCTTTATGACTAGGTTGTGGGTTAGGGTTATGGGAAGTTTTAAGGTTGATTTCTTAAGACTGGTTCCTGGAAATTCACACAAACATCTAAGGCAATAAGCCATGAGAGGCCGTGAATTATGGCGATTTTAAAATGAGGAAGGGTGATAAAAAATAATGTATTGAGTGGTTTATTGCTTTTATGAAATGGCTAGGCATCATGAGCACAAAGGTTTAAGTGTTTTAAAGTTGCATAGGCACTCTATGAAACAAAATCTTTTCATGTGTATGCAAGGGTATATTTTATTTGTTCAGTGGAAATGCACAGACTTCTGTCCTTTTTCTGAAAGGACTCTTACCTTAAAGGAGAATTTGCAGGAAGTGGAAATGGCTTAACAGAGCAATCTACAGCACTGTTTTTCTGTCCCAATATCACACTGTGATATTGGATAAAACAGAACTGGATAAAACAGACTGTTCTGTAGCATCTTGTTGGAATTAAGTTGTATTTCTTGTCAATGTTGTTTTGAGTCTATCACCAGCGCACAGCCAAAGCGCCAACACAACTGTGTACAACACAAAACTCACTTCTCACAGCCACATGAGTCTGAAATCAAATTTTTATTCACCAGTGTCATGTTCCACATTAAATGCTGCATCAGGTGCCAGTATGTACCTGTTGCACCAATTAAGGTGGAAATTTACAGCTGATTTGATTGGGCGGTCTATGAAGTGCTGTTGCACTGTTTTGTAGGTGATGGTGATGGACTTTATACCTATCGTTACCTTAAGTAAACAGCCGTAAGGTCAATGCCGAGAGGCATCGCGGTGCTGAATAATTTTGTTGCTCGGTTAATCCACAGTTGACCACAGCCTTCATGGAACCCCTTTGGTACCGAGGTCAACCCAACTACTCACAAACGGTCTCAGTACCTCTGTGAGCTTTCATTAGTATTCCTGAATTAAAGGGCGTCTGGAGAAAAAGACTGTTCTTACACTGCCTTGATTACAGCTAATCTTACAGTTCAGTTAAAAACCTCCCTCCATAATATAAACAACACCTCCAACACATGTTGTGATGTTCTGTTAGTACATTTCTCTCTTAATATCATTTAAACGAACACAACAGGCTCCTCGCTGTAGTCTCCTCCATTCTGTTTTTCACCTCCTGCCCTCCATCCGTATTTCGTGCCTGAAAACCACATATACAGCGGCGCATTAAAACAGGATTCAGATGTTGTTAGGTCATCAGAGGTGTGTATTTTACAACAGCTTTGAAAGTGGCTCAGCCAATTAGATTTTAGGATTGGATTTTAGTACGTAGTTTACAAATGCCAGATATATTTGGAACACATTTTCCAAATCATGGACACAGACTCACTTTGAGAACACATTTCCAGCTTGGTCTCGTCCTGTGACGGAGGGAGTCCTAGCTGACCAGTGACTGAACTGACCACGGGGAAAATCAATCAATCAGTCAATCAATCAATGACACATCTTCTTAAACATGACTAGAACTGAGAAGACCCTTGAATGGCACTCCTGGGACCCTCCTAGCCATCATAGTAAACAGAACAGGTTTTTTAAAATTCTGATAAGAGTCCTGTATATCTCTTCCACTCTCTCTCTCTCTCTCTCTCTCTCTCTCTCTCTCCCTCTCTTTATCCCCCCAGGTTGTCCCCTCAGGGGTGAACTTATTTATGATGAGGTGAGTGACAGCCGGACACAGCAAGAAATTATTTTCTGGACAAAGGACGTTAGTGATGGTGTGGGTGGACTGGGATCACCAAGGTCTTATTCCACAGCAGAGGGGAAAAAAAGCAGGAAAGAAAGAGTAGGGGGAAAAAAAGTGAGAGAAAAAAAGCATCCGGTGAGTCACAGCCTGATGGGACAACATCTCTCTCTCCCTCTCTTTCATACTCAATCTACCCTATTTTTCCTTTCGTCTATCTCTTCTATTTATCCCCCACTCAGGCTTCACATCACATTTTTTCCCCTCTTTCTCTCAAGGAGGAGGAGGAGGAAGAAAAGTGTAGATATTTTCTCTCTCTTTCTAGCTTCCTCTTCCTTTGTCCTTCTTTCTGTTGTCTTCTCCCTCTCTCACCCTGTCCCTCTCCCCTCTCCCTCAGAAAGAAGTGGTGTCTTTGTGTTGTCAGTGAGAAAACCACTATATGTATGTGTGTGTGTGTGTGTGTGTAATCACCAAACAGATAAAGGAATGTCAAAGAAAGGAGACAATACAATAAAGACTAAGGGATATACAGCATTAATACTGTACCCAACTTTGTTTGTGCATTGCTCTGAATGTAAATGAGGAGCAGAGGTCTGTGTTGGTCAGTGTCTGGGCTTCTGAGACCTCCACACAGTCGTGTCCTGTGGCGTTTCTCATTTTGTGACAGCAAAAAATAAATAAAGAAAGAAAGAAAAGAGAAATCCCAGTCTACTTTTCTTATTGCCTAGCTTTCCCCTGTAACTTTTCTCTGTCTAACCTCCCCTTGAGTTACCTTCATCTGTCTAACATTCCCTCTGCCTAAACCATTTCTAATATCACCACTCTCTTAACTTTCCCTGTGACTTTTCCACTGTAATTTTCCAGTTGATTAACATTTGCTGTGTTCCATTGTTTCCACTGTGTAATCATTCCTAAAATCCCTACGGTCTAACCTCGGCTCCAACTACATTCACCTGTCGAACAATGACTCTGCCTAACATTCCAACTGATCAACATTTCTGCTGCTTAACCCAAAGTGTCTAACTTTCATGTGTTTTCTGTCTAAAATTCCTCCTGTCTAACCTGCTCACTATCTATATACACTCTTTAGCCGAATCACCATTAGCCATATAGCCATTTTCACAGAGGTGTTTCTGGCATTTCAAAAACAGGAAATGCCCAAAATACATACTCTTTTCATTGGAAGGTCTGGAGAAACTTTGGTGCTTATCCATGTCTTTGTTTACATGTGGTTTTTATGATGTGATTGTGTTGTAGAGAACATATGGAGGGCAGGACTAATAAATGCAGAAATGCAAAAAGGAGCATAATCTTGGCATCAGTGTTTTTCTTGTTCATCTTATTTTAAAAATATTTTAGACGATCTACCACCAAAGAACAAAGAAGACCAAGAACATTAAGGAGGCTATCTGCAGCTATATGGGGTTTTATAAACACACTAATGACACAAAATGTCTCCCCATTGCTTCCCTGTATGATATTTCAGGCAAATACACTCACGTGAAAGAAGGCAAATTCAGCAGTCGTCGTCTCTCTGTGAGATATTATACATGTGTAAATGCCGTCCTGCTGAGCTTGTGAACAGTGGAGAAACATAACTAATGCAAAGCCAAACACAGCCCCAGAAACACACACAAACAGAGCTTGTTCCTGTTTTATTTCCTATTATTTATTTATATGAAACATTGAAAATTGGGCAATGTTGTTGTGTTTGAGGCTCTGAGTTCTTTCTTGAGTTACTGAACCTCGTCATGTCCACGGACGACATCATAGTTCACCCTGAAAACACATTTTTCTGGTTCACAAACCAGTTCACGTCAATGGAAATGCCCTGGACTGTTCCAAATAGTTCAGGAACTGAAACTATTCTAGTTCCTATATGGTGGAAAAACACTATGTGAAATACAGCTGAACTAACATCAGAAGGTGAAATAACTTTCCTACTCGCGCATGAGAGTTTCAACTTTAGGAGTCAGTCAGTCAGTAAGGGAAAATGGCCTCCTCTAGGCCAGCCCAACATGTTTAAGAGTGTAACACCTTCCTGCTGGATAAGATTGCAGCTGTCTAACCTTTGCACTTTGTCTCACATTAACCACCCACCCCACCCCACCCCTCCTCTGGGGACTGTGTAAACATGACACACTGTATTGAGTGTTTAAGTTTTTATTCAAAGAGGGTACTTGGGTAACTTATTTGAAAAGTAAAGCTATGTTTTCACCACTGTATCAAACATATGGTGCTGGAGGGTCTTCGATCTCTGCTCAGAGGTTACTCTAACCCACTTAATGGATTTCTTTAGGGAAGTGAATTAATTAATGCTTTAGTGAATTAAGGGGCTCTTTTTGGGGGGAAGCAGCAGGAGTGGACAGCTGTAGTCAGCGCGGAATCGGCTAATCATAAAGACGCAGATTAATCAAAGAGAAACCTTTTCAGCGTGTTGGGTGGGAGTTCCGCAGCTCCATCTGGGCCTCGGCCCACTACTTTTCATTGAACTTCACTGCAGTTTGCCAGCGCCGGAGAGGCCGATGATGAGATAATTAATGTGCTCTCATACAGCTGTAAGACGTGTCAGCAGCGGCGCCGGCGCTTAAAATGCAACCACCACACAAAAGGGCCACGCGCCAGTCTTTGTGCGAGTCAACGTCAAATAAAAAAAGAGTGGGGAACAGACAGGCAGTAAGTGTGGAGCAGTGGAGCTGGCGTCAGAGCCGAGACGCTCCAACGACATGCTTCTAAATGAAGCTTAAACAGTCACTCGCTAACAGTCTGCGCTGGCTCTCGTTCTCTGACTCCTCAACCCTGCGACACAGATAACAAGGCGACGAATGGAAGCTGCATGACCTCACATGCTATAAGTCTGTTCATACATTCATACTGTGGACACTTTCACAAAGTCACCCCGTGATTGTTCGGACACTGTGGGAGGAAACCCACTCAGACACAGGGAGAACACATCACACTCTTCACAGACAGGGAGGGACTGAACCCAAACCCCCGGACCCAGGAGTTAATTGGCTGTGACACTACCCTCCAGTGCTACTGTATCGCTCTACTACATATCATCACTGTCCAAAGAAAATCATCTATATCCATTTTTGTCGATGTTTAGTTTACGGCATCATTTGAACACAGCAGCAGTCCTTCACGCCAATATGAAAACGTCATGAGTAATGGACCAATAGAAATGCTCTAAAATTACTTGCAATAAAATGTTTTAACATTGATGCTTTTCTTTGGACAGTGACGAAATGACCTTCCTTTGCTATTAAAAGTAATCCGGTACACCAGGTTATTTAAAATGCATACAGTATCTCAAAATGAGATTTAAAAATTTGACATGCATGTTAACTACAGGCACTACATTTCCCATAATGCTCCAGTGTCTTTCCAAAACCTTGAGTAGATAATACTTTTTTTTGTGTGTGTGTAGAAAATCATCTACACAACAGATAGTAATGATTGCTTATAGTACTACATGCAGTATCAGTCAAATGTTTGGACACACCCACTCCAGGAGGGTTTGCTTTGTTTAGGGCCATTTTCCACATATTTCAATTGTACAGTACCAGCCAAATGTCTGGACGCATCTCATTCAATTGTGTTCTTTACATTGTAAATGAATACAGAAGACATTAAAACTATGAAAGAACACATATGGAATAATGTAGTAAACAAACAAGTGTTAAACAAACCAGAATATGTTTTATACTTCAGATTCTTCAGTGTAGCCCCCTTTTTCGTTAACGACAGCTTTGCCCCCTCTCTGCTTTCTCTCAAACAGCTTCTTGAGGTCGTCACCTGGACGAACAGCTGTGGCCTCGTCAAGATTAATTTGTAGAACTGCTCACCACCTTAATGTGTTTGAGACCTTAACTGGGGTTGTGCAGAGGTAGGGGCTGGTACACAGTTCTATACAGTGATAGCCCTATGACTAATGAGAAGATGTCCAAACTTTTGACTGTCACTGTATGTTTTGGTTATAGTGACTTATAACAGTACAATATTCCAAAAATATATAGTACATCACTAATTTACTGGCGCCCCCTCCATGGTGTGTTCCTGCCTTGCGCCCAGTGATTCCGGGTAGGCTCGGGACCCACCGCGACCCTAAATTAATTTGTTAATTTTTTGTCTCACTCAGACATTCCCAGCCCACCGAATCTAACAGAAACAGCATGTAACGCCACTCAACATAATTACTCATAAGCATGTTCAAGACTTTCATTTACAAACCATTCTAGACAACGATTAATGATTAAATTAGAAGCTCAGTAACCAGATTCACTCATTTTCTATGTACCCCACACATACATCAGAGGAAAAACGGATGCAGATTTGACAAATGGTGCCAAATGGTGCATTTGTTCAGTAATATACACATGAACAGAGTGAATGCAGTTAATGAAAATGTCTTTAGTGTTTGTTTGCTCACTTTAACACTAAATAGATCAAGTGATTTAACACTAAACAGGCTTTGTAGTAGAGGTACATTTGGGCCCCCATGACTGACAGGCCAGCAGACAAGTACAACTGTGCCCTTCTAAACTGTGTGCGCGCCCCAGTACAGCAAGTAATCTAGAAACTCAGCCAAAATGTGATACACAGCTTTAGAGCCGGCAGGAAAAATGGGGACCGGGAGGAGCTAAGGAACTGCACTTTCGCCTCCTTCCACAGGTGGTCTTGAGCCAGGGACCTAAAACCCAACAGCTCCTGTGATGCAGAAGTGTCTACCTGTAAGGTGTGCTGCTCCTATCACTAGTGTGGGTGTGTATATAACAGGAATATATAATGTTCTGGGGACCAAAACCTGTTTACACCCTCACACTGTGGGTGTAATCATTTTATTTTTAAAAGTTGAAGATGTGTTTTAAAGTTGGGTTAAGGTTAAGGCTAAGGTTAGGGCTAACGGTAAGTCTATGTAATGTCCCCACAGTTCACAGACACAAGATTGTATGTGTGTGTGTGTGTGTGTGTTCACTGCCAAAGCTTTGTTAAATGCAGATGGGTTAAATTGGTTGCACTGCTCTACAATGACAATTTAAAGCACTGTTCACATTTTGGACCTAGAAGCAAAAAAAAAAAGAAATGCATGCAGTTAAAACCTTCCTGGGCTGGAATCCAGACTCTAGTGGCTTGAAAAAACCCAGGTTTAAAGTGGATAAAGTGTTTCTTTTTAAGGTCGCTATAGCTTCACTTTCCCAGTATTATTGCACATCCATTTCTAAAACTGCTTTAAGTGTTGTATTATTTATTTCTCCACTCACAAATAAATGCAGGCTTTGTTGTGTGCGTTTGGAAGAAGAAGAAAAAAAGAAATGTGAGCGATAGAAGATTTACAATAGAGGGGAAATAAAAGGGAAGGGCCTTTGACTCGGAGTTGAGTCACAGTGAAGAGCACAGCTTCTTTTATTCTGTGTCATCTTTCCTTTCCACGCACTCTATTACAGTCAATGCACAGTCCCAGCCTCGGCCAGCCTTGATGATGTTTAAGTCATTACCATAAACATCCAGAGGGTGTCATTTATAGAAAATGACAGGATAGAACTGGATAGAGTCTGGAGAAAGAGGCTCAGAGATCCAGCAGTTTACAGCAGCGCTGTGGGGTCAAACAAACACTGCGCTTCTCTAAGTGATACATGTATACACACTGCGTTACATACAGACATTTATAGCTCTTTGGTTCTGCAGTTCAACGCTGCGTCTGCTCACGTGATGCACAAACATGAGTTCTCCCCACGTAAAACAATGTTTTGAACGCTCTGAATATGATCCAGGACTTGAAAAGGAGCCATGGTTTGATCATGAAGCAGTGATGATGCTGGAAAGCGTCCTAGAAGCTGCTGTGAACTTGGCTTTAATCTGCAGCGAGATACGAGTAATATTCAGAAAGAGGCGCTTGCAGCAGTTGCAACAGGTCCCCCAGCAAAGAGAATCACAAACTCGCTCCCTCTCTCTCGCTCTCTCGTCTCACCTTTCACTATCGTTCCCTCTCTTTTCCCTTCTTTGTTTCTCCTGCTGTACCTCTGACTAGGACCACCACTGGTGGATCAGACACAGCAAGTGCTGCTGGAGTTTTAAAACCCCTGTGCTCCACCAGCCGACTATATGACCACTGATGAGTGCAGCTGTATGGTCAGAGGAGCTGATTGGGTGGACTATAGAAACAGCTAAATGCAGCCTTTGCACATTCATGAAGTGTTCTATTATGATTCATGCCTCTTTTCTATTATATGACAAACCTCTTTATGTCCTCATTTCCCAGCATTTGGAAAGAAGCACATAATGCAGTAAACGTGATTAGCATGACAGCACATGGAGGTTATTACAGTCCTGGTTCCTATCCAACCGCTATCAGGAAGATACAGCCTTCCAGACTTCCAGATTCCAGTCAGAGCTGGATGTAGGTGTTTTCTCTCTCCCTTTTTTTTTTTCCATTTACCGTGGGCTGAGTGAATGACATGGCACTCAGCTGGGGGATTAATCAGCGAGTTTGCAGTGGGAATCACTCAGGCACAGGGACTGAACGCCTGGGGCTTGTTTTCAAATTTTGTACCACAATAACAAATAGCAGGTGGGTTCATCCCAACACTGATGAAGTGTTTTTATAAACTAGGATCCTGCTTTGATTTCCCACCCCAAAAAAAAAATTTTAAATAAATGTAGAAGAAGAAAAAAAAGAAGCTAATGCATAATTTCATTAAAATGCTTCCTGCTTTCAAAAGATAAGCTGTAGTTTTTATTTTTTTTTTAATTTCACAGATTGCAAAGTGCCATTATTATCTGTTTAATTATTCCATGTGATTAGGGCTCCTAATGAATGGAACGTCAGCGCAATGCCTGATGCGATGTCATTTACTCGCAGATAAATCTACAGGCTGCTCGAACCTTCCCATCGCTTTAGGCTGCAGGGGAGAGAGAGAGAGAGAGAGCTTTGAAACCCTGGGAAAATGGTGGGAACGGGGGCTTTATTTTTAGCCCTCTGCGGCGCCTGAAAATGGACCGCCGAGATCTTTTCATTTTGTAATTAGATTAAATCAGCTTCATTCAGGCGGCTTCTATAAATCTTAATGAAAATGAGGAGACATGAGAAGAGACGGGGAGAAAAAGTGAACCCCTTTGGAAGAGTTCCACTGCGCAGACGTTTAAAGTGAAGAAAGCCTATATTGTATTACGACATGAGAGAGGCCATGAGATGAGTCAGAGGGTGTACATGTCTCTCTCTCTCTCTCTCTCTCTCTCTCTCTCTCTCTGTGTCAGTGCGTGCGCAAAAAGAAACACAAAACCCCCATTAGAGTATAAAGGAATCACTAATTACACCAGCAGCACCCTCTGATAGACCCACATTAATATCTCTGTTATCATGGTGGAGATTAGATGTTTTAAAACATCTGAGACGTCTACAGCCTACAGTAATATTTTCAGATTTGAAGCGACGCACGGAGCTGGAAAGCACTTTGGGTTAACAGCTGTTGCTTTGAAGAGACTATATTATGAAAACATTCCTTATTTAGTGCTTTAACACATTCATTTGGGGATCTGGAGGCTACCAAAACACACACTGTGAAAATAAGCCACCCGGTCAGTTACCCAGTCTGCTGAAACGGGATAAAACAAGCCATTCCCATTCTGTGCTGCTTCTTACATAAACTGCATTTATTTCAAACAGTCCCGCCTCCTCATCTGAGTCTCTCCAATCACAGAGCCCAGCAGGGAGAAGTAAGAACACTGAGTAAAAACAAAGATGGCAAACGAAGAGAACCGAGTAAGAACGGATAAAAACCAGAGCTTCAGCTCCTCGCTCCTGGGCTCTCACGCTGAACCGACCTGCGGCTCATTCTCATTTAAAGGGACAGCAGCTGAAACCGGACGCTATGAACAGGGCTGTTTAGACGGTGGAAGAAAATGCTGCTGTGTTGTTTGATCCTTGTGGGATTTTGGAAGAGATGTATAAAATGCCCCTCACTCAGTCACTCACTCACTCACATACATACTCACAGTGCTTAAAACTCCAGTAGCACTGCTGTGTCTGATCCACTCACACCAGTGACACACCACTAGTGTCACTGCAGCACTGGGAATGACCCCCCCCCCCCACACACACACACACACACACACACACTAGTCAATACCTGCTCTATGAGGGTTGAAGAACAGGATGGAAGGTGGTTAATGAAGTATGCAGAGCAACAGTAGGGCTACAGTCTATTACTGTAGAACTACAAAGTGTTCTGGTATCGTGAGTGTTATGGCGTCAAACATGGTATAACATAGTGACATAATAAATAGATACATTGTAATTACATGTATGAAACACATGTATTTGCAAGAGATGTACTACTGTATTCCAGTATAACACATTGTACAACCAGGTGTAACTGTTATTACTGTGTAATTACAAATGTAGTAAAGTCCTTGCAATGCAACATTCATGGTTAGTATCGTATACATAGATTTGCAGTATTCTGCTATGATTGTGTCTCCAGCAGTGGAGCCTGCTTTTGGCCGGACAGACGTGGACAGCAGCATCAGCCTGGATTCCGCCAGCAGCACCTGGCAGAGGAGGGGGGCTGGGACAGATGGAGGGCATGATGGGAAATCTGAGAGCATGAGCCTGAAACAAGGACCTCATGTGAACCTTGTGATCCCTCCATGATGGATGACCTGTCTGATGGTGCCAGCGGTGAGTCGGACGTGGCCACCGCGGTCACTCTTAGCCACCCAGGACGCGGCGCAGCTCGATAACGGCCACGGCTCCAGAAACATTTGGACGGCCCCGTGCTTTTCCCTCGAAGCTGTTTAAAAGTCAGAGCACACATGTCTCTCTGCAGGTACAGCAGCCAATTCCAGCTGGTGTGAAGACGTCTGGAGCGGAAGAATTTCAAATGGGAACAGAACGGACGGAGCTGCGGATCCGACTCCCTCATCCTAAGACCTTTACAGCGTTTATATCAGAGCAGTCAAGCTCTGGAATGTTTTCTGGTGAAAAATCAGAAGAGGCGGTTTTACAGGGAACGATCACTGGATTAGGAACACCTACCTACACCCACTGCCCATTCTCTCAGCTCCACTGACCATACACGAGTTCTTTGTAGTTCTTTGTAGTCCATCTGTTGCTCTGCATACTTTTTTGAGGAGTTGGTGTGTTCTCCCTGTGTCTGCGTGGGTTTCCTCCGGGTGACTGGCTGTCAGAAGTGTGGTGTGTTCTCCCCGTGTCTGTGTGGGTTTCCTCCGGGTGACTGTCTGTGAGGAGTGTGGTGTGTTCTCCCTGTGTCTGCGTGGGTCTCCTCCGGGTGACTGTCTGTGAGGAGTGCTGTGTGTTCTCCCTGTGTCTGCGTGGGTTTCCTCCGGGGGACTGTCTGTGAGGAGTGTAGTGTGTTCTCCCTGTGTCTGTGTGGGTTTCCTCCGGGGGACTGTCTGTGAGGAGTGTGGTGTGTTCTCCCTGTGTCTGCGTGGGTTTCCTCCGGGTGACTGTCTGTGAGGAGTGTGGTGTGTTCTCCCTGTGTCTGCGTGGGTTTCCTACGGGGGACTGTCTGTGAGGAGTGTGGTGTGTTCTCCCTGTGTCTGCGTGGGTTTCCTCCGGGTGACTGTCTGTGAGGAGTGTGGTGTGTTCTCCCTGTGTCCGCGTGGGTTTCCTACGGGGGACTGTCTGTGAGGAGTGTGGTGTGTTCTCCCTGTGTCTGCGTGGGTTTCCTCCGGGTGACTGTCTGTGAGGAGTGTGGTGTGTTCTCCCTGTGTCTGTGTGGGTTTCCTCCGGGTGACTGTCTGTGAGGAGTGTGGTGTGTTCTCCCTGTGTCTGCGTGGGTTTCCTCCGGGTGACTGTCTGTGAGGACTTTACAGTATTTATATCAGAGCAGTCAAGCTCTGGAATGTTTTCTGGTGAAAAATCAGAAGAGGCGGTTTTACAGGGAAGTTCTTTGTAGTTCTTTGTAGTCCATCTGTTGCTCTGCATACTTTTTTGAGTTCCCCTGTTTTAGAAACAAGGGCTGCCCAAGTGTACGTCAACACAAAGAGCACTAATATTTACCCACACATTAAACCCCTTTCTGAAAAATAACCCGAGACAAAGGGTGAAATGGCCTCCAGTGATGTAACACAAACTCAGGGAAAATGCCCTCAGAATTGCTTGTTATAAATGTAAATGCAATAAATCAAATGGGAATGCACTTCTAAATGCAATAAATCAGTGGGGATGAAGGTCACTATTGCACTAATAAAACACTTTGCGCATGGCTTCACCTGCTGATCTTGAACTGACCGCATGATTGAGCTCATCTGTAGATAAAATAGCCTGCTCGGATTTATGAGAGGCGTCTTTGAACGATGATGGATCAGCCCACGAGAATTTACAACCATCAATTCTGTGTTTTTATAATGAAACAGACGACATGAAGACTGAGGGAGATTAAACTGCTGCTTAGTGTCCTGATGAAGTCAAATGTTCCTCTGTGTATTTCACAGAAAGACTGTTTCCAAAGTTAAATGTAGCCCTGTTGTTCAAAACCCACTGACCGTAGACCAGAGAGTTTCATGGCTCTACAAGTGCAGACTGTAGTGTGTACTGTGCTGGTGTGAGTGGATCAGACACAGCAGTTGCTCCTGGAGGTTTTAAAACACTGCGTCCCCTCACTGTCACCCTTCTTGGTCCACCTTGTAGATGTAAAGTCAGAGACAGCAGCTCATCTGTGGCTCTCTTTGTGTTGGTCGTCCTCTAGATCTTCATCAGTGGACACTGTTGGCTGAACATTGTTGGAAGGTGGACTATTCTCAGTCCAGCAGTGACGCTGTAGCTTTTACAAACTCAAGCAGCACTGCTGTGTCTGATCCACTGGCACCAGCACAATCACAGAGAAAGTGTTATTTCAGTTTTGGGACAAAATGAACACTTATTTGTGGCAATGTTTATCTCAGGTTAATATCATCTATCATTCAGAGAGAGCGAGTGAGAGAGACGAGAGCAGCACGACTCTGCCGTGGTACAGTCTTCCTCATGCTGTTTAGACATCCCTCATTAGTTCCAGTACATTTGCTTACAATCAAGTTTACAGACAACACTACACAAGAATTAATCATGTTTAATCAAGGCCCTGCAACTGATGATAAATACATGCCCCCCCTCCCCCCACCCGTCGTACTGTAACCCTCTGAGAGATAGCTGTAAACTAATTGCTTGATTTTATCAGACCTGGGTGGTTATATTTACTCAGGGACATGTTCTGAAGCGAAGATATGTGGATTATTTTTCACTTTTCTGGCTATTTACGTCTTCTAAGAACTGAACATGAAAAACGCAGATCCACTGAGGCTAAGGTGTGGGCCTGGCCTGAGTTCTCCTCCTAGGAAAGCTTGGGTTGGCTGATTGGGTGGCACCCTCACTGTGGTCTGTGTGGGTCCCAATGCCTGAGTGCAGTGTCAGGGACAGTGTACTGAAAGAACAAAATGGCACCACCCTGTGATCGCTCCTGGCCTCTTAACCAGCCACATCTTCAATAACCTTCAGTCCACATTTAGACATTCAAATAGAAATATAATAATTGGTCCCTGAGGTCACGTTTGTAAACAGTGCACATCAAAGATAATAAACCTAATAATACTGCACCAGGGGCGGCACAGTGGCGCAGCAGGTAGGTGTTGCAGTCACACAGCTCCAGGGGCCTGGAGGTTGTGGGTTCGATTCCTGCTCCGGGTGACTGTCTGTGAGGAGTGTGGTGTGTTCTCTCTGTGTCTGCGTGGGTTTCCTCCGGGTGACTGTCTGTGAGGAGTGTGGTGTGTTCTCCCTGTGTCTGTGTGGGTTTCCTCCGGGTGACTGTCTGTGAGGAGTGTGGTGTGTTCTCCCTGTGTCTGTGTAGGTTTCCTCCGGGTGACTGTCTGTGAGGAGTGTGGTGTGTTCTCCCTGTGTCTGTGTGGGTTTCCTCCGGGTGACTGTCTGTGAGGAGTGTGGTGTGTTCTCCCTGTGTCTGCGGGGGTTTTCTCCGGGTGACTGTCTGTGAGGAGTGTGGTGTGTTCTCTCTGTGTCTGTGTGGGTTTCCTCCGGGTGACTGTCTGTGAGGAGTGTAGTGTGTTCTCCCTGTGTCTGCGGGGGTTTTCTCCGGGTGACTGTCTGTGAGGAGTGTGGTGTGTTCTCTCTGTGTCTGCGTGGGTTTCCTCCAGTTGACTGTCTGTGAGAAGTGTGGTGTGTTCTCCCTGTGTCTGCGTGGGTTTCCTCCGGGTGACTGTCTGTGAGGAGTGTGGTGTGTTCTCTCTGTGTCTGCGTGGGTTTTCTCCGGGTGACTGTCTGTGACGAGTGTGGTGTGTTCTCTCTGTGTCTGCGTGGGTATCCTCCGGGTGACTGTCTGTGAGGAGTGTGGTGTGTTCTCCCTGTGTCTGCATGGGTTTCCTCCGGGTGACTGTCTGTGAGGAGTGTGGTGTGTTCTCTCTGTGTCTGCGTGGGTTTCCTCCGGGTGACTGTCTGTGAGGAGTGTGGTGTGTTCTCCCTGTGTCTGTGTGGGTTTCCTTCGGGTGACTGTCTGTGAGGAGTGTGGTGTGTTCTCTCTGTGTCTGCGTGGGTTTCCTCCGGGTGACTGTCTGTGAGGAGTGTGGTGTGTTCTCCCTGTGTCTGTGTGGGTTTCCTTCGGGTGACTGTCTGTGAGGAGTGTGGTGTGTTCTCTCTGTGTCTGCGTGGGTTTCCTCCGGGTGACTGTCTGTGAGGAGTGTGGTGTGTTCTTGCGCCCAATGATTCCAGGTAGGCTCTGGACCCACCGCGACCCTGCATCTTTTCAGTACGGGGCGTCAGTACAGCACAGACTGAGGGTAAGCACTTGTAGATTTCATCTTCCCTAAAACCTGAACCCTGCCTTGGTCAAAATACCACAAGGAACAAACATCACAGTAGCACTTTCCCCCTGTCTAAACAGCCTTGTTCAGAACGGCTGGTTTCTGCATCTGTTCCTTTGAATAAGAATGAGCCACAGTTCAGCTCAGTTCCACACAAGACCCCAGGAGTGAAGAATCATTGGATTTTAGCCGTTTACGCTCAGTTCTCCTCCTTCACCATTCTCCATATTTGATCAGTGCTCTTATTTCTTTGCACTCCTTGTATCTGTTTTGCTTTCTTTAACCTTGTTTTTGCACTCTCACTTTGTCAGGTCCAGACAAGGGGGTTGAGCAATTCTAGAGTGTCTGCACTTGATGTCAGAAGCAGCACAAAATCAACACCTTTGTTGTATTTATTTATTAATTTTTAACCTACACAGCAAACAAACAAACAAAAACCTCACCTGTTGGTCTTATTTCACAGTTTGTGTTTTGATGGGCTTCAGATCCCCACATTAATGTTCACCTGCACTGAACAAGTGGCTTTCTTTTCCCACAATGTGTCCCCTTTAAGAGTATTTTTACTGCTGTGATTCTTTTAGTGAACAAAGTGTCTGAAAAGAAGTGGGGGAATAATGGCCGTCGAGAAAGGTTAGGCCCACTGTCGGAGAATAAGAGAATAAAGTTCAGTGTTCTCCTGAGGACCTGTTAGAGTGGAAGCCAGCAGAGGCAAGGAGCTGTGAAAGGGAGTCAGAAATGAACAAGTGAATATCTCAAAAGGTAAGGACTGCACACTACGGCAAAAATATTGTTTCCAATCAAATAAAACGACTTCTCTTCTGGAAAAGCTTTAGACTAAAAAGTAAGAACACTGCTGTGAGGACTGGATTGTGACGTGATGAGATTGTTAGTGAGGGTTAGCGTTAGCTGCTGATGGTGAACGATTACACTGGCGTCCAACTGTCTGACTGTCGCTTTTTTGTTTTGCTTTTTATTCTATCGATCCATTTATGCCCTTCCTTTTTGTATTTATCAAGTAAATAACCACAACCCTTTTGCTATTTTTTCTTGTTTCTTTATCGTTGGGATTCCTGCTAACCATCGGAAGCCATCTTGTCTCGCTTGTTTCGTCAGCTACCTGCCGTCTGTCACTGCTCTATCGGCTGGGCCTGCTGACCAAGGGGGATGTTTTGTCTGCTGCCTGCATGTTTTTGCAGCTCTGTCGGCTGGGACTGTTGACCAAGGAACCCCCGTTTCCAGGTAGTGACCACTAATACTGCGGGTATTGACAGTGACCTCAATGCTGGGGCTCTTTTCTGTCCTGGTTGTCTTCTCTCATCACTGCTTTGTGTGTTGGTGTTTCTGGTTTTGTTCTCTGCTCTGTCCGGATCGTAACGCGACCTTGGCTACTAGAAAGGTTCTACACCAATTAAAAGAATTATTATTAATTATACCACGGTCGGTTCCGACCCTGCAACGTGATTGGCTGAGAGATGTTCCAGGCCGAAGCTCTTCTGGTATCACTCCACAAAATGCTTGTAGCCTAGCAACGAGTGCCAGTGCTTACAAGACAGCAGTGGGCTGCCTGGACTTTATCAACCAATGAGGAACTGGTTTCCGTTCGTGCACCTTAATTTAAACAACGTAAAGAGGTATGACGCAGTGGAGCATTTTTCTTCTTTCTGATTTGTAAACAAAAGAAAATCACAAGAAAAATAAAGAACAGTAAAGTGCTATGTCTTTGGAGTTTGGAGGTGTGTTTTTTTTCCTCCGCTGCCCTTGTTCACCAGCTCAGCAGGACGGCTCTGGAGTGATTCTCCAAAATACTCATTTTTAACTTAACCAGACAGAACTTGGCATCGTTTAGTGGATGATATATCACTGTGATCTTATCCCACTGGAAACAATGGTTAAACCATTTTAGACATTTTATTGACTCTATGCGTTTTTCTCTGGCTCTGGCGCTGGCGTGATTTAGACCGAGAGCAGCTCTGAATAATTCAGCCTTGGCTCCAATCAAAACCAGACCGCTGGAGAGAACCAAGGTTCAAAAATTCCTTAACAAGATACAGAGTTCATTGAAAAGGGCAGGGAATGGAATTATTTTACCATGTGGAAGGTTGATAAACAAACAGATATGTTTTTCCCTGCCTTTTTCATTTATAAAACCTAACAATAAACAGCGATAACCAACTGCGGCCTAATCACAATAACACACTCAAGGCTCATGCTATAATGTGAGATACTGGCACTGGTGTTCCGCTCTACGACAGCAGTACGCCAGTGCTAATATCTCATGTTATAGCACTCCCTCTTGTGTATTATTGTTTAATTCAATTTAACATTATTTTTATTACCAGTACAGAATCAGAAATAACACACAAACCCAATCCAGAGCTATTTCTTACTGATCCATTCCACTCAAGAGAACAAAGCTCCACTGCTGCTCAACCCAACACAGGGGGGGGGCTTATAGCTCACTAGTTGACACTTGGCATTGAGCATAGTCCTCTAATCATTAGTGAATTCACCTGTTGTTTTTCTCTGGAGCAGCTGTTCATAACCAAAAGGACCGCATTCTCATTGCCAAACACTGCCCACTCCGCTATGTGCTGTGGAGTGCCAGAACTGTGCTCTCTGAAGTGATAGAGCTCCATTCAGTACCTATGATATGACTCGGAGTGGTAATGGGGATCCAGAACTAATCAATCACTCCCCTCGCTGTCTGAAAGCCATCAAATGCTCACAAGAATGTTCCAAAATCTAATGTAAAGCCTCCCCAGAAAAGAGGAAGCTGTTACTTTAGAAAAAGTGGGACAAACTCTCCATTAATACCCATCACTCCGGAGGAAATATTGGCTGAGCACATATCCACAAACAGTGATAGGACCCAGAGCATCCTTTAGCTAATGTTTATGCTTCGTGTCTGGACCTCGGTGGGCAGTCGCAGGATCATTATCAGAAAATGGGCATTTTTTTTTTTTGAACAAAAAAACAGCAGCAGAAACACCACTGCTGACCAAAACAGTCCAGGAAAAGTATAACTTTGTCCAATAACAGCCACCATTAGTGTTAGAAACCCAGAGCCCACTTGACACAACAAGGCTCCTACAAAAAAAAATAGCAAGAGTCTGTTGTTTACCCAGAATCCCCCCCGTCAGTCTTCCATCTGCACCATGTAGATTATTTTATTTGATGCCACCTGAGTAAGAAGTGTCTCACTGTCCTAGCCGCCATACTCCCAGCCCATTATCTTCTGTATGAAAGTCCTTATAGTAAAGTTAGTCCGCTCTGCAGACTCCCTCGATGGTTATTTCCACTCATACAACACCAGACTATTATATCTTTGAATGAGGAACAAACAAATCTGAAACTGATGTTTCAGAAACACATTTGTGTTGTATTAAAAGTTTATAGTTTTTGTCTCAAAGAACACAAAATAAAAGCTGTTTTCAGCTGCTCAACTCACTCCGTCGCCTTCATTTACACATTCACTTATTCACTCATTCATTTCCTGTAACCCAGACACTCACAGCAGTGGACGGTTTCACACACTCACCCAGTCACTCACTCACTCACTCTTCTGGAGTCGCCAATCCACCTACTGACGTGTGTGTTTGGACTGTGGGAGGAAACCCAGACTGACACAGGGAGAACACAGCACACTCCTCACAGACAGTCACCCCTGGAAAAGAGTTGGTGTTGCAGTGACACAGCTGTGTCACTATAGAGCGTGATTTGTCCTAGATGACTGGTAACATATTGACACGAGATGCATCTGAAACAGAGGTCAGCCACATCAGATTACATCAGCTGCCCGTGCTGTCTCAGGAGTCAGTGCCTCAGAAACCAGCAGTGGCGCTTCTAGTATGAAAATCCTGGTGAGACACAGTACACTCTGTATACACCCCCCCCCCCCCCCAAAAAAAAAAACAAAAACATAGAACATGTTTTCTCAATCCTCTGGTTGCTATGAGACACATATGCTAATGCTCTGTGTGACTCTGGCTATTGCTGGTCAGAAACAATACACCTGGGTCCACAACATTGCTGCTGCTAACCCCGGAAATAGGGGGAAATGTGCTACACTGAAGGATACGCCTACACTACCTTCAAAAAATGACCACATTCAGGAATCTCAGCAGGCAACTAGTTTTTACAAATTACAGATCTTTGTAATTTAGTATCACGGGGAGAAAAAGAAAAAGCTGAAATATATATTTAACAGGAAGTTCCACGGAAGTTACAGGTTTTCTGGGTTGCATTAATAATTAATTGTTTTTTTTTTCATCACTTAATCTATTTCAAGGTTGTGGTGATAACAGAACGAGCAAAGCTTCCACCAGCACTTCTTGAGGGATCCCCAGCTGGAAGACATAATCCTTCCATTGTGTCCTAGGTCTACTCCAGGGCCTCTTCCCAGTGGCCTGCGTTTAGGAAACATCCGTATCAGATTCTGCAAAGGAGCAGCAGTTCTACTCTGAGGCCCAACCATAGAGAGTATGCCATTTCAGAAGCTAGGGTTGTTATATTCCACGATTAGTTCCACAAATAATGATCTTTTTATGAAAAATCAACACGTTTTACATGTATCCTCCTGAACTTTGAGGACAACCGTGGCCTTAGGGTTAGAGAGGAAGCTTGAGACCATAGGGTTGCTGTTCTATTCCCAGGACCATGAGGTAATAAAGGCACCTAACTTTTATTTTGTTTTCCTAAAGGTGATACCTTTTCATTTCTTCTTCATTTCTACTTTTTCAAACACAAGGCAGCAACCAGAGCACACGAAACCAACCTAAAACCTTGTATTTGCTTTAGAAGTAGATCTGAGACAGCATCTCATTCCTTTCCTCACTGAGTTAAGATGTGGAAAACGTCGAAGGATTTCTTTCACAGTTCTCATTCATCTTTGGAATAAATCCTTGACAGACTGTAAATAAAGTCCTCTCCACTTCCTCCTCCTCCTCCTCCAGCTGCAGGAGAAAGCCTCCACACTGTGGCCTTGGCTCTTCCACAGCTTTCTCCCTGATTGTATCTGGGGGAGGCTTTTCTATCTCTTGCCTTCGGCTCTTTCAGCAGGGTCCCGAAAGAAGTGACAGTGGCTATTGTAATGTGAGCTTTACATATAGAAGGGAATTGTGCGGCGTGTACAATAGGGGGCTTCCAACGGTCACTCAGAGGCGAGGAAGTGCCGTCCATGCTCAGCTGACACCAAGGGCTGCTGGGGTCCTTTAGCTGACTCGGGACTCTGGACTCTAACCGTTTGGCTGCATGCCATTACCATTCATAATGCATATGATTTGAAGGATGATATTTAGCTGGGGGGCGGGTGATGAGCAGCCAGTGTGTGTGTGTGTGTGTGTGTGTGTGGAACCCAGAAGGTGTTCTCTGAATCACAGAGCACAGCTGGCTGTGTGGCAGGAGGACAGGCAAGGTCAGGCTTGGCTTGAAGGGCAGGAGGCTAATAAAGTTTCCTTCCAAACGGCCTTCTGTACGAAAAGAAAAAAAAAAAAAAAGACAGAGGCTAATATCCACACATTACGGAGGAATGCCCTTGATTACGATTCCGATGTCTTATCCCTTTGCCTCATCCCTCTTCCTGGCCAGCAAGAGTAGGAATAGAGCCTGGAGATCCCCAACTGTGGAAAGTGGGAGGTGAGTAGCAGAGCACATATTGGAATCTACCCTAAGTACAATGCAGATGTTGCCTTCTTATTTGAATTTCATTCCACCTTAAATAGTGCAGCACTATGGGACTATTAGAATGTAGCTACTGCATCGTTTAAGGTGGAACTGAGTATTCAAATGAGAAGCCTCATGCTCAATTTTCATTGGCTACTGACAGTAGGAGAGGGTCAAACCCAGGACCCCAAGACTCAGGAGCTCTGGTCTGTCTGTTGTTCTGCATACTTTGATCTGCCCCTTTTCGCCCTGTTCTTCAAAAGATCAGGACCCCCACAGTTCTGATCCACTCCTACCAGTGCAACACACACTAACACACCACCACCGCCATGTCAGTTTCACCGCAGCACTGAGAGTGACCCACCACCCAAATCAAACTGGATGTTGTGGCCCTGTGGGGGGTCTTGGCAAAGTATGCAGAGCAACAGTTGAACTACAGTAGATCTATAAAGTGCACCAGTATGGTCAGTGGATTGAAGAGAATTTACTACGAGTGTAGGTCATATGATATGGCTGACTGGTATGTTATATATATATATATATATATATATATATATATATATATATATATATATATATATATATATACACACACACTCTGCCATCTATCTCCTAGGCAACACCTCACAGAGTGGTGGATCAGCAGAGATGTGGAAAAAGTAGTTGCTGCTTTCTGGAAATGGTGAGATGTGGATTTTTTTCTAAAGCCCACGCATTCCAGGAATTGGTTGATGGCAGCCGTGCTCGCCCTCAGTCCCTCACTCTCCTGGGAGAAGAGATGAAGCATTTCACTGTCATTTCCTGATAGTTTTTAATCAGATTTTTTTGCCACGCTAATCACTCCGACCTGTGACAGTGCCCATTCGATGGACACACTCTTAGCTGTCATGAATGCTGCGGACCGCCAGGGTGCACTTTCTCTCTTTCTCCTTACTCTAACGAGCAGATCAAAGTGTTCCTGCCCACAGCTTCCTCGTCTCACTCTCGTCTCGCTCTCGTCTCATTTCCCTGGCCAGGAGCCGCTTTGGCAGGCTGCCGTTTCCATGGAGAAGCAAGGCTCAGGCCTGCCGCTGCATATTCAGGACCCTGGACAGCAGCCTCAGCACATAGACCCCACAACACTCTCTCTCACGCTCTCTCTACCTCTCCAGAGAAGAATTACCCCCCACCCCCTTCCACTGAGCTAAATTAGCTCATCAAGATCCTGCTACATAAAATACCTTGACCCAGAGAGAGAGAGAGAAAGAGAGAGAGAGAGAGAGAGAGAGAGAGAGAGAGAGAGAGAGAGAGAGAGAGATAGTAGAGGTAAAAAAAGAGGGAGAAAAGCAAGAACACTGAGGGAAATTATAGAATGACACAGAGAGAGAGAGAGAGAGAGAGAGAGAGAGAATGACAGAGAGAGAGAGAGAGAGAGAGAGAGAGGAAGAGAGAGAGAGAGGGAAAGAGAGAGAGAGAGGCAGCATTAAGGAGAAAGGGAGTGAGAAAAGTAAGGGGAGAGCAAGAGAGAGAGAGAGAGAGGGAGGGAGGGGACAGATTGAGAGACAAAGGGGAAGAATAAATTAGATGCAGAGAGCTTCAGAAGAAAAGGAATGACAGCAATGGAAACATGAGGGAGAAAGGAGGAGAGGAAGATAAAGATGGGGGTGTGGGAGAGGGAGAGAGAGAAAGAGAGACAGAGAGAGAGAGAGAGAGAGGGATGGGGGGTGTATCTAAAATAGCCGGAGGCTTGTAGGCAGCACTCTGACTAACAGCTCTGTGTCTTTTTCTCTGTGTTTCTGCAGAAACCCTCAGTGACAGCATTCTGTTTGCTGTCTGTGACACACACACACACACACGGAAGTGGGGCTCTCTGCTGCTTTCAGCCTCCAAGCTGCTTCCCTCTGCTTTTAATTATTCTCTGTTTAACAAGGAGAAAATTTACGCCCTCTTGAGTTCCAATTGCATTTTTTCTTCCTTTTCTGTTTTGCTCTTCCTCTACAATTCCTCAACCCACCACCACCACCACCCCCTACCAACCACCCCCACCCCCGCCTCTCTGACATCATCATTACTCACTGCCCTCTTCGTTTGAGGCCAGGTCTGGGGCCCAGTTTAATTTAATAAGTCCTGGAAGATCTGTGTGGAGCGAGAGGAAGAGAGAGAGAGAGAGAGAGAGAGAGAGAGAGAGATAATGGAGGCTCTGGCTTCTCCTGCTTCAGTCGGTATTAAAGGGTCCATCACATAGTAATGCACTTTTATTCCCACTTTTTAAAAGATAAAAGTACTATATCAAACTGTATTGATCACTCCCCAGTCCAGGTGTTCACTCTGTCATGGTTGTGACCTCACAGAAATGGCCTCAGTTTATCATGGTTGTATATGTTTCCTACAGTCTCTTGATAGTATCATGAGAATGTTCATAGTTCTTTTCCTGGGGTGCTATATGCGGCACAGTTCCTCCAACCTCCACTAAGTAAACTCACCAGTGTTAAATCAACACTAGTCTCAGTGTTAACACTAACAGTGTTGATTTAACACTGGGGAATTTCCTGTGCAGGACCCGTGCTCAGAGACATCACTACAGATGTGCAGTATGTGAACAAGCTTGCAGTATTACACTACTCTACATTATGTTAGATTTTATTAAATATATTTAAAGTCTTTTCTAAAGAACTGTTCGACCAGTGGTTTCTTGGGAGCTGAATCGTCTGTTAACCACCTGCTCTGGGGAGCTCAGCTTGTCTCATACATCCTTCTGCATCAGAAAAAAGAAGAGGTGTCTGCTCTTTCTTCCTCAGGGACTGTGGCTGCTTCTGGAACTAACACTGTGCATTTTATGAGTTAGTTGTTTGGCTGAGGACAACTTTGTGAGGTTATGACAGCAGAAAAACACTGTCTGTTTTATTAGATATCACTGCTGCGCTGCATGAAACACCTGTGCTTCCAGTTTTCAGACCGTCCTTTATACAGATGACTACAAACATGGCGTAGAGCTAGAAGTCATTAATGCAATACGTTTGGGCCACTTCAAGCTCAGTAGTAGTCTGATGGAAATGGGCCAGAATTTGCCTGCCCTCTTCTTTCTCTCTCTCTCTCTCTCTCTCTGTCTCTCTCTCTCTCTCTCTGTCTCTCTCTCTCTCTCTCTCTCTCTCTCTCTCTCTCTAAGCTCCTTGCATGTTGGAAAGCCTGATTTCTATTCAATTTCAGCCAGTTCTGTACCACTAACAACATTCATTCATTCATTCATTATCTGTAACCCTTATCCAGTTCAGGGTCGCGGTGGGTCCAGAGCCTACCTGGAATCATTGGGCACAAGGCGGGAACACACCCTGGAGGGGGCCCACTAACAACATCCGGTCAACAAATCAGAAATTATTCTATAGATTTGCACAGGACCTGTGGTAAATTTGCAGGAGGTGGAGTTGAGAAATGAGAGAAAACACAATACACAGATAAAGAGATCATAAAAAGCCTTAATAGTCAAACAAACAAACAAATAATAAATAAATAAATAAATAAATAAATAAATAAATAAATAAATAAATAAAGCCCCGTATCAGGTTCATTCTTTTTTTTTTTTTTTTTTTTTTAAGTCTTTTAGTTTCCAAATACAGGACGATACCATATTTTACCTGACAGCTTTCGGGGAGGACGTGGGGGAGTGGAGACAGATGAGAATTGCAGAACACTTAAATACAGTGGAACCTCTACCTATGAACTTGATCCGTTCCGTGACCCGGTTCGTAAGTGGAAAAGTTCGTTTCCCGAGTCAATTTTCCCCATTTAAAATAATGGAAAAGCAATTAATGCGTTCCAGCCCCCCACCCCCCGAAAGTCACTTTTCTGCACTGATATATGTTTACAACACTCTCAAATTAGTAAAAAAATACATGTAGCGTTACTAAAAATAAAAGACAAATACAGTGGTAACAGTAATAAAAAAGAAATAATAAAGTTGTAAGTGGTTACACATCGCTACCTTGAAGACGTGACGACTGGCTGGAGGAGTAACACAGGCACTGGCTGTATGACGGGAGGTGGGGAGTGGGTGGAATAACGGAGAGTAGGTGGTGAATGTGGGGAGACGAAGCGTAGATACGGTTTAACTTAGCACGAATTTCGATGTCTGCTATTTACACTAATGCTAAATTGCTAAAGCTACAATGTGCTAATGTTAAACGCTCACTCCAGTCTGTGAGCGCTGGGAGACTCGCCTATTGGGGTCAGTGGCCATTTCCAGCCACCGGCTCGGAGGAGGCTCGGGTTTGTTTCTAGAGTCGTGGTTCGTTGGTGGAGGCTAAAAATATTCAAATGCCCGGTTCGTATCTTGGAAAGTTCGTTAGTAGAGGTTCCACTGTATTTTATCTGCTTAATCATATTAATATTCATTCATTCATTATCTGTAACCCTTATCCAGTTCAGGGTCGTGGTGGGTCCAGAGCCTACCTGGAATCATTGGGCACAAGGCGGGAACACACCCTGGAGGGGGCGCCAGTCCTTCAGAGGGCTGATATGAATATTAAAGAATAAAATATAACAGACTGAGTTGGAGGATTACCTCAAGTCACTCCCTCCCAGAAATGTCCAGAACAGTGGGACATTGTGTAAAATTCAATAAAAACAGTCCTTTCTGGAATTAGGTTGTTTTTTAATCATTATCTTTTGTAACAAACGTAAAAAGCAGAGTGTGAGTCCTTTAAGATCATCGCAGTCTAACGTCCAGAAACTGTGCTTATTGTTAACGCTGATATCTCGTCGTGATGGACGCGTGACCGGTAAGAGACAGCTATGGGAGCGTATCTGTATTTCCTGCCGCCGTCCTGCTCCTCATTTACAGCCAGCTGCTCTAACAGGGTCTGCTGAAGACTGGCGTAAATGTCAACTGTCTATTTGGGTCTGTGTGCAGGGGCCGGCATCCTCAGTAAAGCATCTGCTTCCGCACCTGACCTTTCCTTTAATTGCTCAAATTGAAATCAAATGAAACGCCGGCCTCCAAAGTCCCTGCCGTCCAGCAGCGCACGGCTCGGACGCGACTGTTATTCAGCACGACAAAGCGGCATGAAGAGGGAAGAAGGACGGACGGCGATATGGAAAGACAAGAGACAGGGCGAGAGGGAGTGGGAGGGGAACGGTGGGGACGCAGCTGCTGTCCACCTGCCTGGACGCATGGACACCTGGCCAATCAGGTCGAGCCCAGTGAGTTGATGTGAGCTATTTGTGTGTCTGTTCTCTCTGTGTAAAACCTGACCACACTAAAGTCTGATTCAGACTGGATTCGTTGTGTCTCAGTGAGTGGAATCCTGTCGGAGTGGACGGTCATTTCAGTTATTTTCCTGGAGTGAACACTCACATTCCAGGATAGATTCTGAAACCTCTGTGAAACGAACAGTAAAAATAAACCTAGGTTTATACTAATCCATGTGAACCGACATGTGGGGGAGCACTCCTTCTTATTCCATAGCAGAGGGGTTTTTTCCTGCAGGAATGGAAGCACTGGAGGTAGCATTTAGTGATTTAGTAACGTACAGCACACATCAGAGTGGTGGACCTCAGCTGCTGAACTACGCTCCTCACTCAAATCCATAAGGTCCTAAAGGATCACTAATAGTTTTAAAAGTTAAAAGTTTTGTTTTGTTTTGTTTTTGCCACCATCTCACACATTATCTGTAATGAAGGACTAGAAGATAAGGTTGTAGAGGGCCGTCTAAAACCTCCAGAAGCTCTGCTGTGTATGACCCACAGTCATGAATCCAACAGAAGGGTTAAAAAGTGTTAATTGTGAATGGAAGTCACTGTAGTAAACTAAAAATCCACAATAAAGCAGTTACATTTTTTCTATGGAGCAGTGCAGCAGGTAGTGTCGCAGTCACACAGCTCCAGGGGCCTGGAGGTTGTGGGTTCGATTCCCGCTCCGGGTGACTGTCTGTGAGGAGTGTGGTGTGTTCTCCCTGTGTCTGTGTGGGTTTCCTCCGGGTGACTGTCTGTGAGGAGTGTGGTGTGTTCTTCCTGTTTCTGCGTGTGTGTCTGTGTTGCCCTGTGAAGGACTGGCGCCCCCTCTAGGGTGTGTTCCCGCCTTGCGCCCAATGATTCCAGGTAGACTCTGGACCCTCCGCGACCCTGAATTGGATAAGGGTTACAGATAATGAATGAATGAATGTTTTTCTATGGAGAGTAAACATGTATCCCAGCTCCCCACATAAAACTATGCCCTCAGAACAGGGCTTAGTACTCTTATGACCGGATGGCAACAGATCCTCACAGCAATGTTCCAACATGCAGTCATGCAGTTTCAAATCTTAGCAGAGGAGTGGAAGCAGTTACTGCAGGGAGGGTGTGTGGGGGGAGGGGGGATTATTGGACGGATAGGCTCCTAAAAATTGTGGCTATGTAGTGTATATTGATAGATATTTATCTTACATATTACACACACACACACACACACACACACACACACAGAGCACTCTGCATCATTTTTCACTGTGTACGTTCTTTAATACTAAAGCAGCACACAGATCTTTATGCCTGGAATTAATCTCCTGTACCTTCACACACACACACACACACACACACACACACACACACACACACACACACACACACACAGGGCTGTGACGGTGTGCAGGAAACAGGCAATTAAACCCCGGTGCTATCTTCGCCAGTATTAACTTTGTAATTACAGTATTACAGTTCTGTCGTTTCTCGTAGCTTCAAACAGACGAAGGTAAAGCTACGGAGGCCATACCGCAGTGAACTGGACCATATCACAATTAATCATTAAGGCTATCACACACCCGCATGTTACTTTAAGTTGCTTTGTTGATTTTTAACTAGACAACAATATGCTTTTTCAGCTCGGTACCCTGGATGTCACCATGGTAACCGTTACGCAATTACATGTCATTACTTCCTGTCCTAAAAAGAAAAGCCGTACCTCGCTCCATGTAACGGTCAGAACTAGTGTACCACATTTTCCTTCCCTCAACATTCATTCAGTCTTTCATTTACTGTTCAGGGACTGACGCTCTGGAGCACATGAGCGAGCGGTCGCCATGCCCACTACCAAACAATGTTTGGAACGGTAATAAAAGAATGATGTAGTAGTATTTTATATTAAAACTACAGCTTTAAAACCACTGCGATGCTCCACTGACCTGTAATAGGCAGAACAGAGCGTCTATTTGTTGCTACTCCAGGCTCAGCACTGCGGAAAATGCACTATGTCACTTCTGGAGGGGTTACACTGCTGTAAATGTGAATTGCACTCTGCTGGAGCATCATCCGATAGCTTTTGAATCAGCTGGAGTGGTGGTCATGATCAAGATCTAATCATCCATCATCAGCTACCAGATGTTCACCAGGTGTTAACCAGATTTTCCATTAACTGCCAATGTATTCAGCCATTTAAAATAGTTCAAGCCTTCTCCCATGATCCCTGCTGTTCTGCGAGCGGGTACCGAGTGCCATGAGCTGCCACTCCTGCAAAATCACTGGGACTCGACACACTTGGAGGAGAACACTAACTGCCTAACTCGGTCTGTCCTGTTTAGGGACATCTGCATTGGAGGGAGCAGCTCTGAGTGATGGAGGGAAAGTGAGGTCAGTTGACCGGTTTTGCTCTCTTGAACTCCCAGCCTCACTGGGCAGCTGGAGGGATATTGAATTTACAACACTCCCTAGAATTTGAGTGGTAACAGAACTACCTATAAGACTGTGGAAGACCACAACAGGACACTTTCAGTGAAGAAAGAATTGACCAGGCGGGCAGACATCACAGTCCATAAACTGCAGAACACACCAGCAACACCTGGAGTAAACTTCAAAATAAAAAATAAATAAATAAAAAAAAAGTGGAGCAACGGTTTATTGTGAAATTCATAAAA
Source organism: Hoplias malabaricus (assembly GCF_029633855.1). NCBI lineage: Eukaryota > Metazoa > Chordata > Actinopteri > Characiformes > Erythrinidae > Hoplias > Hoplias malabaricus. The sequence goes on along the minus strand of NC_089803.1, from coordinate 16,285,393 downwards.
AAAGGCTGTAAAGTCTTGGGACGCAGCTTATGGAGAGATGAGGTGAAGACTGACCTGGAAGGAGGAAACTGCAGAAATAAACTGACTGCTCATGAGCCAAAGGAAAGCACAAGCATAGCGCAGCTCAGTGGAGAGACACTCTTTGGTGAAATGGCAGCTGAAGGCTGTGGAGGACTAAAAATGACATACAGTAGCAGTAAATGCACAAATTAATAATGTAATACATAAACTAATATATATATATATATTTAATGAAAATTGCATGTTTAAAACTATTTATTTCTACATTTCTACATTTCTTTATATAAATGTTATTGATGTTTATTTCGCTAGGTTTCCCCAGCGTTTACAAGCCTTCTTACGGCTTCAAGTGCGATATGTTTCCAGTTCAGAATTTTATATTGGGTATGGGTTCTGGATTTATTATATTATTAATCTACTTATTTATCTGGTTACTCCTTCTACATCTTTACACACGTGAGGTGAGAATGCCACAAGACAGAGATCATCGTTTATCATTATCTGGGGAGGGTAATCAAAATGATTGACATTGTTCCACTGAAGCTGTCCTTGTGGATTTGAGTAATTTACATACTGTGTGCATATCTATTATGTTCTAATAATGCACATTTAAATACTGGATATTAATGAGTGGGTGTCACAGTGGTGCTGCAGGTACTGTCACAGTCACACAGATCCAGGGGCCTGGAGGTTGTGGGTTCGATTCCCGCTCCGGGTGACTGTCTGTGAGGAGTGTGGTGTGTTTTCCCTGTGTCTGCGTGGGTTTCCTCCGGGTGACTGTCTGTGAGGAGTGTGGTGTGTTTTCCCTGTGTCTGCGTGGGTTTCCTCCGGGTGACTGTCTGTGAGGAGTGTGGTGTGTTCTCCCTGTGTCTGCGTGGGTTTCCTCCGGGTGACTGTCTGTGAGGAGTGTGGTGTGTTCTCCCTGTGTCTGCGTGGGTTTCCTCCGGGTGACTGTCTGTGAGGAGTGTGGTGTGTTCTCCCTGTGTCTGCGTGGGTTTCCTCCGGGTGACTGTCTGTGAGGAGTGTGGTGTGTTCTCCCTGTGTCTGCGTGGGTTTCCTCCGGGTGACTGTCTGTGAGGAGTGTGGTGTGTTCTCCCTGTGTCTGCGTGGGTTTCCTCCGGGTGACTGTCTGTGAGGAGTGTGGTGTGTTCTCCCTGTGTCTGCGTGGGTTTCCTCCGGGTGACTGTCTGTGAGGAGTGTGGTGTGTTCTCCCTGTGTCTGCGTGGGTTTCCTCCAGGTGACTGTCTGTGAGGAGTGTGGTGTGTTCTCCCTGTGTCTGCGTGGGTTTCCTCGAGGTGACTGTCTGTGAGGAGTGTGGTGTGTTCCCCCTTTGATAGGCACTGCTGTGTCTGATCTCCTCATACCAACAAAACACACACCAACACATCTGTGTCACTGCAGTGCTGACGATGATCCACCGTCCAGTTCACACCGGCTGTGGGGGAGTGTGATCTGTGGGGATCCTGACCATTGAAACCAAGACTGAAAAGGGGCTTGCAAAGTATGCAGAGCAACAGAAGGACTACAGTCTGAAGCTGTTAAACTAGGAACTAGATGTTACTGTATGGTCAGTGGTCAGTGAGAGGTTTTTTTTAAATGTTATGGATGTGTACAGAGCCGGAGCTTTTCACACACAGCGCCAGGAGTGTCCTAAGTAATAACTTCTCATATTAACAGTAAACATCAGAGTGATTTTCCTATCTTCCAGTGGAATGACCACTAGAGGCTCTGCAGAAAGATGCTGCCTCAACAAACTAAGGCAGGTTACTACTTTTAAGCCACAACAAATCTTTTTAAAGTGTAGCAGTGTGCCAGTAACACACCTTATGAAATAATATCAATAAGTTTTATCTACAGTTTATATACTGCCGTCCCAAAAGCCAAGGCCACTACCCACAAATTACATTCCAGGAAGCCCCCTAACAGTAATGAAATTCACATCAAAACATTTAATGGTGCTTCTGTCCTTTTGGGTCTGAGATCTGCTTTGGCGCTATGCGTTTAGTGATGTTTTTGTTCTCGAAAAACTTTTTGCTGACCAGAACAAAGCAGGGATAGGAGGCTACCTCAGCCCATTCCTGAAGAGCATTGAGAAAATGTACAGCTACATTATACACTATTGCTGAAAATACGCTAGAAATGCCTTCCATTTTCCCCTCGGTTCCATACGTTAGCCCACAAATCACATGAGGCTACTACCCATGGTGAAGGCCTAGCATTCCTCTGGGACATGTGTAGCCAGCTAGCACTTATTTTTGTACTGCCACTATAGTACAATGTCACTGGACTGCTGCTTGAAGGAGATCACTAACTATTCAGATTCATTGTACGCTAACAGAGAGCCTCATTGGCTAACATCATGCTGAGAGAAGGAGGAGGAGGTTGGCTATCCAGCCCACACACTGGGGTATCCATGGGAATGATTAGGAGGCCAGAAGTAACCACAGAGGCAGATTTAGCTGGACATTGGGTTCACCAATGCCACCAACACCACTTCCAGCATCAACCCAAATTTCCCAAGAGGTCTCCCATCCTATTACTGGCCAGCTTCTGCAGATTTGCAGATTTTATGACCTACAATGTGCCCTACGGGGTGTAGAGAGAAATGCATCTGGAGTGGAAACCTTTTTTCCCCCAAACAGGCCACACTACTTTATTAAATTTTAGGGCAAAACATCAAAAGTCACGATAAAACATTGTCCTCCAAAAGTCACTTCCACTTTCAGAGCGCAGAGACAGTGGGATCAGATTATTTGTCTGGAAAAGGGGAAAAGACTGAGACAAAGGAATACGTGGCTTGTGTCTGTATTTTCTTACACACTAAAACATAACGAGTATGAATATTCCACTCAGATTCGGTCACGAGAGAAAAGAAATGCATTAGAGCCGAAGGTTTTCCACTAGATCCTATGACAAAAAATGCTAATAGGGCTAACAGTGTTTAACAGTCTTTTCTTCCTAATTATGAAACACAGCAGGATACTTTACCACCCTCAAGCAAAGAGGTGGTGGGCTTCTTTGTTTCTGAGCGTTGTGAGACTCTCTCAATGACAGGGAGAGAAGCTGTGTAAGAGAGAAGTTTATCCATTTTTCCCATTTGTTTACATTAGTGCTGCACTCTGAAACCAGACAATCGCCCCCAATATGGCGCCCACGCCAAAATATTCACGTGGCTGCAAACACTGAAAAACACAGATATGATTAAAGACCACATTCTCCAGCTCCCAGCAGCAGCCTCATGGGCCTGAGAAGCGCAGACAGAGGAGGCAAGTGTGTTAATATACTGAACCATGCTGTGACATCTCGCACAATTCAATTAACACAGAGCTAATTGCTAGCAATTTCTTTAAAACAGCGTTCAATTAAAGCACTCCAACTGCACCGAACCACTCACTCTCATCTTTATGGAGTCTAATTTCATCTTTGAAAGATCTCCACCAGCAAAGAGCAAGGTGCTTCCTGATTGGTCCGTGTCTCTGACTGACTCCCCAGCGTGCCCCCCGGAGGAGATCCAGAAATTAGGAGCTGAATGCTGATGCACAGTTGCCTGAAAAGAAAGGAGAGGATCGGTTCATTCTGCATTCACAGCACAAAGCCGCTGATTAATTTCTTAACAGTTGTTCAAAAACTTTGACACTTCAATGCCACGAAACACTGGCATCCGATGGCAAATGGAGTTGCGTTAAATTGCAAGTGCCATGAATGAAGCATGACGTAAACAAACACTTAAATCAGCGCCGGGGATGCGGCGGTGTTTGGGAAGCCGTGCTTTAATTGTACCGTAATTTGCTCTCAGAGGAGCAAATCTATTCTTTTTGTTCCCCACCCAAAAGCCAACCATTTGCCCACCCCTCATCGCGCCTGGCTAATGGAAAACTGTAATTTTGTTTTCCTTTCCAAATGACATCTTTTCAGTTTGGGGAAAATGTGAAAATCTGACAGAGCATGTGTTCTTATGAAAAGAGTGGAAGCAAATAGGGTGTGGGGGAAAATCCAGAGGGGAACACTTTTTTTTAAGGTCTTCAGAGGGGGAAAGAAAAACATGTTTTTAATTTTTAGTTTCATTTAAAAGAACACTTGGTAAGGTTTGATCATTTTGCTCCTGGGCTCACCCTATGTTTGCGGAGTGTGTTTTAATTACAAACGTATCTCAGCTGTAAATGTGAGGCTTGGTTTAAGCAGCATTCCCTCAGCTGTGACAAATGTACACTATCGGCCCTTTGTTGTGGCTCTTTACTGAAAGAGTTATTGTAAAATTGCAAATAATAATAATAATAATAAATATCTTAAAAAAATGAAACGCTGGCTAATGTTTGCACAGGTCAAATGTGGATTGACCAAAACCGTTTATGAGCATCAACATTAGATTAGTGACTACTAATGCTAGAAGTAGTTAGCAAAACTTGTTAGCAAAATTCGTAGAAGTGGGTTTATGTGCGGTGCCAGTCTGGGGCAATTAGAGGTTAGCATGGCTGTGTGTGTAGTGGAGTAGTATAGCAGCCTGTGGTTGGGCAGATGGGGGTTATATTGAAAGTGTGTGTGTGTGTGTGTGTGTAGGGGGATGTGTTCAGTGAGAGGCACAAGGGTCAGACCCCCGCAGGCCTGGAGTCAGCTGTGTAATGAACCGTCACATACAGCTGGTACAGAGCAGGCCAAGCCTCCAGTTACACCAGCCAGAGAAAGGTCAGCGGAAGGAGCAGAGAGAAAGAGAGAGAGAGTGTAGCAAAGTTACTGGCCACGTATTTCTCAACCAGCAGAAAACATTAGTAATTTATTGGTCAGTGTCATATCATTCATTCATTCATTATCTGTAACCCTTATCCAGTTCAGGGTCGCGGTGGGTCCAGAGCCTACCTGGAATCATTGGGCGCAAGGCGGGAACACACCCTGCAGGGGGCGCCAGTCCTTCACAGGGCAACAGTGTCACATCAACAAACCAAACTACTTTTGTTGGTTTGTTTGTTTGTACATGATCTACCTGCATTTACAGCAGTTAGTGTTCTCCTTCAAGTGTGTTGAGCTAGAAGTAGTTCAAAACAAATGGTGGCTGGCTTCGAGTGTCACAGTGGAAGCATCTGAGTTGAGCCCTGGCTAATGGGTGGAGTAGCAATAACTTAGCCCTAATCCCCCGTTTGGCCTAGGGGTAGGGGGTCTCATTTCTTGTTAGGAAAGAGCGGTAGCGCTGATGGGGAAGGCTATATACCCCTTCAAGTACAGATTTTTCAGGATCACACTCCAAATGAAGGGCTGTGATTTCCTTGCGAACCAGCAGCAAAACGGCGGAACAAGCGACTAAAACAGCCACAGACGGCAATATGTTCTCCTTTAGTAAACTTTGATAATTTATTACCTTAATTTAATGTAATTTCAGGGCATTATGTCCCTTTACTTAATAACAAGCATAAAACATTGCTAATATTTTGCAGATTCCAGAACTTCCGCCTCAAATGGGGAAGCAATTACACTGTAGTGCTCGTGGCTACTGAAAAATATAAGGTTATAAATGTTATAAACTTAACAAAGTTAAAGTCCAGAAGCACTGACATCACTGCAAACTGCAGTGCTCTGATGATGTATTCGGGTCTTGAAGAGTCAGCATGTTTGTAGAGGACAGTTTTAAACACTACACTCTGTAACTTAGTCCCAAGGGGTAAGAGAACACTCAAAAAAAACAACTCTCTTAAAACATCACCAAATAGGATTCAGAATAAATACAACTGGGGAGAGTATCTTTACATGTATCCACTCAGGTTTTTACATCAGCCGATATATAACTCAGTAATTACCAGAAAGCAGGGCAAACCGACCTAGTATCCTTATGTCCGGGATGAGCTACAGCCTGAGGGTCTTGGCCTTTTAAGGGCTTGAATAGGTCTTCCTTGTCCTACAAACATAATTTCAAATACACAGGGCTTTGTTACGACAATGATGATATGGATTTGGCATAGTATAACATAAACGCTGCGTTCTGTGCACCACTGGGGCTCTTCTAATCGCCCCCTGGAGTCACTGAAGTGCACTGCAGCCTGTCAGAATTACAGCTAATAGAACTGTTGTATTGTTGAGTAAACAGCACAAGGACATCGTCAATGTTCTAAACTAATGATTTAACCCTGAATTCACTCCAAACACAGGATGTCATCATCCAACCCACACCGTCTCTGACTCAGCTCTGTCCACAGGGATATCAGCGGCCTTCCCTTCCCTTCCCTTCTATACAGCAGTTTCAGCACTGACCTGCTCAACTGTGCATTGCAGCAAGATCACAATCACCCAGTCACTCGCACACTCAGCCAGTCAGCGACTCACAGCTGTGGACAATTTCACACAACGAATCCACCTACCAACATGCGTATTTGGACAGAATGAGGAAGGCAGAAAACCTGGAGGAATTACATTCTTTATCAAAAACAGTGCTACAAAATGGTAGTCCCCAAAGTGGGCGATGTATTGCTGAGGGCAGGGGGTTGTAGTTACCCAATGTTAATGTTCCAAGGTGTTGGGGGGTTGGCCCATGTAGCATTGGCAGAAGTTTGGGCAAGTACAATTGAAACTAACTAAAACTAACTAAAGTCTGTCATGTGTAAGTCTGTCCTGATTTGATGATTCTAAGTGTGTGGTGTGTTTAACCAAAGCAGGGAACTGAACCCTAGTCTTCTGATAGAAGGCTGTAGTTTTACCCATTGTACACATTTCAGTTTGACTGAAGATAGCAGTTGAATAATGAAGCTGGTAAAAACACAGAGAAAATGAAACAAAGAGAGGCAGTCTGCCCAGTTTGAAGCACCAGAGAGCCGTAAAAGGAAGCGCAGGGGACAGTGCGGCCCGTCCGCCAGCACGCAGCGGCCATACAATGAGCCACAGAGGGGAGGCGAGGACGATCAATAACCCCCGTGCCACCAATCCGCTCCAGCTACTTTATGATGCGACTGTGGTAATTATCGGCTGATCAATAAAAGAGTTTGTTGTGCAAAGGAACGGGCTGTAGGCCTCCATAATTGCTTTCTCCTGAAGTGGCACGTATAATTCTCCCCGGGAGGAGGCAGGGGGTGGACTCCAGTCTGACCTGCCCAAGATAAATAACCAGAAGTTCCAGAAGGTGAGGTGAGAGCTGGGGCAGAGAGAGAGGGAGAGAGAGAGAGAGAGAAACAGACTGAGATGGAGTGAGAGTGAAAGAAAGAAAGAAAGAAAGAAAGAAAGAAAGAAAGAGGAGAGAAAGAAGAAAATGTAAGGAAAGAGAGGGAAATGTGAGTGTGGGAGATAGATCAAGTGAGAATAAAAGACACAGAAGAAAGAGAAGGGAGAAAGAGAAGAGAGAAATAACCACAAAGAATGAAAGAGTGAGACAGAAAGAGAAAGGCAGAAAAAAGTAAATGAGAGAGAGAGAGAAACAGACTGAGATAGAGTGAGAGTGAAAGAAAGAAAGAAAGAAAGAAAGAAAGAGGAGAGAAAGGAAAAAGAGGGAAATGTGAGTGTGGGAGATAGATTGAGAGTAAAAGACACAGAAAAAAGAGAAGGGAGAAATAACCACAAAGAATGAAAAAGTGAGACAGAGAAAGAGAAAGAGAGAAAAAAGTAAATGAGAGAGAGGGGGGGGGGGGTGGGGAGTGGGTGAGAGATAAAGTGACAGAGAAAAGAGAGAGAGAGAAATTTGGAGAAATATGAGATAGAATCAGCTTCTGTTGAAAATCCGATGATGTTCATTATCCTCTGTGTGCGTCACAGTGACGTTCTGATCCAGTCTGATCTCACCCTGAGACTGAGCCAGGTCTGAAGACACCACATCGTCAGAAGACGACAGGGTTCTATATCCCTCCTCATCAGGGGTCTGAGAATACTCCGCTCAGACGAAGACAAATGACTCATTTCTTATTACAACCACACTCTTCATTTCACAGCGCCCACCACACTGAAACTTCCTGTCCAGGTAATACATAAGGTCACCTAGAAATGAAGGTGAAGGATTCGTAAAGAATGAGAAGGAACATGTTCAGATCAACTTTTGACTACTCAAAAACTAAACAACTCAATTTACATGAGTTTCCGTGGTGATTTTAACAGTGAATAACAACATACACGTTGAACTTAGCCACATACAAACAACCGTTGATGTTGTTTTTCCCCTTAAACACACCCACACACTTTCCTCCTTAAAAGATGCTGAGCTTCTGAATGTAAACAAATCAGAGAGAACTGTATTTTCCCACAAATGTCAAATGCTGCACTTTAGCTTTTATTCCCCATGCTCAATGCCAAGTGCCAGCAAGAAAGGTATCCAAAACTAATCTTCCAAAATCAGTACGAGTGCCATGAAATCCTGAAAGAAGTCTTGTGTAAAGCCTCGTCAGAAGAAAGTAGATTATGTTACTGTATATTAATGATTAAAAGAATAAAGGCTAAACTAGAAAAATAAGACGTTCAAGGAGCGTAAGACTACAGCCGTTTTCTAGTTAACAAGCAGGCTAACAATGCTAACAACGGATAAGCTTCATATCATAAAACAACCATTGTTTACACGCAGACAATTAATGACACCAATTACAAGGAGATACAGCAAGGTAAACAGCCTTGGCAGATACAATAAAAGGGAAAGGACCAGCTAGTGTGTGTGTGTGTGTGGGGGGGGGTGTACTGGCTGGAGACAAGGACTTGTGTACAAGGACACATCTTCCTGCTGGGCCTCATTTTCAAAAGTCAGAGCTACTGACATATCCAAATCTCATGACATTACACTCTGTGTCCCCATTTTGTCACATGTGGCAACTAGATAAGTACATCTGACATATATAGCTGTGTATCATCTTCATCTGAAACACATTTTATTTTTGTGTCAATTAAAGTTGGGCCCAGAACTTTGTGTGGTTTACCACAAGGCTCAATTCTGAGCCCATCTTTGTTTTATTTACAGTGCTAATATTAATAGTAATAATAACAACAACAACAACAACTTTACATATATACATCACCTGTCACACACAGAATGCAACTCTGTTTTTCCAAACACAAGATAATAAGACAATGTGAAAACAGAGAAAAATAAGAATATAAGGGGGAAACTAGAAAGTTTTGTTTGATGACTAGACTAGTTTGATGTAGAAATCATCAAACAAGGAAAATGACAATAATCATAATAATATATGTAGTACATGATCCAGGAAACTGACACATATATAAAATAAAAAAAACAGAGTGAATGAATGCCTTTATTGTCACTATACACATGTACATTGAGATTAAAACAACTCCTTCCACAGTGCAACATATACATAAAAATAGAATCATCAGTATATATAAAACTACTTATCTGTTTTTTTAGGCAATTACTAATGGATGTGTGACAAATATCTAATGGTCATGTGTTCCAGACCTTTGTAATAGTGACAAAAATCTTCTTCTCACTGGTGTAAAAATGAAACACAAACGGGCCAACTATTGAGCCTTGTGGTACACCACAATTTACAAATAATAGAAGGGACAAGACATAAAAGAAAAGACAACAGTTTTTATTTGTTGTTTGTGTTTTAAATATACAAAATAATGTGTGATTTTTAAAATAATAATAAAAAGGTAGTAAAATGATCCAAACCACTTTAAACAACTGATATAATCTTATTTAGTATACTTGCCAGCAAAGGACTTTATTAAGAAAATGAATAATCATGCAGTTTAATTGCACTTAGTGGTTGCAGGTATTTTAGGTATTTCAGCCTCTACAGTACATACAATCTCTATACAACTCTGGTAACCTGGAGAATTCTCTTTGCATATCAGCCAAGGAACAAAATATTACATTTGCCCAGTACATTAGTGCAGGAAAAGACTTGAATAACAAAAAAAATGTTGAAAATATTCAACATTTAAAACCGGATAACTTGGTGTCTTGAGTCCCAGAACAATTAATCAATGTTGATAAAAAGGAGAGGTGATGTAACACAGTGGTAAACATATTTGTATTACAACTCCTTTGGAATGTGTTGCAGGCGTCACGTTTAGCGCGAGTGCGTATTTACAAAAACAAATCAATGCTGTGTTTTTGTAATTAATTTCATCAATGCTGTTCACATATTGCCCCAATATATTTGCAATTGGGCTTGATACAAAAGACACAATTATGGGTCCAGAATTGAGCCCTGAGGGACGCCACACAACATACGACAGAACACTTGGACGTACAAGTGCCAGTAACAACACAAAGCTCAGTGTAATTTTACTCTGCTTGTGTCCCCTACAGAAAGGGCCCTCACCTTGTCATTTTTTCTGGCCGGGAGGATGAAGGCTCTTACATCTTCCTCTGAGAAATGAATTGTTGATGGTCACAGTACTTAAGGAACGCTAACCTCAGTATCCCTGTCCGTCCTCTTTTGGTTCACATGGTGATTAATGAGTCACCTTCCCAAAATAGTGCTTCTGCTAGTGGGTCATGTGTGGGATGGGGGTGTGCACGGGGCCCAGCAGAGACGGGCGTTGGCACTTAGGCTTTCACCGCAGACATCACGATTGATCATGGCTAAGTGTGATTGATTGTTATGGTAATACCTCATTACGCCATGTCAGTCAATTAACCCTGTTTAGCAGGAAGCTTGGCCTTTGGTTCAGAACGTAGAGGTTGGTATCATGTATTGGACAAATTTACAAGGCCCCCCAAACACCCAACCCCCAACAAAAACACTCAATACATACTCCTGTCAAGGCATTTCTCTCTTTCACACTCTCTCTCTCTCTCTCTCTCATTTCCCAGCCACATTTCATTACCGTAATTTATGACGAAGGTCATTTTTATGAATTGAATGAGGATAGACCCGGTTTTTGTCCCGACTTAATTAAAACTCAGCCAATGCATGCACGTACATACACCACACACACACACACACAAAGGCAAGGCTGTTTACTGAGAAACTAAATCATCTCCTCTCTATTGCATCAGTAACAAGCATTCTGGAACAAAAATAAGCTACAAAAAAGAAAGAAATCATCAAATGAACAAACAAGAAAATAAATAAATAAGTCAACAAGTAAACCGACAAACACACACACACACACACACACACACACACACACACATGCCTGGAATTACTGCGGCAGGAGATGCCAGGGCCAAAATTGTGAGAGAATCCTCCTAAGCATTAGGCGCGCATTTTAGTCAAACAACAGGCCTCTGCGGAAAAGAAAAGGACGGCGCTAATAAACATTAGCGGGGGCTACACGTAGGCGGACACCCGCTAAAAAGAGCCTGGGATCCTGGTGGCAAGAGTGTGGGATTATTAGGCCCCAGTTCATGTTTTGAAGCACAGCCATGTTAATTACGGACGCTCGCTCATTTGGATGCTGTGATTGTTGTTTCTCTCTCTTCTCTCACTCACTCACTCGCTCTCTCTCTGTTTTTTTCATGAGCCGTGAAGCACCAAAGCTTTCAGCGAGTCTGTGACTCATGTTTATCAGCTGTACTCCACAGCCAAAGTCTCTAACTCAGGATTTGGAGATTTATCCTGCTGTCAGTCGGGATTAGATGTGACCCTGGTGGAAAAACAGTGGAACAGAGCTCCTTTGCTAAAGGCCTTTGCTGAATCCTTGTATTTTGCTGTGTCTAAATGCCATACAGTGTTGCACATCAGTGTTTCCTTTACCATACAATAAGACATGCTCACTGGCTGCCCATCTTGGATGTGAAGCAGACTGTAGGATGCAAACAACAGGCTTTTGTTTTCTGAGTGATATGCATGCATTTTTTTTTTGGGCCAACTCACATTCTCAGTGTAGGTTTATGTCATTATTTAACATTTAAATATTCATTATTTAAAGCGTCGGCCTTTAGAAGGCACAATGCAATTAATCACGATTAATTGCAGCACATTCTGCATTTAATTAGTTCCATTATTTTAATCAGTCGACGACATTAGAGATTATGCAACAAATATACGGACAGATGATGATCTCTATAGAAATGTGTGGCAGCAAATATTTAAACATCCATTATGAATCATATCTGACCTTAATCACATGATAGGTCCTAAAAAGCTAAGGCTAAAGGCTCTGTCTTTGCAACAATGAGGGGACATGGTTCACCACTTCAAAGAAAGAAAGAAAAAAAAATAGTACAATTGCAAAATGTTTAGATCCCACCATCTGCTGTTCATAGCACTGTGAAGAGATTCAGGAAATCTGGAGGAATAGTCGTTGTAGCGCAAGGCTGGGCACCGCAGCTGAATGAATGTGACCTTTGAGCCCTCAAACAGCACTGCATGGGAAACCATCATGCTACTTTCATAAATATAACCACATGGGCTCAGACCTTCTACAGAAAACTGTTCACAAAGAGTTACACATTGTAATTAAAAGGAAAATGATTATAATAGTTTTAAGCACAACTTTGTCACAAATATTTTTGTGTGTTTCAGGTGTTAAACTCTAAATTGTCAAACAGTAAAGTTGGTCAGTGACAACGTTTTATTATTATTATTATTATTATCTTTCATCAGTTAAATTAAGAATCAAGAGAATTAACAACCCCCCATTTCTTGAATCTATTGAAGTTTCAAAGAAAAACCCCAACATTCCTGGAAACAGGGTTGTAATATCATGCCCAGTTTAGCAGAAGATTTTGATCCCCACGTACTGCACCATTTTAGATTTCCCCTGCTCCAACACTCCTGATGTAACTCAGCAGGTAATTACGATTAGCTGAGTAAGACGCATCAGAGAGGAAAAAAAACAAAAGCAGGCCCAGCGTGTGGTCCTCGGCTCTGGGATTAAGAACCAGCCCAGCACACATGATTGTTAGAACATTACGCCTGCTCAAATCTGAGGGACTGACTAATAACACTTTTTAATGAAACCTGCATAAAGTGTAGCTTAGGAAATGTTATCACCTCAAACCAGGGTTATGTTTCATACTGAGCATGACTTCAGATGCTACATTAATTATATTTGATTTCACGTTGCCTTGCTTTGTATTTGAGCTCATAGAATTGGGGAACCTTCACTGCATTCTAGGAATTCAGAAAACACCCAATGATTTCTGGAAACAAAGTCATTTTCATTTTGTTTTATCTTTTAATATATTTACCTCCTCAGCCACAGATGTGTTTATTAATTGTCTATTGTTATATTTGAAAATAAAGAACTAAATGTAGAACAACCCGAGAATCCTTAAACTGAAATAAACTGATTTTGCACAATTTTATTTTAATTTTACCACATACAGTTTGCAAATAAAACATAGTACTCTAGGCCTCTGGAAGATTTAGATACAAAATTGGCCAGGATTTTCACCTGAAAAAATGTGAAAACAGCAAGTGCTTTGTGTTAGTATAATTTAGTAAAGTTAGGGTGACCAGACATCCTCTTTTACCCGGACATGTCCTCTTTTAGACTTAAAAAAATGTCCAGGCGGAATTTCACAAACGTCCAGGATTTTGTTTTCCTAGCGCTTACATAGAACTTCGAGAAGCGTTTCGTTCACAACTAGTCCCACCCTTCGCTACTCTGATTGGTTCACTTGAGTGAGAAGGGGGCGTGGTGAAGTAGCCTAAAATCTTCTGATTGGACGGTCTGACTGTAGAGCTACCGTTATTGGTCAATGACCTTCTCTGTAAACATTTAATTGGTCAGTCTGCACGGCAGTAGTCGTCCACCCCCACCCCCCTCTTATTCACCATCTCAGATCTGGTCACCCTAAATAAAGCAGCTACTGTAAAAATGCTACTAACATAAAATATATGTTAATATGCGTTTAATATTCTTCAAGTGAAGCAAGGAATAACATTTACAGCATGTAATCTAGAAAGGTAGGAGGAAAAATGGATTAGCTTAGCACTAACATACTATTAGAATCACATAGGCGCACTAGCCGAAATCTGCATTTCTGACATTTATGGCTCAAATTAATTCACTTGTTTGAAATACTCTATTTATTCTGAAAACCTTATTTTCAGTTTGATTCAATATGCAGTACACCCAGGAAAATCGAAGAAAAAAAAAAACCCAAAAACTTACACATATAAAGACATCTTCAGAACACGTCGGACTTCAATACCTTCTGTCAGAAAGCGTTACCCTCCGCAGGCTTCAAGGGTGTTTCTGTCAGAAAAAGTGCAGGGATTGAATGGTGCCTGAAAACTAATTCTGTATTCTCTTGTATCTAATATAAAACAGTTATCAACTTTAGGAGCAGAAAAGCAGTACTTTGAAAGCTCTCTCGGTGCAAAATATCAGTCAGATATCAGTCAGATGCATTCTCATCATTTGAAAATATATAAACCTGATGTGAAGTTTCCCAGAACTAGTTCCTCAACTATTATGCATATGTGCATAATAGTTATATATATATATATATACACAATTCCTGAATTAACCACTACATGCTCCATGGAGTGGATCGGATCTCTAATACATCTTTTTTACTAAGTGTGTTTATGTTTTAGAGAGAAAATTCACATAGATTTATATTCACAAATACATAACTGACATAGGAATCTGCTTAACACTCTGTGGCCACCAACCACAAGGGGGCAACCTAAAAGCTTCTGGGTCATTACTGTAAATTACATACAAATTGCAGCTATTGTTATAAGTTAGCACCTCCATTCAGAGTACATCAGCTAATAAACTAGCATGCTAGTGCTAACAATGTTAGGTTTCCCTGTTTGCCCTGGAATGAAAAGATAACATAATAACAATGTTTATGAATGTTATTAGGTACACATAATTACATTATGGTGTAACTATCTTAGCCAGAGGGGGGAGTGTAGAAAATGCTATCAGACAGAGAGAGGCTCATTAGCTAGGGAATTGGAAACAATATTTATCCTAAAAACAAATGGAGCGTAGAGCTAATATACAATCTTTAGCTGTTGGCTTTAAACCATTTAAATTGGGAAGGCCTGCTGAATCATCATCAAGGCCTAGGGAACCCAGAATCTAGATTCCTGGAGTAGAGAAACATTAGGGGGTTGTACAATAATAATAATAATAATAACAACAACAATAATAATAATAATAATAATAATAATAATAAATTCATATAAATAAACATTAGTTTACAGCAGATTTTTTTCCTCAAATTTTTAATGCGTTTCCCTCAGACATAGTTACGACAACTCTTCTCGCCGGCAAGACTAGAGATGACCTTGCTGGTGGATCAAAAATGACATCAGCTGCCCTATTGATCTGGCAAAGCATCATTTGTGCTACTAAAACAAAATAGATCAGCAATAGATTAATTAAGTCTGAATGGGTAAATTGTACTTATTTCACCCTTTTACCAAACCTTCCACTTGAACCAGAACTCAAAATGGAGGTTTCTGATCTGACGTCAACTGCTCTGTGGATTCTTTTCAAAAAACTGGAAGCAGTTGACTGACAGCTAGGTTTTGAAGCTAGAGCAGATTCTGAAAGGGTTCAGGGAACACAGGGAACAGGGAATATACCGGAGCATACTTTACAAAGGGGACCTCATTTATCTTGATGTATTACAGCAGCCTTTCACAATTGTCCTCCATCTCACAAAAATCTAACACAGCGGATATCTGACAAGTGAGGATTTTGGCACGCAGTCTTGATGTGTATAATGCCTTTCATCTGAGTAGGCCATGAGTCCCTGAATTTTCCCTCCTCACAATATGCGTAATCTCAGACGTCGTGGCTCATTTGATGCCCGATAAGATGAAAATAAGAGGAGATAGGCCTTATCGCTAAGAGAAATGCTAATGGCTTATTTAAAGACGGGGGGCTTCAGACCCACTGACACCCTTTCATTGGTGAAATATGTCTCTGAATCAGCTCCAGGAATCCATTTCCTATTCTTAATACAATACTTTCACGCCAATTAATTGCCTTTGTCAACTGGTTTTATTTCCCCTGCCAGAGCTGGAAAGACTGAGTACTTGGACCCTTCGCCATCCATCACCAGGTGGTATTAACTACGCCACATCCCATCACAAAGAAAACAATTAAAGTTCAACTTGTTGATTTGCAACCGTCGGCCATAAATCACTTCTCCATGGGTTCAGTGTACCTTCACTCTCACTCCCTCTCCCCCTCTGTCCCTTAGTCTCTCGCCCATTATTCTCTCTTCATCCATTTATATTTACCCTCTTTCTTTCTTTTTCTTTTCTCTTTTCCAGCTCCCTCCACTCTCTCGATCGGCCTCTCTGCCTAATGAAAGCCTCATGCTTTGAAAGCCCTACTTCAGACCACTACTCTATAATTACATTTAGTCAATAAAGGTAAGTCATTATAAAACATCTTTCAAAGAAGAGTGGGGGGATAAGGACGCTGAGAGGTGATTTGGCTCTTAATTTCTTTTTCTAATAAATGGTATAAAGTGGCTTTGAATGTCATACGACTTTGTGGAAGATCTGGAATTGTAGAAAAGCAGATTTAATGTTTCTATGTATGTACAAACACTATATGTCCGAATAAGGTTTGTAGAAACTGTTTACAATAAACCAATACAGCTACAGAGTGTATGAAACGCAGTGTTCTAGAGCACCTGCACATGACCCGATGCGCTATGCCCAATTCCAAGGATGTATGAATCCCCCCAGCACTGGGTTGTGGAGCAGTGGGAGTGTGTTTGTCTGGAGTGATGGAGCTCCATCCAGGACCATTGGGATGAGGTCTATTAGTAATACACTTGATGTATGAACGAAGGTAAGATGAGTAAGTGTCCACATACTTATGGTCAAATCATGTATCTACAGAGAGAGAGAGGCAGGCTGTGTGTGTCATGGATCATGGAGAGGGATTTTTCTTGACTATGAGTTTGGCCTCGTGTCCCAGGGGGTAGAGTATGTGTGAAACAATGTGTGCGAGCCCATTTCGCTGCCTACCTTTTGGCGGCCCGGCGGCTCTTCCACTCCATCTCATCTCCTAGCACCCAGATGAATTATTCTCGAATGACCACTTTTGACATTTCTGAGAAAAGACGTGCAATGTTTCCTCGACTTCTCAATCTAGTTTATATCGTGGCGAGTGCAGCACGCGGTATTGTGCTAAATAGACGCATCTGCCAAGAGGCGTCAGTCACTGAGCTGCCGTGGCGGCGAAGGGTAGGACCCTGCAGGTAGAAAAGTAGGTACAGTGGCAGGTGGAGGGGCAGGAGAATAAGCAGGAAGAGGCAGAGGCAGAGTGGCAGAAGAAGAAGTAAACTGAGCTGGCAGAGGACGGGGAGAGGGAGTAAAGGGTTTACTTTTTTAAAAATGCACCTAAGTATTAAAAAGTAAAAGTATCATGATTATTATGGCTCTAACGTCCTGTTATTATTATTTTTTAACAAGACCCATTGCTTGCTTTCTGCTGCTTTCGCTTTGACATTGTCAAAGATGTGTTGTGAGTTGCTGGTGTACACATTGGGGCTTGATTCATAGCTTAGACTATCATTCATATCATTGTGTAGACAAATGATATTCTGAATGATGAAGAAACAGTGCATTGTCCTGGAGTATAATGGTTTCTGTATGTGTGTAGTTTCTGTAATGAAGCAAATTAATATCATCCTTAAATTACTAGAATTCTCAGTAAGTGACCTACACTACAAACATATAACACAATAGGCAGTGACACCATTAAATAGCTTGTTATTACAGTTTCCTTTACATAAAATTGGCAATGAGTGTTGAGAGAAGTTAAACAATATTACACAGCCGTATAAAATAATGAAAGAACCAAACACAAAGCAGAAATGGACAAAGATTAAATAGAATGAATTATTCTACATAAACAGATGCGTAAACCGTGTAATACGTATGAATCTCTGCTCTCAGTAACACTATTAGATACTGCTGACTGTACTGCAGCTGCATACTAAACTGTACAAATAAAAAATTGGTTTATTTATAACAGTTCTTAAAAATAAAACATGTGATTAATGTTCACCAATGCGTACAGCTCAGTTTAAAGCATGGTTCCCTTTTTACTCATGGACTTACTAAAGAGGTGACAGCATCGTTCTAGATTTTCTAATCTAGTTTATTATCTATTTTATCATTAGTATGGAAGGACTGGCGCCCCCTCCAGGGTGTATTCCCGATTTGCGCCTAATGATTCCAGGTAGGCTCTGGACCCACCGCGACCCTGAATTGGATAAGCGCTTACAGATAATGAATGAATCATTAGTATGTTGTAGTAAAGGATTACTGAAGTCTTGAAGCTCTTAAGAAGCAACTTAGAGCTATATTTGAATGGCATTGCAACACACTGCATGCATGAGACTGGTCTGCACTGTTGTGGGCGGTTGCAAGGGTCAAAATTTGGTAAACATTGGAATGGCAGCATTAAGATTTGTGGTTTTATAATTTATGCAACAAGTACTTTTCAGCACGTTTTCTCATCTTCATTCATTTGGGAAAACCATTGCAGACTCATCCTCGGGAAACTGCTTGAGAGTAAAAAACAAGGTTTCTAAAGCTGCCCGTCCCAATGCGATGGTAACCCTATGAGGCGGGACGCTTTCTTCCAAGTCCTAGATTATGAAGCCGAACTGAGGTTTCTGTCATTTTTTTTCCATTCCACTGGGCACAGAGGAAACACAGCCAATCTAATAATGAGATTCAGGCCAAAAGGCTTTCTGTGAAGACTCTCCTGAGCGCATGCGTGCCTTCGTTAACAGCCTCCGAGTGCTGCATATTGGACAGCCACTGTCTGAGAACAATTGGGTGAAGGGAAATGTGCTGGGGCAAGTGTCAAACCGGCTTGCCCTGCATGTTTAATTAGCCCATGGAGAGAGACAGAGTACCTACAATGTCTCAATTTGTAGCAGGGTGGGGTTATTACACTGGATTAATACCTTGTTACCTTATTATATAATTTTTAATTGAGAAATCACCACATTGTTTTAGTGTTTTTTTTTTATGAAGCAAACCACAGAAGCCAGAGAAGTGCTGGATTATTAGGTAGTGCTCCTTTTATTCCATTTTTTAAATTGACAAAACAATAACAATTCACTGGAATAAGTCCTGGAGGTCTCAGTTTTAACAGCCTCCTCAGGGGTTGAGTAAAAGCTAATGGGTTCACTCAAATTTGGGCCAAGTCAATGTAAAACATATGGCTGTGAGTTTTTTAGACTGCTTTTAGAAAATATTTAATGGAACAAAGAGTATTAACTGGGCACTTTCCCTCAGAAAAGGGAGGTCTAATAAGTGAAGGTTTTGCTCTGTATATTGGAGCATTAATGTGAGGACATGATGGTGTGCTTGTGTGCAAAATCACCACTTAAAATAGTTCTGAAGGCAGCGCCACCTTGGAGGCAGAAGGAATGTAAATGGTTACTGGCAACAAAGGTTGGAATGAATGTGATTGGTTAGCATGGATTGGGTGGAGATTTTCAAATATCCCTTAAACCAGTAAATCTCTGCCTGGAATAAAGCTCTGTGGCCTCTAACCACGTTCTCCATCAATCTGATGAACACCTTCATGATGCAAAGAATGCTTTAATCATGCAAAAAGTTTCTTCAAGTGTTCATGTTTCTATATAGAACCATTTTCTTTATTTAAAAAAAAATTAGACATTTTGAAGTAAATTACAGTTAGTAAGGTTTATAAATGGCATAAAAACCCAAACCGGTTTATTACATGGTTAATAACGAGTCTGTAAGCACCTGAAAAGTCATTAATAACCATTTGTAATCCTTTCTGTCTAAGTGTTATAACACATAGCCATATTAATGAGTTTTAATGCATTAACAACTTATTTAATAACCATTAAAAAACATATTTTAAACGATTTTTAAGTACCTTGCAGAGCAATCATTTTTAAGAGTGTAGTCTTTAAAGCACTGAGCTCCTGGAAGTGGACACTGGAAATCTATTCTGAACAGACATGCTGTGTACCCAATCTTTTGAAGCCCAGCGTGCACTGAGCATTAGGCATTCCCAGCGGATATCTCACCATTCGATACACTGTAGTGCAGGAGATAACTGAGTCATAGCGTTTATTAGAAGATACTTAATCACAGATCGACCTTATCTGGTTGAAAACAATAATTACAGCTGGATGCATTAATTACAGCTTTATCTGCGTTGTACTGAACAACCACCAATACACCATTTGCATCTTTCTGTGACCCCCGATCAGAGAGGAACACCGTGGCCATGTGAAAATCTCCACTGTCATGGCGTTGTTGGTATTCATTAGGGGCAACGTAGCTGCGCTTTCCGCATGGTTTTTTTTTTTTTAAACAAACGGAGGTACGTGGAGGGTCAAGGCACACCGCACTACTGACTATTCGTTATTCCATACCAAGAGAACAGCCAATGGCAAGAAAGCTGTGTACCAATGCTTTCCAGCACCTTTTAGAAAAACAAGAAGCTGTGGAAATATACACAGAGTGGAATCATGATACCTTGCAAGGGCCTTTAAGCACTTCTGACTGGGAAACAGGTGTCGCCAATTAAATCACGGTTCTCAATTCTTCGACATGAATCCTACACAAAAATTACCATCTCAGATCTTTATAAAGGGATGGTTTTCCACACATTAGCTTCTAATTGTAGTCTGCATGACTCACAGCCCGGAAAGCTGGGCTTGGCTAAGCCACATAGTGTCGAGAGCACAGGAAATGCATGCTGTAATAAAGATCTTGGATGCTAAAAATGTCCATATCACTCCAACTTGTAGAGCATTGAGTTTGTGGAGTGTAGAGATCAGTGAGTCCAACAAGACACTGAGAGCAGAATGTTAGGGCTCAAACTTAAAGGAATGTCTGTGATCTATTAGTAATGGTATGCTTTGTCAGTCTTAAGAAGCTTTTCCACTGCATGGTACCTATTCGACTCAGCTTGGCGCTATTCTGCTTTTTTGCAAGTTCACTACCTGGTACCTGGTATTGGGTACTTTTTTGGTACTAGCTGCCTTGTGATTCCAAGTGAGCTGGGTTGTGCCTAAACTATGCCTTGTGAATGAAAATTGTCACTCTAGACAACAAATACAGATACTCTTTGAACCAGTGGTCGACAAAGACTCTGGCAAGAGATGGACTGTGTGAATAAGTGAAAAAAATACAGTCTGAACTGATGCCCAGCAGAGCCATCTTTGACATCAAACAACAATAACAACAACAATATACAAGACAGCTTTTTGTGATGTTTACATTGCGATTACATTGTGATGTTACGTTGGAATGGGAAGCTTACCAGGTCCCAAAAAGCATGTGGTGCTGAGACAAGTCGAGTCGAGTAGGTACCATGCAGTAGAAAAGTGCCCTTCACTTGAGTAGTATCTACTGAGGAATTAAACATCAGAGGCCAGTCAGGGACAGTGAGGTGTTACCAAAGTAGCCCTCAATGAAGCTAAATACTAATTCACTCCCAGTTATAAACGTGTCCATTTTTTTTTTACCAATTCCCAGCCATAGGAAGAGACTACCATTCCCACACTGGAACACAGTTGACATTCTACATTATTATGTGTATTCTACGTAGAAGACTTGAACATGCCCTGTAACTGTAGCTGTTGAGCCAAGCTGGTCGAACATGTTCAGTACAAACAGAAATCCTACCAGTCATAAATGCTGCCTACATGCTGGTACAAGCCCACCAAAGAATCATGTTTTTCTAGTTGCCATCCACGGCGAGAAACCTTTTTGTGAAAAATTACCATCTTAGATCTCATTAAAGGAAAGGGTTTCCACACATTATCATCTAAATGCATGACTCACAGCACGGAAACAGTGCTTGGTTAAAGCTGCACGCTGCCGAGAGCACAGGAATAAAGTGCTTAGATAAAGAACCACAACGCCTAAAACAATCCAAAGCATTTAATAGTCCCTCTACCTTATAGAGAACACTTGGTGAGTGGAGCAATTGGTAGGTCCCTGAAAACAAGTCACTGAGAGCGGAGGCTGCTGTCAGTTAATGGCTTTTCCCATAAGCCATTCCAGGGAATTTTAACCACATCAACCCATTATGCCATTTGCCAGTTCCCTTCACTTTCTCACTGTCATTGTCCAATCTCCATCCCTGCCCAATTTGTTAAGGAAACAGACAGTATGTAGGGTTTGAAATATATATTTACCACTGCTCATTGTGCACAAGAAAAGAACCACTATATGTGATGATATTTATCATCTCAGTCAGCCCAAAATACAAGATCAAATTTGACAAATGGAGGACGAGTGGGGTCTCCCCTGATTTGCTGGGTGGTCTTTCTTCTTACTAAAAGCCTCAGGCCTCGGATATCATAGTTCAGATAATTGTCTTTGAGGTGTACAGTGATACATGTGAATTTCCAGGTAATATCCACATTGCTAGAGAGTTTGATCTTCTCTTAAGCACCAACAGCACAAACAGAATGTAATTTATGTCAAAACACCGTTAACAGGACTCTTGTAGACCACTGACTCATGGGTACCAGTGCTCACAAAGAAAATGCTCTTAGTCTCCTCTGAAGGTACATGTGGTACATGGGTCTTTGTAGATGTGGTCAGAGTTGGCTGTAAAACCCCTTCTACTCTGAAATACGGAATAGAATATTCCAAAATCTGCCAAATTTTCCATGAATTTGATGTACCTATTGTTACATTTTGACAAGTAACAAGTGAGATGTTATGTACGAGGGCAATACCTAGGTTTTACCTACATTTAGGAGTCACTGATCAAACCTTGTGACTGGTAAAAATGGTCAGTTATTATTTAAATATGTGGCTCATGGCATTTATAAACGTCATTACTAATTTCATTATAATTTGTCCACAGAAGGCAAAAGAGTAAAGAGTTTCTTGAGAAAAATCTTAAGAAAGTTTTTTTAAGACAAAATCTGAGAACTTTTTTTTGGAGAATTGCATTTAAGAAATGTTTTGTGAATTGCTTAATGTTTATCTTAATAACAATATCTTTAAAATAATAACAATACTTACATTTGTAAGTATTTATCTTAGGAAATCTTTTGTGAACCGGGCCCCTGCTGATTATGATCAATGATTAAAAACCAGTAGTTGCTCAATATAATGGGATTACAGATCTGTTACATCCCGCCACATTCTGGTCCCAGTACTTCCCTAAGGGTTTTATAGAGGGCTCTGATTATAGCTCCATTTCATTCTGAGTAAAGGATTTTGTAAACTAATCACCACAGCCCTACTTTCAATCCAAAAGTGAATCAAACACACACAAATTCCAGAAGTGCCACAGGTCCACAGAGTGCCAAAAAAAGGCCAGTACGGTCCAGGACTTGACACATTCAGCTGGCCTGAGCTGCTCTCCAGTCAAACGCCATCACATCAGTGCTCTCCCAGCTGCCTAGAGCTCCTGCCAAGAGAAGAATTTGGCTAATGAGCTCATTAGGAGCAGGTGTTAGCTACCTGCCCGCCCTTTGGAAAGAAGGGGAAAGAAAGGTCACTTTCATCCCAGCAACCTTTAGCCAAGAATTCGCCGAACCCATTTGGCCCCATTCACTCCCATTAAACCCACAGACCTCACGCTCACCCTGATGGATGCTAGGAAAACCCTCCACTCTCCTGGGCTTCCCTCCGGGCCTGAAGACACTCCAGTTCAGATCACAGAGAAAGAAGGAGAAGAAGGGAAGGACGAAGGGGCTGATTCATTCTTCAGGTCAGTTCAGTGGCTAACACAAACTAAATGGGAGAATACAGGGTCAGAAAATCACTACACTATGTCTTTTTAGAACATTGCACCTATTGGTTGTAGTTTATATACAAGGACGTTTTGGAGCAGCTGCACATGAGCCTATAGTCACCATGCTTAATGCCAGGTGTCGGATACAGTGGTAAAGACCCTCTCCCCCTGTACTGCATTATGAAACAAATTTTGTTTCAGTCTTGTGGTTGAAAGCCATCAAACCCTCACAACAATGTTCAAGCAAGATGTTTTTTCTTTTTGTTTTTTTTTGCTTTAACCATTTATGTAGTTAGAATAGATTTATATTTATTAGTGACCCCTCTAACAGTCATTGAAGGTAGAAACACAGCCAATCAAATACCAAATACGCTAAGACAAAATGCATATGTATCAACATAAATAAGGCAATCAGTGTCCACAAATATGACGCCTCTGGGGAGCTTCATCTATCACCCCAAGCAGAGTCAGTTTGTGGTGGAGTAATGACACCAGATGGTTATTGGTGATCACTCAGGGCACAGGATTCCAGCAGCAACACACACACACACACACACCAGTATATAGACAATATCTCAAGCTAGAAATTCCTAATAGTGTCTTATCTGTGCTTTATTTATATACCAGGATCCTGCTGAACCAGTCTGTAATGTAATGATTATTATAATATAACAGACCTTGTACCTGAGCACATTAAAGATGAAATGTATGATCATTTTGATAACTATTAATTTGCTGATTTGTTGATCTTATCATTTCCACAGAGCATTGGGGTCCTGCAGTATGTGGTAAAGGAAATGGTTTGTTTACATTTAGAAGCTCCGCATTGTTTAACATGAACTGGTGTGTTTGAGGGGGGAAACAGTAGGTTGTGCGTTTGTAGGTGGCTAAAAATGTTTGAATTACCACAGAAACGCACTAGTAACTCGAGTGGGTAAGTTTTGTAGCACTTTCAATCTGTGATTCTTTCACACAGTTAGCACTCTGTTGGATTTAGAGTTCCATCCACAGCAAAATATAAGCCTATATTACCCAGCTGTGAAACAGGAATAGAGCAATATCCTCATCTCGGTTTATTCTTTTCAACTGCCCTTTCTACTATGAGCAGAGAGAGAGAGAGAGAGAGAGAGAGAGAATGTGTAGCACACCACCTTTTTTATTAAAATTGTGGACGCTCCCTTTAAATTGTTTGGGGATGGTTGTTAAAACAGATGATGTGGTTTAATCAGCCCCAGCTAGAATATTTTTCACTAACTGTCACTGATTAAAACATGTCTTCACCTCAGTATGTAATGATTTATATTGTAGGGATGACAGGTCCCCACAGTGTGACTGTGTAAACAAGTTTTGGTCCCCACAATGTGATTTACTCCTTACAGAGACTCTCTCACACACACACACAAACGAGAAATCCTCTGCGAGGCAGTGAAAGTATAAACGCACACATACACGTTAAAGAGCTCGACATGAGAAATCCTTTCCCGTTGTTAAATAAAGCCTCAGAGCGCGTCCAGAAGCTGCTTCTCAGCACAAATGACACATCCCTCATGTCATGTGACACTGCGATGATTCCCCAGGGCTCGCGGAGGGCCACGGTGTAAACAGGCTCGCCGTGACACATCTCTTCACAATGAGTCGAGGCCCCCATCTGTTAGCTCAGCTCTCAGCCATGGCCCCCCCACCCCCGCGGGCCCCCCTAGGAACCTCTGCCTTTTGATTGGCCGCTGCCTTTGTTGGCGTGCGGGGAAGTTTTTTGCACCGAGGCCGAGGCCTAATGACTACACTTTGCCACAGAAAACAAACGCAACAAACAGAAGAGCGTGAGGCTGCGGGCATCGTCCCAGCATTAAACACAGATATAATCTGCTGATCTGGAGTCACAAAAACACTCTCAGGCGATCTCGCTCAGAGGAGGGCACACTCTTCCATTAGCAGAGGTTCTCAAGCAGAATGACCACGAGCCCTGGATTTATCATAATCTCTTAGGCCAACTATAAAACACACATTCCTCATCATCCTGGAAACATCTGGAATTTTAACACCACTGGAGATTTCACAATGAAATGTGTGTGATTCACTCATTCATTCATTTTCGGTAAACCCCGCCCCCACTCCTTGTTTCTACACTCGTCCATAGTATCAGTGCCAGTTTGTAGTTCTACAATTAAAAGACTACTTTTCTACACGGTTACCCACTTTCAAACTGTTCTTTAATAGTAAGGACCCTCACAGGACCACCACAGAGCTGGTATGGACTGAGTGGTAGAACATTCTCAGTGCTGCAGTGACACTGACGTGTCAGTGTTAGTGTGTGTTGGGACCGCTGGTATGAGTGGATCAGACAGTTTTTAAACACCATGTCCATTCACTGTCCACTCTGTTGGACACCCCTACCTTTTGGGTTCACCTTGTAGATGGAAAGTCAGAGACAGTAGCTTGCGTTTGCGTTGGGCATCCTCTAGTCCTCCCTCAGTCGACACAGGACGCTGTCGGCTGGACATTTTGCATGGGGGGCCGTTCTCAGCAGTGACACTGAGGGCTTTAAAAACTCTAAGAGCACTGCTGTGTCTGACCCACTTGTATCTGCTGAACACACACAAACACACCATCACTGCACTGATTATGATCCACCACACAAACATAGTTTCACTGTGGTGGTCCCGTGTGGGTCTTGAGCAGAAGAAATGGGGCACAGATTGTATGCAGAGTACTTGTAGAACTGTTTAGAGCTTCTGTATGCTCAGTGGAGCAGAGAGAATGGACAGTGAGTGTTGGACAGGATATGGTTTAATTCACACCCCGTGTCTCGGCTTTTCTCACGGATTCTTTGAGAATAAGGACAGCATTAGTGCAGTATGTCCTCAAAATGGCTGCCACTGGAGTATACAGGACATCTAAAAGGACAGATCAAGTCCTGCAGCTATTGTGCTTGAGTGAGGTTGCAAAAAGTGGGATGAGTGCTTTGGGCTGAGGCATGGAATATTCATGACGGCCCCGGATGAAAACATGCCATGTTCAACACAAGCAGCAGACAGCAGCTTTTATTTCTGGAGAAGGAAAACACTTCACTCTCGGCACAATGCTCACCTCTCTGTGCCTCTCTGCGTTCAGTGGGTTTTGTTTCAGAGGCGGTGGGGAGAGGAGAGGAGAGGAGAGCAGCTCGAATCAGGTGCTGCAGTACAATGCGTCTGTAAGAGTGGCTGTCAGGCCTAATATTCAGCTCACATTGTGTTTTCAGGCTCACGTGCACTGCAGAACACAGAGGTGTCATTTACATCCTTCTGACTCAACCAATCTTCTGGAGAAATGAACCAGCCAAGCCAAGCCAAGCCAGAGCCAAGAGGGCACCAAGAAATGTTTGATTTATCAACTACTCAAAGCATTACATCCCTCAAAATGATTCATTTAAATGTTCTGTAATATAGAACATATTTAATACAAGTTATAATTAAAATAGAAAAAGAACTGATGGTTTTTTCAAGTTGTCTAAAGGAGAAACCAGCTTATGTGCCATGAAATGACTGGTAGCCCTGTGCACATGCATTTGGGCGTCTGGAGCCCACACACTGTTAAACATGACCACCAAGCAGGAGGGTGTCAGTATATCAAATTTTCTTGCCCCAGTAAAATGTTGCTGTGCCCCACTAAAATCACAGCAGTAGAATATCAATTATATCCTCGATCACTGCTGGATCACATGCTTTTCAATCACACGTGTGCAAAACGCACTGCTCAAACTGTTCTGGAGGCTGTGCTGCTTGTTACCAGCCAACAGGTGGGGGTGATTGTGATTGGTTAAAACAGATGGGGCAGAGAGGCAGTGCCCCCACTGAATTCTATGAAAAGTATGAGTGTACAGGAAAAATACGGAAATCTGAGAACAGAGAAGAAAGAGAACCAAGCAAAAATGGCTAAAAACCAGAGCTTCTGCTCCTCGCTCCTCACTCCTGGGCTCTCGCGCTGAATAGATCTGTGGCTCATTCTCATTTAAAGGAACAGTCGCTGAAACCGGCCGTTCAGATCAGGACTGTTCAGACAGAGGGAGATCACTACTGTGGTGTTTGATCCTTGTTGGGTTTTGACCATAGTCTGTCACAGACTATTCATTAGGACCCAGAACTGTGTTCGTTTGTAAAACAAAGATATGAGAATGAGAATATGTATGAATATGTTTTCCTTGAAACTGGTTAAATACAGAATCTCTAGTGACTAGCCGTGTTCACAACAAGAATCATTGGAACCTGCTCCTTTAAAAGCTTTACTTTCTGATGGAAAACCTGTTGGAAAATGTTCTTTAAAGAAAGCCACTACTTGTTTCAGGTGCTAAATGAATCCATGAACAATTTAGAAGAAATGAATAATTTAAGAGAATCATAAGTCATTCAGTGTTTAAGAAGAATTCTTGAATGAAACTTTGAAATTATGGTTACGGCCACCACTACTGCAGGGAAAAGTACAACGCTGCTGTCCATCATCCACCCAGCAGCTGCACAGTAAACAAAAAATGAATGAGTCACAGCAAAGAACCACCTGAATGAACAGAGAGGGGTTCAGAAAGAACAAATCATTGGCGAGAATGATTCATTCTTTAACATACCCTTAATGAAAGAAGTGTCCACTGCTTCTGCCGAAAAATACAAAGAAGCTGTCCATCACACGGAATGGATCGTGAAAGATTCGGAAAATAAGGAATCACCTGGGTGAACAGAAAATATTTCAGGAAGAATTAATCTTTAAAATGAACAGAGAATTACCCAGGAAGATGAATCATTTGAATGAACAGAGTCACTGAATAATTTAAACAGAGAAAGATTCAGGAGGAATGAATCATGTGAATGAACAGAGAAAGTCTGAGAGGAATGAATCACTTGAATGAAGAGAAAGAGGATGAGGAATGAATCATTTGAACTGCCCACCACTTCTGCAGAACAAGGACACAGACTGCCACTGATGCAAAGCACTGAAATATCTACACAAGTGGTGCTCTTAGGTAAATGTGAGAGAGTGAATGAGTGTGTAAGTGAGCAACAAGCTAGTTCCACAACTGGCTTTGCAAAGAAAGGTAAAGAAGGTATGAATCATTAAAATAAATAGTTATATGCTCAGAAGGGATGTATTATTCGAGTTAATAGGAATATGTATGGATCACACTTTTGACTCAAAAGGGATAGGTTGAGAAGGGTTGAATCATTTTAGTAAATAAGGATAGGTACAGAAGAGATGAATCATTTAAGTGAATCATGATAGGAACAGAAGAAATGAATAATTTGAGTCCAAAGGCATTGGTTCAGAAGGGATGAACCATTTGAAAGAATAAGGATTAGTACAGAAATGAAGAATCATTTGAAGAATCATCATTAATAGGGATCGATTCAAAATGAATGAATCATCTGAGTGAAAAAGGATTGGTTTAGATTAAATGAATCATTTGAGTGAATGATTCATTTCTGAACAAACCTTAAAATAAGAACTATAAAGCCTGCTGCTAGCCTACTGCAGGAGAATACAAAGATGCTGTCCATCACACAGGTTTGGCTCTCGCTCGCTCGCTCGCTCTCTCTCTCTCTCTCTCTCTCTCACACACACACACACACACACACACACACACACACACACACAGCTGAGGATGTGAAAAAATCAACACGGTTACTGTCACCATGGCAAATCCCATGTGGAGGCCAATGATGAGCTGAGTCATTGTGCCTCTTAATTATCCACCTGTGGAGCACCACTGAAACGTGATCAGTTAATACTGTGCATCTCTCTCTCTCTTTCTCTCTCTCACACACACACACACACACACACACATCCCAGCCCCCTTCCTGCATGAATCAGCTGCTGCTTGAGAGCCCAGGCTGCGGCACGGCTTTAATTACTGATCATTAATGTGATCAGAGCTGAGTTATGACTGTGGAATGGAGACAGAGATGAAAGGACAGAGGGGCCTTTTCTGTTTGTTTTGTCAGACAGATGCTTCATGATAAATGCTTCTGCAGCTTCTTTAGGTGAGGGGAGTGGGAGGTAGGGGAGTGTGTGTGTGTGTGTGTGTGTGTGAGAGAGAGAGTGAGAGAGAGATAAAAGAGAGATTTTACAAACAGAGAAGGAGAGAATGTTGGACAGAGGGAAAGCGAAAGGTGCTCAGAAAGAGGGAGAGACATTAAACCTGAATGAAACAGGAAACACAAAGGAGGGTAAAAGACATTGAAAAAAGAGATATAAGACTGAAAAAATATATATGTAAAGAGAGAGAGAGAGAGAGAGAGAGAGAATGTAGTCTTTAGGTTTAGGCTGCTGGAGTGTTATCTGGAAGTCCGAAAGCCATCAGTCACAGCAACTATGTGTGTGTCTGTCTGTGTGTTCCAGGTCCTGCCTGCAGTCTGCCAGCCTCACACACACACACATACGCAGTGCGTACACAAACTCACTGTCTGACTCCTCTGAGCATCGGCAGCTCCAGGAAGTGGACAACAGACACGGCCTCCCTTCTCTGTCTGTCTCTCTCTCATACACAGACACACACTTCATTAACACACTTGTCAAACCTCGCTCGCTAATTAAAGATGTCCCAAAGAGAGCGACTCCCTTCACGCTGAAGAACCGAGGATTTTTTAGGTCACTGGATCATCATGTCATACAATAATCACAGATAATCCACAGCCACGACCCCGGACTGGGCTCCATAAGTGACAGAATACACGTTTGTCTAAACACATGGCCCCCTATATAACTCCCAGTTATCCCCCTCGTCTCAGTGAACTGTGTAACCAGCACAGATACCTTCCTCATATTAGACTCCAATATCACAAAGACACCTCTGATCTAATGAGACTCACTGGCGCTCCATCTGGAGCGTACTTACTTTGTCTTTAACTTGATTAAAATGCAACAACATGTCTTCCCCATTTGCTTTTGAAATCACTTCAGAACTCCCCCGTCACAGGCTGGGTGAGAAGTCAGAGTGGGGATGAAACTGATTTCTGTGCAAAAAGGAACGTTTTATGAGGCCCACCTACTTTAAACCTAGTGAAAGCAAGTTAAATACCCAGAACAAATGGTTCATTACAGGCTGTGTTCACAAACTTTTAGACACAGTGTATAATCATACACACAGAGCTTATGCTCTCATCCACAACCGTATCAGACGCACATGGCATTGAGCGAGTTGACCTCAGGGCCAAGTGCAAATATGGCTTGTTTAATGCATGCCCTTTGCACATAAATTTGGGAATTAGGGACCCACCAACACAAACACACACACAATGAAATAAGATCACCCAGTCAGTTTTATGTGTTTTGTAAATAGAAGAAATGAAAACTCAGTGTTTCGTTTTAACTTTAAAGTATCAACAAGTCAATCTTGCCAAAGATTATTCATTATTTTTATATTTTTTCTTTTAATTTCAACTCATGCGAGACAGGTTTATGCTCCAGAGTGAGTCCCCCATATGGTGGCAGCCATTTTGAAAGAGCACATATGTTTCAAGGGAAAAAAAAAAGTTCATGTTCACTTTAAAGTAACTCTATGTAGTATTTCTACCTTAAAATTACAGCGATGTTCCACTGACCTGTAACAGGGAGAATAGAGCCTCTGTCATTGCTAATCCAGACTCAGCACATGCAGAAACGTCACTATAAAACTAGAACACTCTATGTATACACACTATGAGGGTAGGAAACGACCCCCACCCTTGATTTCAGGACATTGATTTGATTTGCTGTAAAAGTGAATTACACTCTGCAGCTGTAGGAGGAGCACAGGAGCAAACATACCAAATCTTACCTAGTGTTTCTTTAATTGAGGGAACTTTACATTACCAACACGCACACAGTGAAACATGACCACCCAGTCCGTTTCTGTGTGGGATGAAATATGTCATTGTGATAGATTTGAACTGTCCCTCCTCCTCACATCAGTTTGTGCTCATTTACGTGAGAGGGCAAAAACAAGGTCACACCGAGCCAAACAGACAAAACAAGTACTGGGAAATAAGAGCACTGATAAGATATGGGGTGCGTGGGGGCGACTCCTTTATTCTCATGCAAAGGAACAAGCGCTGAAACCAATGGTATTTGTTCCTTGTGGTGTTTTGACCAAAGCATCTCACAGACATTACATTAAGACCCCAGACCTGTGTTCACTTGGGGACAAGGGAATAATATCTGCTCTTTAAGGATAGAAGAGCAGGCTTGGTGCCTGGATCAGCAGGAAAAAATGTCCGCGATACAGTAAAGAGATGAACATCCATGGCTATGTATGTCATCGTGTTTGAGAATGACTTGGACACACGAGTCCCAATTTCATTTTAGTGGTGTGTAATGATAATTAAAACACGTTTCACATTTCACAGAAAAGCTCTGTGAAGAACCCTTGAACTAGAGTAGAATCATTATATTTACATATATTTGAATAATATTTACACACACAAATCTCTTTTTCTAACCTTCTTCTTTGAGGAACCAAAGGTTACTGAGTGCCACCTCTTGCAGAATGTTGCTAAGGCAACCAAACTTTGGACAGTTGAGATTTATTTGGCTTCCACTTAAAGAGAACAATTAAGATTATGGGGAAATGCTGTTCTCTCTGGTTTGTTTATGTTCAGAAGC
Organism: Hoplias malabaricus; assembly: GCF_029633855.1. Taxonomy (NCBI): domain Eukaryota; kingdom Metazoa; phylum Chordata; class Actinopteri; order Characiformes; family Erythrinidae; genus Hoplias; species Hoplias malabaricus. The sequence goes on along the minus strand of NC_089803.1, from coordinate 16,253,200 downwards.
TCTGCGTCTCTTAGGGTGGAACGGTATGTTGTATAATGAGATTAACAGAAAATGAGGCTGCCATACAGCTCCAGGTACTGGATTCCATCCCCATCTCCGGTCACTGTCTGTGAGGAATGAGGTGTGTTCTCCCTGTGTCTGCGTGGGTTTCCTCCGGGTGACTGTCTGTGAGGAGTGTGGTGTGTTCTCCCTGTGTCTGCGTGGGTTTCCTCCGGGTGACTGTCTGTGAGGAGTGTGGTGTGTTCTCCCTGTGTCTGCGTGGGTTTCCTCCGGGTGACTGTCTGTGAGGAGTGTGGTGTGTTCTCCCTGTGTCTGCGTGGGTTTCCTCCGGGTGACTGTCTGTGAGGAGTGTGGTGTGTTCTCCCTGTGTCTCTGTGGGTTTCCTCCGGGTGACTGTCTGTGAGGAGTGTGGTGTGTTCTCCCTGTGTCTCTGTGGGTTTCCTCCGGGTGACTGTCTGAGAGGAGTGTGGTGTGTTCTCCCTGTGTCTCTGTGAGTTTCCTCCAGGTGACTGTCTGTGAGGAGTGTGGTGTGTTCTCCCTGTGTCTCTGTGGGTGTCCTCCGGGTGACTGTCTGTGAGGAGTGTGGTGTGTTCTCCCTGTGTCTCTGTGGGTTTCCTCCGGGTGACTGTCTGTGAGGAGTGTGGTGTGTTCTCCCTGTGTCTTTGTGGGTTTCCTCCGGGTGCTCTGGTTTCCTCCCACAGTCCGAACACACATGCTGGTAGGTGATTTGTCTGTGTGGAACTGTCCACAGAGGTGAATGTGTGAAAATGTTTCAGTGACTGGGTGACTTTGAGTGTACTGCTATGTGAATACTGCACACGGTGGGGGTTAAGGGGCAAACGCCTCATGCTCAGTTACGACCTCCACATGTTTCCCGTTATAGTTTACCACAAAGCTGAAAATCAATAACATTTTTAATGAACTCACTGACGCTGTGTGAGCAGGTACAGCCGCTGGTGCATTTCCACCAAGGAAAGTCACATCAAAGTTTGTAAATGGTTCTGTTTGGCCCGCAGGTTTACCCTTGCCCAAATCCCTCCTCTCCTTCTCCACAAACACACACCCCTCAGATGGGGTTATTGAATATGATTTTACTTGATCTTTTTTTTTTTTCCTTTTTCAGTGTTTTTCACTGTGTTCTCACACTCAATCCCTAGAGTAAGGAGCTTGTCACCTCGATTACTGCTCTCCCCATGAATAAATTCTCTCGGCACGGCAACATTTCTGAGATAAATATCTGTCAACAGTGGACGACACTTTTAAGCCACGGGGCTCCATAAGATTAAGTGCTTGTTTTACTGTTCCTGAATGCGCAAAAGATGCAGCAAAATGTCTGATAAAGGGGCTTTTAACACCTCCCTGTTCCCTGCTACTCTCAAGAATTCAGCTGTTTGGGAAGCTGCAAAAATATGCCAGTCACATGGGACACGCTGCTATTGAGAAGAGGGACCACAGGGACAGATTTCACTCCAATTACTCCGGGGTACATTCTGTGAGCTAATCTGGTTAGTGCTTTTGTTAATTGTGTCTTTGTGTCGATGGTAGAGGTGTGAGATTCAAGCCTAGCGGCCTGTAGTTTAGCATTTTTCTTGATCATAAGTCAACAGGGCAGAAAATGTTGTGTAAGAGGAAGTAATTTGCCTGAACTGCTAGGTGCAGTGGCCTTCTGAGACTTCTGAGTTTGGCACTGCAACATGACACAAGACAGATTTGGCAAACATAAATCCTGGAGGGCTAACTCAATGTTTCTGATGCTAATGACTGTTTCTGATGCATCCGACTGTTGCCTTGTTTATCCAAACGTTCTTGTATGACACTGTATTGCATTATAATCTGGTGATCTGCTTTGTTTTTTAATAATGCTTCTGGTGTTTAGGGCAGTCAGTTAAGCCTAGAGGACTAAACGTTAGCATGTTATAGCACATCTGACTCAACACGCCTCAACTCAAACTGTCTAGTCATTAATCAATGTGCAGAAATGTTTGAAGTAGAGCTAAATTGCTAAATACATTGGCCTTCTGAAACTCAATTTGGCAGTGGGTAAAGATACAAGACAGATTTGGCAACCGTCACTCCTGGAGGGCTAACTCAATGTTCTTGATGCTGGTATTGACATCTGAATGTTGCCTTGTTTATCCCGACTGAATGTGTTAGATTAGACCTTAAACCCCAGCCTACGTTCCAGCAGTTGTTTTGTATTCTAGTCAACTGTAATTACAATCTGTGTTTTATTAATCAAGCCTTTGTGTTTAGGGCTGTCAGACTCAACCCTAGAGGCCTGAGGTTTAGCATATTTCCTCTTCTGACACCTCTGATTCAACACAAACAGATTGATCATTAGTGGATGGGCAGAAATGCTTGTGTTAGAGAGGGAAATAGGATAAGCCTGAACTGCTAAGTGCAGTGGCCTTCTGAGACTCAAGTTGGCACTGGGTAATGACACAGGACAGATCTGGCAAACATCGCTCCTGGAGGGCCATCTCATTGTTCCCGATGCTAATATTGACATCTGAATGTTGCCGTGTTTAACCAGACCAAATATTTTAACCCTTAAAACCTCCATCTAATTTCATGCAACTGTTTTGTATCAGGATCTTGTGATCTAGTCTGTGCTTTAATGATTGTATCTCCCCATTGAAGTTTGTCAGTTAAGCCTAAGCACATACAGATTAGCATGTTTCCTCTTCGAACACACCTGATTCAACTTAACCTTCCTCCCGTGTTAGCTTTCTGTTACCATCTCTTATGTTAATGGGTCGGTTTTGACCCGTGTCTTAAATCAGCCATAAGACACCCAAAAATAAATTAATTATTGACCAATTGGTTTCTCACCTCTTGTTTACTTTGTTAGGCTTCTTTATGCATGAAAGGAATGCTTTTTATTTTTCATTGTTGCAGACTGTAAACTGGAGATGTACACTCTACAAAACACAAAGTCTAAACTGACTTGGCCTTACGTGTCTGGACATATCTGTCTTTCCTTGTTTTGCAAAACAGACAAAGATAGAAGCCCCTAACTGAAGCTCAAGTGGTTGTAGTGGTTGAAGCTCAAGTGGTAGCTGTTGGTGTATAGTGTGCTTATGACTTCAGATTTGGCACTTGTTTTTGTTTTCTGATGTAAAATTATATCTGGGTCGAAATTGAGCCTAACAACAGAAAAGCCATCATTTTTATAAGAACACTTTATAATTTAGTAAAAATATATATATATATTATTTTGTTGAAATAGAAGTTTCTGACAAAGTCAAAAAGTCTTGATGCAATAAACAAATTCATTGAGTCCTTGTATGCATTTAAAACCTAAAAACGGTTCGGTCAAGACCCTAACATGAGAGGAAGGTTAAAAACAGCTTGGACATTAATCGGTGGGCAGAAGTTTTTTTGTGTTAGAGCAAAGGTTGGGCTAAATTCCTAATTTGAGGAAACTCAGTTTGGCAGTGGGTAAAGATAGAAATGACACTCCTGGAGGGCTAGCTCAGTGTTCTTGGTGCTATAATTGATATCTGAATGTTGTCTTGATTTTCCTGACAGAATGTGTAAGATTAAATCTTGAATCCCCAGCATACTTTCTGACAGTTGTGTTGTGTTCTCGTCGACTGTAATTACAGTGTGGACTGTGCTTTTGTTAATCGAGCATTTGTTTCAATCCTAGAGGGCTAAGGTTTAGCCTGTTTCCTCTGATTCATTAGTCGATGAAATAAACAGTTATGTTAGAGTAAAAATCAGTTTAAACCACTAAATGCACGACCTTTTGAGACTCAATTTGGCATTGGGAACGGACAAACATCACTCCTGTAGGGCTAACTCAGTGTTCCTGTTGAGGTTAATATTGACATCTTTATATAGCTTTGTTTAATTTAACCAAATATATTAGACTAACACTTAAAACGTCAGTCGACTTTCGTGCCATTGCTTTGTATTAGAATCTGGTTATCTGGTTTGAGTATTTTATTCAACTCAAAAAAAGCTTGGTCATTAATGAATGTGCAGAAATGGTTTAGTTAGAGCAAAAATAAATTTAAACTTCTAAATGCAGTGGCCCTCAGAGATTCAATTTGGCACTGGGAAATGACATAAGACATATCTGGCAAACATAGCTTCTGGAGGGCTAACTGCATGTTCCTGATGCTAATATTGACACCTGAATATTGCCTTGTTTAACTAGACCAAATATGTTAGACTAATGTCCAATTTTTGCTTCTGAACTGATTCAATGCTGCGTCTACACCGTAGCCTGCAAATGTGCCCTACACCATTATGAAAATTTTTACTTGTGTGTTGGTGTGTCGGCATCACTCCACTATTACCCCATAAAAACACCACGCTGAATCTCAACCAACCCTATGTAGTACACAATTTAGTGGTGTATTAGATTTATAAATCTGTGAAGTGCAATATTTAGGCAGGGAGTATTGGGGATAGAGCATAGTTTACAGGAAGTGCCAGGAAAGCAACAAATACAAACCCTTAATTTTTTGCCCCACCACATGTTCCCACTAGATGGGCAGAAATGTTGTGTTAGGAGGCTTAAATTGCTTAATACACTAGCCTTCTGGGACTCAACGTGGCAGTGGGTAAAGATACAAGACAAATTGGCAAATGTCACTTCTGGAGGGCTAACTCAATGTTCTTGGTGCTGATATTGAAATCTGAATGTTGCCTTGTTTTTCCTGACTGAAAGTGTTAGATTAAATCTTAAAACCCCAGCATACATTCCGGCACTTGTGTGCTATTCTGGTCAGCTGCAATTACAGTGTGGTTTGTGCATATTAGCGGAGTCAGCTTCAATCCAACAGGCCTAAGGTTTAGCATATTTCCTCTGATTCTTTAGCCAGTGGGCTAAAACAGTAGCAATACAGGAAAAATAACTTGCAACTGCTGAATACATTGGCCTTCCGAGACTCAGTTTGGCAACGGGTATCATCACAACAGATTTGGCAAATTTCTCTCCTGCAGGGCTAACTCACTGTTCCTGATGCTAATATTGACATTGAGCTAAATGCTGCCTTGCTTAGCCAGGACGAATGTGTTAGATTAAGGCAGGGGCACAGGTTTGGAAATCCAGTCCAGTCTGAATCTGGCTTATGCTTTGGATTAAAGTTGTGGAGTCTTAAAATCCTGTTTCAATCCAAAAGCAAAATCCAATCAAATCCTCTTGGAAAAGCTGGCTCCAGGAGCAAGGCTGGGCACCTACTCTGGGCAAAACATTACCACTTGCTGCCATGTAGCAATAAGCCTCAGAAGAAGAGAGCCATGGAGTTTTGAACGGAGCTCAGCAGCTCCCGACACCCGGGCACTTCCGTGCTTATTAGACATGCAAAACTGGCTGGTGTGCAGAGAGCTCTGAGGCCATTTGGCAAAGTCTAGGAAGGGTGGAGGGGTAGAGGGTGAGAGAGGGAGAGAGAAAGGGGAGAGAGAGAGAAAGCTTTTTGCTCTCAGAAACATTTGGCTGAGGAAGTGGCTCTGCGAGTCCAATCTTCAGAGGGATGAAACGTTTTCATAACTAGCTTTGGACGATGTCTTTCAGACTGGATTCTGCTGCTGATTAACGTTGGCTAAAACACCGAAAGGAGATGCTGTCTCTGCCACATCATTTTATATTTTTTTTAAATGCTTTTTTTTTTATCATGCAAAGCAGTGTAAGAAACAAATAAACCTTTGTCAGAGGTTCTTCTTCTGTAACTTGGGGAAACTGCAGGCAGTTTAATGGTTAAAGTGTTGGGTTAGCTAGTAGCTAATACTGTTGAAGCGTCACAAAACATAAGCATGACCTTCCCTTTGGTCCAAGCTTTCATAAACCGAATGTTGCCACTGTGAGCTTGAGTGAAGCACTTCACCTTGAGTAGCCATAGACCGTGTAGAACTCTTTTCCTCTATGATGCTAGCCTTGAAGAAAGGAAATGAGTTCTCAACAACCCTAACCTGAATCAACTAATCTTTCCATTCCCATAAAGGGTTGGCCTTCAAGTCCAGTCTAGTCCACTACCTTTCTAAAGCCCCTTGGTGTAGGTGGGCTTGGAAAGGTCAGCAGGGGCAGACTATATATTTCAAAATAATGGAACAACACTTAGATGATGTTCAACCAGTGGTTTCATAACAAATTAACAAATCAGAGACATGACACATTAAAGTTATGTTTAATAAATTAAATTATCTACATTAACAGCATATTATGTCCAGATCGATAGAGGTCAAATTGTGGTATCACACTGTATTAAGGAAAATAATTTTTTTTGCTCATTTTTTGTGCTCAATTTTGATTTGGAAAAAAGATTTCATTATAAAATGTATAAATAATGTTTGCTTACTTACAAATCAAAATGGGAGTTTAGGGACATTAATAAGCCGTTGGAAATATTGCTCCAAAAATTATTGGTTGTTCTCAGGCAGCTGTGTCTGGTGCAATATAGCGTTCGGGTTAGGATCGGAAATTCAAAAAAATGGGCCTTGAAAATTAAAAAAGCAAAACAAAACAGGGAGCTTATCTCTATAATAAATGTCAACATCAACTAACTGTCTGGACATCAACCCCATTGAAAATTTAAGGTGGAAATTTTAAAGATTTGTCCATTCCCTGGCTCTACTCAGCAAAACTGATCTGCCTGTGCTCTTTGTGGAGATTGGGATCAGCTTGATGTAGAATGCTGTTTTTATTTAATGAAGTCCATGCCTCAAATGATTCAAGCCTGAGGAGGTGCGAGAAAGTACTAACTGAGATGTTTTTTATTCATTTATTAAGTTATCTAGTAAATCAGACAGTGATGAATTCATCATTTTCCTGTGTTCCAAATAAAACATATTGTCATTAATTATTATAGCCTGATTGTATTAGACTCGTGAAGCCAAAATGTTCAGCTAATTAAAAGAAGCTGTTTTAGCTGTTTTGTGTCGTATCTGTGACTTATCCAAGTAGAGAAGCTGGGTGAACGTCCTCTGATGTGGTCAATTCATACTTTTTACCAGACTTAGCTAGTGTATATTCATTTACAACATTTCTCTTTAAACCACACCGGGGAGGGTAGTGTAGAACAGAGTGGAACACTGCTGCAAACCATATGGCAGGTGGTAGGGTTTTGTTTGCAACCTAAGCCTGGAAAAAAAAAAAAAAAAAAACACATGAATATAAATAATGATCCTTGGGCAAAACCCCTAACTTTGCATGACACACATTGTAAGTTGCTCTGGATAAGAGCAGAGACGGCAGGCAAGAAAATGTTTATGAAGAACAGTAGTCTTACCTTACACTTATGTTCGCTAGTTGCTTAAAGTTACACTAGGTCATGTCATTTTTACAACATTGTATTGAATTAACGGGGAGGGGAAGAGAAGGTACTGGTTTCCTACCCTCCTCTAAAAGTTACATAGTGCAGTTTCTGCAGTGCTGAGCCCAGAGTAGCAGTGAGAGAGTCTCTAATCTACCTGTTACAGGTCATTGAATCATCACAATGATTTTTAAGGTGGAATGTTAAGGCAAAATATTACATAGTGTTCCTTTAACTGCTTTAACAGCATAAGGGAGTGGGTAACGCTTAGATTCTCTGTCCAAGATTCCTAGCAATGCAGCTACCTAACTTTAGGATCTGATTAAACCGATTAAACCAAAGTCGAACATGCCAAGTGCTTGCCATATTTACATTTTTAGCATTGAGCATTTTTACTCAGAGCATCTTACTTGTTTAATCAGCTCCCAAAAACGGAGCCAACTGTATTGTTGGGAGACTTTCTCAAAGACTATTATTTGTATGCTTGTCTAGGCAAGGTATATAACTTAGCTGACCACATGGACAACATTTACCCACTAACTTCAAAGCAGGTATCATTAGCAACAAGCTACCCAGCCAGCATTAGTGCACTGTATTCTTCAAGCTTGCTTTTGCAGCATCTTAAAATCCTAGAGCTTTATGGAGGTTTGTATGTGTGCGCGTGTTTATATAGCTAGCAGACGCATGCTTGAGGGAAGGTGTTGCAGCCTTAGTTGGGTTTATTTTTTGAAGCCTGCATTCCTACTGATGTGTACAGAGGCTTTTTATAGCATCGTAACTTTGGATTTAGGATGCTGCTGACTGCAGAATTTGTATTTCTCGCATCTTGAACAAAAGCAGAAAATGAAACACTTGTATTTTCATCCTGGAGGGTGTTCCAGAAATCAGGATTTCTCAGTTAGTTGAATAAGTCCAAAATTAAGAAATGTCCAGTAGAAAAGTCCCCCAGCTCAGGACTGACTATGGGTTTAAAGGCAGCATTAACGATTCTGGGGAACTATTGCTTTCACAGCGAAACAAACCCAGCTCATTCAGAAGCTGCACCCTGCAAAGCCATGCAAGGCATCGCTAGGCTCAAGTTTGCTTTTAAAGATGGAATGGTATGTTTGAATAAGAAACCAACTGAAGCTTGTGGTTAATGTTTAAGTTGCCCGCAGCTTCCCTTCCACCGTCCTATGCATGTGTAGGAAAATCCCCTGTTGCTGATTGGCTGCTCGGTCCGACATAAATGACAAGTGTTAACAGACTCTGGTCTGAGAGAAAGTGTGAGAGAGAGATTGAAATGGGAAGAGAAAAAGAGGGAAGGGAAAAAAGAGAGGGAGAAAAGACTGCTCGGTCCGAGATACTTGACAAATGTCAACAAACTCTGGTCAAAATATATATAAATGCTATTTGGATACAAAATGTGTATCAATGCCAATTGTAAACAAGCCATTTCTTTGATTCTCATTGGAGGCCCCAAGGCTGAGTGCAAACACCAGATATTTTCCAGCGTGCGAACTAAGCAGAGTGCTGACCACCCACAAGGAAACACTCTTTGAATTTTACAAAATATGTATTAGATTAAATTGTGTACAGCACCTTTAAATACACCGGCCTAAGTGAGAAATCCTGCATTTTTTTTTTTGGAACACTCCCCTTTTTAACTTAACATTTACACTCACACTTAAGGGTTCAAACAAAAAGGTGGACACTAAAGTCACATTGATGACTTTTGTCCTGAGGACAGTGGGTTCCCCCTTTTGAGATCTGGTTCCTCTCAAGGTTTCTTCCTCGTGTTCTGTGGGAGCTTTTTTCTGTCACTGTCCAATAAGTGGTGCTCACTTGGGGCTAGGACTGGAAATTCTGTAGAGCTGCTTCATGAAAACTCCAGTGGTAGAAAGTCCTAAATAAAACGGAACTGAAAGTATTTAGAAAAAACAATCTGATAGATGAATATTAAGATGTACATAGTGTGACCAGTTAGCGGTAGAAGCCGTTACAGATAATGAATGAATAATGTGACCATAAATGTGATAATATTCACTTAAAATTTGCAGTATTCTGTCTTAATTGAACCTATGTCTTTGTGTGTCTAGTTTCACCGTTCTCATGATCTAGAGCAACAGGCCGTGAGTACCCACACATTCTTTGTCTTTATCACTATGTGAAGTGGAGGGAATTCAATGTAACAAAGCCTTTATATAAAAACCTGTCCCTTTAATATGAATCCGAATAAGTGTGTGGGTGTGGCCATATGCTTGTATATAAAGTTCAGTGGATTGATTTTCCTGAACACCACTGATTCAGATTTTACATAAGAGCTCAATTAATTACCATAGCAACACTGTATATGAGCCCAGTGTTGTGTTTTTTTTAATAGGTGTGTTATGAAATGACGTATTCGGCCAATTACTTGTGATTTCATTCTGGACGTGCTCCAGCTGGAATCCTGCGAGTCACAGTGAAACTGAATAGGGACTCAACAGTGAGCTTTTCACTGCTTTAAAAATATGAATAAAGTGAGGAAAGGATGAAGTGCTGAGACGCAGCCCACTCCTTTGGCAGGAAGTGTACTATGTTTGGCGGAACACCCACATACTCCTAGTTACAGGCTGAGGGACAGGAAATGACGGTTAAACGTTTAGAGAGACATGGTAATAACACTCACTGGTCAAAAGAGTTATACCAGCTTCATAGCACACACTCCAACAAGGGGCGAGAGACACACACAGAGAGAGAGAGAGAGAGAGAGAGAGAGAGAGAGAGAGAGAGAGAGAAAGAGTGAGAAAAATTGAAAGTGAAAGATAGAAATAATGGTTGAAAGAAAAATGAAAACAGAGTGGGAGTGAGAGAGAAGAAGAGAGGGGAAAAAGAGTGATAAGCAGAAGCTATTAAAAAAAGAGTATGAGAGAAGGTGAGCGAGAGAAATAAAGGTATGAAAATAGAGACAGGAGATGGAGAGAGTAGAGAGAGAGAGAGAGAGAGAGAGAGACCAATGGCCAGCATTAAGGAAGCAGGGAAGTGTCAGAGTGCCCCCTAAAGGCAGAGTTGTGTATTACAGTGTGCCGATCTGATTAGTCATGTGTGGTGCATTTACACTTTGCTTCTCAGCTAAGCGCGTCCCAGCAGGACGTCTCTACTGTACACACTGCCATTTCCCCGCCTTCTGAGCACATAATACAAACATGAAAAAAGCTATAACCCGTGAGCTCAGGCATTCACAGCCATGTGCAGGAGCAGTGCATGCTGGGATAGAGACAAGGCAATAGCCCCTCGCTGCTATATCCGTCCTTTCATTGATCGCTGGCTCGCCGGTCCCTTTTAAATATTGAACATGTACAGAGTGACCTCGCTCCTCCTTCATTAGCCATTTTTGCGATACTTTGTCCAACACTGGCAAGAACTGGATGGGGTAATCCCTCTTAGCTAAGGTATATGACCTTGCTAATGCTGAAATTCCCAGTCCACTGGGGCCTCCGGCCGCCCCCCTGAACCTGAATATATTAATAATAATGGTTGCAAGGAAAGATCATAACTGTACTAGCAGATCTTCACAATACAATATGTACAATATCTATTTTTAATGTTTTTTTTTATTAATTTAATTAATGGACATTAAAAATTTGAATTAAAAATAAAAATAATCCAATTATTAATTCTTAAAGCTAAATAATGTAAAATAATGTAATGTAAAAATGCAAATGTTAATCTAATTATCTGAATGGTGAGTATAGGTTTTCAAACAGACAGTCCCATTATTAAAGATCTTCTTCAGTGAAAATCAAGTGCTTAAAGGCAATTCTAGGGAGCTGCTGCTCTCTCTGGTTTGTTTACATTCCAAAGCTCGGCATCTTTTAAGTCGGAATAGTATATTGAAGGGCACAACAACGACTGTTGTTTGTATGTGGCTGAAGTTTAACTTGGCTGTAAACTTTTATTCACTGTTTGAATGACCACAGAAACTCATTTGTAACTGGAGCTGCTAAGTATTATCTGGGTTCAGTCTGTGTTTACTTTCATGCAGTTAGCATGCTCCCATATGAAGACCCAGTTCCACCTTCAGCAATCCTCTTCTCGGTTCATGCATTTCAACATTTAGAGGTCTCTTCCTTGTCTAAAAACTCCAGATGCAGTGAGCAGACAGAGAAATCCTAGCATACCGGGCCAAGACATTTTGTTTTTAACCATTTACAGACACTGGTGCTTCGTAAACACATTAAACCTATTTCAAGTGTAAACTCTGAATTTTATGAAAAAGTGTTTTTTAAATAAAATTGTGAGTGTCACCATTAACCTTGTTAGCATGTCCACATGGTGTTTATATGCTAAGAGATCTGTTATTGATGATAAGCAGTCAGTGCCACGACTGGGCATTTACACTTGAAACTGCAGTGTTCCAAAGATAGGCTCAAACTGGGGGATTCAGACAGCTCTTCATCAGAGTTTCTGATGTTATAAACCTGAGAAACCAGAGAAATCTGAGAAATCTGCAGTGAGTCCATTGGAGAGATCCAGTAAAAGAACCACTCTTAGTTCTCTTTACAATTCCTTTCACTAGGAGGTTCCTTAGTAGATCCATCCATCCATCCATTATCTGTAACCGCTTATCCAATTTAGGGTCGCGGGGGGTCCAGAGCCTACCTGGAATCATCGGGCGCAAGGCGGGAATACACCCTGGAGGGGACGCCAGTCCTTCACAGGGCAACACAGACACACACACATTCTCCTTAGTAGATGATATCTATAAATACGTAGAACCATGTTGAAGTCTGAAGAATGTATTAAATTGGGTTTACACAGAATTTTGTTGCTTTAAATACGTTTCTCAAACTCACAATCCTCTTCCTTCGAGGAATCAAAAGTGGTTCTCTGTAATGCAATTTTTTTTTAATGAAGAATAGGTAAATAAAATATGTGTAGTCATATTTCATGTGTTATAACGTAATGATGCCACTAGTCCATTTAGTTGAATCGGTCATGACTGGCTCTCTGGGCTTCAACTGATAAATACACTCACACAGTACCTCAGTGTTAAACCTGGGGAGTTGGTGTTATCAAATAAAATAATGTTGACTACATGATAAAACCCATATATTGCTCATAATACACAATGGACCGTGTTATTGCAACCATAAAGTGTAACTTTGGTCATACTCTAGCTATTACAACCACACAGCAACCGACAGAAAAGCTCTTATTTCCAGAATGGCTAAAACAAAATGCTAACTAATCCGGCTAAAGTTAGCAAGCGCAAACCCAGGCTCAGTGCTCAGTAACTCTTAAAAACCTGATTATAACTCTTTTGTCAAACCTTATCACAAACACTGCAAAACGTGAAGAAAGTGCAGCGAAATACGTACTACTCTAATGTGTCGTCATGTCGGTTTCAGCTCACTGTATTTCGTAAAGTCAGTCCAATATTAATTCATGAACCGCTCTCACTCTCTGTACTTCTCCTACTTGCTCCATCCTCTGAAACTGAGCTAGATTGTTCTTGCAGTGTGGTAAAAACCTGTGAGGAATGCGCTGTTAAGTGTTATGCAGTTCTTGCTAAAGATCCCATCCCTGTGATTCTGAAGTTGCATGCCCAGATGTTTTAGGGGAGTAGCCTCTGGAGCACTGATAGAGGCACTATTCTCTCTATAACAGGATGGAGGTGCCTCACAATCATTTTGAAGATGTCATTTTTTAGGTAAAAATACTACATAGTGTTCCTTCCTTTGTGACACATAGTGCCTGAATGGATCAGAGATGTCGTACTAAACCTGTTTTAAATATGGCCACCCCCATGTGGGGCGGACCCTGCTATGGAGCATACATGAGCTCATTCAGCAACCACAAGGCAACTTGTTTGCTACATTTTGGTGGTGAAATGATTTATTCATCCAACAACTATAATAACTAAACCCAAATGACTAACAGGACCATGCCTGGAAAACAATGTTTTTGGAAACAAATACAGTTTTCAAGAGGTGGGAGTTCAGGATGTCTAGTTTGAAGCAGAAGACCCCTAGAACTCCAGCTCAGAGTCCTCCTCTAATATTACAGCTCTATACTGGAGTCTTTCTTATGATTGATTTAGTTGTTTAGTGTTGCGGAAGTACCTACAACAACCATGAGGGACTCAAAGGTTGAACTAACTGAGCACAGTATAGAGTGCCAACAGCAAACAAGGTTCAGCTGACTGTGGTGCTACGATACGCCCTGTTTATCCTGACCTCATATTGTGGGGCTAATTGGGATCAATACTGTAGACAGCATTCTGTCTCTCAATGATATGATCAGATGTCTACAGTAACACTGAGTGCTACACATCTGTAGACAAATACACAGCAAATACAAACTCTAGAAAGCTCAAAGAAAGTCCTCTCAGAGCGAAAGCTATTTTGGCTTGTTTCAAATTAGCATTTAAAAGCATAGCTGGAGCCAAAAGTAATAGGACTGACCCTAAAGCTAATTCTGATGCATTTGACATTATAACTGATTAAATATATACAAAATACACTCACCCATAATTCAATTTTATATGCATTACCTGAATTAAAGCATTTCAGACGCTACAGTGTGGTGTTGGAGTTGACCCACTTTCCAAAAAAGCCTCATGATTAGCCCAAAATATCCAGGACATGCAAGATAGCATGGCCATTTATTTATTTATTTATTGGAAGACAACCATGTTTACCGCCCAAACTTGCAGTGCACTTTCAGTGTGGGTGATCTTAACCTGGTAAATTTCCTCCGTCATTCACTGAGCCGTGTTTGTTTTTGTAACTTACAGCCCGAGGTCTAGCCCCATCGCTGTGTTATGGCAAGTGATCTCCTAAATCTTTAATGTTGTACCCACGCAATCCTTGGCAAAATGTAAAAGTAGTGGAATAATGACAAAAATAGCCACAGCTCCTGAGTGAGGAACAAGTCCAGGTCTTCGAATGACTCTGTTTACATCATGCCATTTTACTAAAAAATGAGGAGTGCTTCCAGTGTTTAAATGTTTAACATCTAGCCTACAGATTACTGCTCAACAAAAACAGCTGGAAAAACATGTCTCACCATTTATGTTCATGTAAATACCTTGTGAAACTTTCTCTGAATCTAAATCTCTAAGAACTGACAATGACAAAAAAAGCAGAGGCCTAAACCAGTGGACTCAATTCTTAATCTTCCAGTATGAATGAATAACAGCTGAAGATTACAGCCTAAGACAAGCAGTTGGAAAAGTAGGCCTCATTCTTACCTCGTCCATTGACCACCAAGGAGAGATGAACTGATTTTCCATTCCTCCCTCCACTGCACCATTTCTAAAGGAATTGCTTCAGAACATAGCCCAAGAGCATTTAGAAACCAAGGGTCATTTATTTTAATGTTATATTTCCTCCAGTACAGCTCTTCATATGTTGTATACAAGGACACAGCACATTGGTTCCTAACACAGCTAAACAGAAATGACATTTACATCACAGGAAGTAGAAGCCATCTTGAGAGGGCAGAAGAAATGCTAACAGCTAATGATTTCCAAGAAGCTAACAATAGACATGTCTGTAATTTAGTAGCTCATTTTTATCAAATATAGTCATTATGATATAATAACATTGCAGTGATGGCAGAAATGGAGCATTTGAAAGAGATAATTAACTAAACTAGACAAATTATGCAAGCCTAGTTGCTGGACCACCTAGCGTGCAGCGTTAGCTTACCTCTAATCTCTGTAGAACATGTAGTGACCTCTGGTGGCCAAACGTGTCACTGTCTGTGCACTAATTCAGTACACAGTAAGCAGAGAAAACATCATCGTGTGTCTAAATGTTTTGTCATTAGCTTTATGTCAATGCCTATGGATTTATGATTTTAATGTTGAGGTGTATAATTATTTTTTAAGTGATATTTATTATGAAATGTCAGTATTTGCAGGAGTGCTTGAGTTCAGGTTGGAAAATCATTATTTACGAAGAAAGATATATTTATTAAACTGTGCTAGCACTGAGACTTCTATTTGGCAAATAATTAACACACATCTTAAATCAACACACACATCGACAACTCCCCAAACATCAGACACATCAGTAATCAAACGGTGTTTCATAACCCAAACAAATACACAAACAGCATAATTCATTAAAGGGACATGTATAACGAATGCAATGAAACTGTTCCCTTTGTCCACCCACACACACCCACTCTGTTGTGTTCGTCTTTGGAACCAAACCGGAGAGTTTCAAAACACTTGGTGATGTAAGAAGGCCCCCATTAGGCACAGTCACATGAACTGTTCTGGAGGCATGGACCCTGGGAATGATTGAACTATGGCTCATTCTCCTTTAAAGCAATCATTTTGACCCTCTTGATTGTTCTGAACAAAGCGTGTAACAGACGTTTAATTAAGACGTAGAACTGTGTTCACTTGTGGGAAAAAGGGGAGAGTATGTTCCATTGTGATATCAATCCTTTAGGAAATCACAAGGTATTATTATGGATTTTATGACATCAGGGTCCAAAAGGGAAGCTGTGTCTCTGTTGTTCTTCTTTTCATCTGGGTCTTTATGGATCACTCTTTGTCTGGCCCATCACCTAAGACCAATTTGCCTTGGGAGACCCTACCAGGGGCTATTGCCCCCGACAACATAGCTCCTAGGCTCACGCAGGCACGCAAACAACCACGTTAAAGGGAGGGGCAAAAAGCTGTCTGCTTTTTGCGGATGATGTGGTCTTGTTGGCTTCATCGAGCCGGGACCTCCAGCTCTTGCTGGACCAGTTTGCAGTCGAGTGTGAAGCAGTAGGGATGAGGGTCAGCACCTCCAAGTCCGAGTCCATGGTACTCAGTCGGAAAAGGGTGGAGTGCTCTCTCCAGGTTGGAAGTGAGATCCTGCCTCAAGTGGAGGAGTTTAAATACCTCGGGGTCTTGTTCACGAGTGAGGGAAAGATGGAGCGTGAGATTGACAGGCGGATCTGTGCAGCGTCAGCAGTAATGCGGGCTCTGTACCGGTCTGTTGTGGTGAAGAGAGAGCTGAGCAGAAAAGCAAAGCTCTCGATTTACCGTTCAATCTACGTCCCAACAATCACCTATGGTCACGAGCTTTGGGTAGTGACCAAAAGAACGAGATCGCGGGTACAAGCGGCTGAGATGAGTTTTCTCCGCAGGGTGTCTGGACTCTCCCTTAGAGACAGGGTTAGGAGCTCGGACATCCGGGAGCCAGTTGAGATGGTTCGGACATCTGGTCCGGATGCCCCCTGGACGCCTTCCTGGAGAGGTGTTCCGGGCATGTCCAACGGGGAGGAGGCCCCGGGGCAGACCAAGAACACGCTGGAGAGACTACATGTCCCGACTGGCCTGGGAACGCCTCGGTATACCCCCGGAGGAGCTGGAGGCGGTGGCTGGGGAGAGGGAGGTCTGGGTTTCTTTACTCGGAATGCTTCCCCCTCGACACGGATCTGAATAAGTGGTGGATAATGGATGGATGGATGGAGGGTCCAAAAGAAACCATCCAGAGTTGGAGTGGTGTTTGTGATCCAGAAATAATAATCCAGCATTAGCACCTGACCTAGCTAATGTATACATGGCTGAAACAGAGAGCAGACAAACTCTTTATAGATAAGGAATCCAAATACATTTGGCCATATAGTGTATCTCAAAGGCTTTTTCATGGATCCTTGCAATTGTCTGCACACTCAAAGACACATCAAATCTGCTATTATCACAGATCACAGACACAATTACAGTTCAGTGAATAACAATCACGGCTGCATTCTAGTTATCAGCAGAGTTCTGAAACAGGCTCCCGGTTTGGAACTGCTGAATGTCATTATGTGGTTTCCAGGGTTTTCATTAAGGCAGCAAAGCTGTGGAAAGAAAGGCGTCGATATAAGAGAAGATAAAAAGATATTGAGACCCGCAGAACAGTAAATGAATGTCAACAGAACATGTTTTTAATGCTATCATTCACTGAATGTGTCGTAAATAAGCCGCACTGAAAATAACTACGCATCTGTCAGTTATAATCTGCACCTACGAGTGTAAATGAATCCATGAATCCTTGATGACAGCACATGTCTCTCTAGAATCCCAGTACACGCCTGTGTCAATGGCACTTTCCCACATAGGCAAGTCACCCATGTCGTGAGCGCTGATGCACCCTCATACCGTGACAGATGCTGGCTTTTGCGCCTTTCGTTGGAAACACTCAGGATGATCCCTTTCCTCTTTGGTATGGAGAACTTGACATCTGTTTTTTTTTTCACATTAAAAAAAAGAATAGCTGAAACAGGGATTCAACTGAGCGCAACAGGTTTCCACTGTCTTTAGGACCAGACGAGTTGAGAGCTGGCTACGAGAACTTTGCAGCGTTTCAACGTACTCAGCAATTAAAGAAATGAAACACTAAACCAAAAAAGAGGTCATAACAAGCGTTACAGACTAGACATAGCAAGAAATACACAAACTACAAACACAGAGGAGCACCATCGATAACGAACAAAGGGGACAAAGAGACAGAAGCTGCGTCTCAGTTCAGGGGCTGCATCCTTCGAAGGATGCATTTGTAGGCCGATTACCTCCCATTTCTGAGTCTCCTTCATATGCGGCCAACAAACGCGTCCTTCATTTCTCGGGCTCACAGATCAATCCTTCAACAGCCGAGATATCCCATGGTTTATCTCTCGTTTCTCCCGCGGTGTTAAAAGACACGGGTCTGTGGTAAATACACAGCGAATGAAGCTGAAGCAGAACACATAGCGATTATTTCTTTAAACCTAGTGTTTATAGGGGTGGGCATTTGAGATCTGTTCACTTCAGATAGCTGTCGTGGTTACTAATATAGGCTTTCCATTTTACACAATCACTGTCTTTGATCACTGTGTTACAATTACTGTGAGGACAACATGCCATAGAAAAGAGAAATATGAGGAGCAGAGAGAGAATGTTTGTTTGTTTAAATAATGAGTAGACTCTCCCACTTCGGTTAACCTTTCGAAGGACAGACCTCCGTCCTTTAAAGGATGCAGCCCCTGAACCGAGACACAGCTACAGGCTTAAATACGTTAGGGAATAGGGAACACGTGACAAGGTGTGGCAAGAAAGACGCGAGTAAGAAAAACAGAGCGGGAAAACAGGAAGAGGTGCCAATCCTGACACTATAATACCATTATGAGCATTGCATTAATATTTGGAAGACATTGTGTAGGCCGTTGTAGGTCTTGGTAAATAGTAAATTATGTCGCTGCGCTTATCTTCAGAATTGGCCAAAATACCACAAGGACCAAACAACACAAAACCTTTCTTAGCCTGTTTTACAAGCCCTATTCAGAATGCCTTCCTTCACACTCATTGTGTTTGTTTTGCACTGGTTAACCTCAGCTTTGTGCTCTCATATAATGCTGGTCCAGCACTTTAATTGGAGAGACTCAGACAAGGGGGCGGGGCAACTCTAAAAGTTGGTAGGAGCTCCCAGTTCTTAAAAATTAAAAGTTTAATAAAATGTAGCTTTTAAAAACAAGTACAACATGACTTTGAATTAAATAATCTTACAGTGTTAAATATTAGCTATACCTGCTACATTCCCAGACTTCCCTTTCTGCTGTGTATTCTGTTGGTTTATTGTGACAAGTAATCGTTCAAAGAATGCGAATCCACGGCTAGCACAAGGTTAGCGGTGGGCTATAAATATCTGTTGCTGGAGGGGTTTTTAGGCCGTCTCTATGCAGAATCCTCCTTTGTTTTTCAAATCTGAAATCCCTAGGGTTTCCTGACATTTACTTCATCTAATTTCACACATCTTCAGAGTCTAAAATATGGCATATGCTTAGCTAAGTTGACACAGACCAACAGCTGCGTCTGCACTGTGCGGTGAGGTGGACTGGGCAGGTATCTGGACAGAGAAAAACGAGACAGAAACACAATCATTTTTTAAGGTCTTGACCCTACGTTGGCGCAACACAACAGGGACCCTTCTGAGGACAGACTCAAGGAAAATATTTGAAGGAATACAAAAGCATTCATCCCTTCCTTGAGTCTACAGAGGCAGGGGAACAAGATGTACGTCAAAAGAACGGACGAAACAGGGACGAAAGAAATGTTCTCAGTGGGTGTTTCTCTTCTTTCAGCTTCTGCAAAGCAAAGCCAGCCCTGTGCCTGTGCATTTCTGAGTGTGCACAGTAGGGTTCACATATCATAAGCACCTCAGTTCAATAACCTGGTATCGTCTGTTGCGCCAGTTCCAGAATAGAAAAGAAAAGTCAACACTTCTTTCAGCAGCGCGGCTGAACTTTCAAATAAGTGCAGGCTAAGGTGGCCCCAGGCTAAAGACCTATCCTGACCAGCACAGTTTGTACAGATGAAACAAGAGTACACATGCTATCCTCTGGAGCTGTGGTGTCTGAATAAGGTCAAATGTTTTAACAGGCAAAAAAAAAATAATAAAACTAAATTAAATCCCTGAGCTCTGGAATCAATGCCTGCAAATGATCAAAAATGAGAACGCTGGCATATATATATATCTCAAGTGTTTTGAAACCAGGAACCAAATATTTCCATCTTTAATAATTCATTCATCTTCTCTACCCACTTCATCCTGATCAATGTCACCGTGTCCTGAGCCTGAACGGTGTGCCTGTCCATCACAGTGCATCACACACTCACCCAGTCACTCACTCATTCTCACCTGTGGACAATTTCACACACTCACCCAAACACTGACACACTGTGGGACTATAGGAAGAAAACCAGAAGAAAGAAGCTTTCAGAAGAAACCCACACAGACACAGAGAGAACACAACTAACACTGACCTAATACAAGGGCACAATGCAGGACCCTGAGACCCTGGAACGGTGTGGACGTGACACTACATGCAGTCACACCATGTAGTCCTGGTTGAAAACGACCTTAACTATAGTATACCACACAAGACACAAACATGACTTCAGGTGGGAAAATCAGACAATGAACAACACTTTGTTAGAAGCTGCATGGCTGATATTAAAATCACATTTCAATTATTTTTAATATTTTACAGAACAATATTAGATTTAGGCGGCACGGTGGTGCAGCAGGTAGTGTCGCAGTCACACAGCTCAAGGGACCTGAAGGTTGTGGGTTCGAGTCCCACTCCGGGTGACTGTCTGTGAGGAGTTGGTGTGTTCTCCCTGTGTCTGTGTGGGTTTCCTCCGAGTGAATGTCTGTGAGGAGTGTGGTGTGTTCTCCCTGTGTCTGTGTGGGTTTCCTCCGGGTGACTGTCTGTGAGGAGTTGGTGTGTTCTCCCTGTGTCTGCGTGGGTTTCCTCCAGGTGAATGTCTGTGAGGAGTGTGGTGTGTTCTCCCCATGTCTGTGTGGGTTTCCTCCGGGTGACTGTCTGTGAGGAGTGTGGTGTGTTCTCCCTGTGTCTGTGTGGGTTTCCTCCGAGTGAATGTCTGTGAGGAGTGTGGTGTGTTCTCCCTGTGTCTGTGTGGGTTTCCTCCAGGTGAATGTCTGTGAGGAGTGTGGTGTGTTCTCCCCATGTCTGTGTGGGTTTCCTCCGGGTGACTGTCTGTGAGGAGTGTGGTGTGTTCTCCCTTTGTCTGTGTGGGTTTCCTCCGAGTGAATGTCTGTGAGGAGTGTGGTGTGTTCTCCCTGTGTCTGTGTGGGTTTCCTCCAGGTGAATGTCTGTGAGGAGTGTGGTGTGTTCTCCCCGTGTCTGTGTGGGTTTCCTCCGGGTGACTGTCTGTGAGGAGTGTGGTGTGTTCTCCCCGTGTCTGTGTGGGTCTCCTCCGGGTGACTGTCTCTGAGGAGTGTGGTGTGTTCTCCCCGTGTCTGCGTGGGTTTCCTCCGGGTGACTGTCTGTGAGGAGTGTGGTTTGTTCTCCCTGTGTCTGCGTGGGTTTCCTCCGGGTGACTGTCTGTGAGGAGTGTGGTGTGTTCTCCCCGTGTCTGCATGCGTTTCCTCCGGGTGCTCCGGTTTCCTCCCACAGTCCAAAAACACACGTTGGTAGGTGGATTGGCGACTCAAAAGTGTCCGTTAGTGTGAGTGTGTGAGTGAATGTGTGTGTGTGTGTGTGTGTGTGTGTGTGTGTGTTGCCCTGTGAAGGACTGGTGCCCCCTCCAGGGTGTATTCCCGCCTTGCCCTCAGTGATTTCAGGTAGGCTCTGGACCCACCGTGACCCTGAA
This sequence comes from Hoplias malabaricus, assembly GCF_029633855.1. Classification (NCBI taxonomy): domain Eukaryota; kingdom Metazoa; phylum Chordata; class Actinopteri; order Characiformes; family Erythrinidae; genus Hoplias; species Hoplias malabaricus. The sequence continues at coordinate 16,231,828 of NC_089803.1, read as the reverse complement.
TTGGATAATCGCTTACAGATAATGAATGAATGAATGAATGAATGTATAATGATTCCCCTATGGTTTATACTGTATGATTTCAATAAATACACTTCTCTTTGTACATGTTTTGGAAACTATCAAGGATTTTAATTATATCCCATGGTACCACCCACTGTTTCAAATTTATACTGGAGCTGGAGCTGTATAATGATCGTTTCTTAAAAGATTATCATATATCAAACATGAGAATATGAAGCGCTGACTCTTCTCTTGTTCTTCTCATTAAAAATGAAAACTATAATTTTGCTTATTGTATAATGGAGATGAGTTACCCTGCCGCCATCTTAGTGCTTGGACTGTAACCATGACGACAAAGCTCTGATTGGTCAACCTGATTTTTAATGTATCTGCATGTCAAAGAAAACCAAGCTGGGTTTGATTAAAATTTTCCACAGCATTTCAATGCAATGTAAAAAAAAACTCATTAATATGCATGTATTCATATTCTCAGTTGGGGTGAATATGATTTGAATGGAGGCCTATAGACACTACAGATATTTGGCCTGTAGGCAATGGGAAAAGATTTGAACACCTACTCATCAGATTTTTCTTCTGAATTTAAGCATACCTGATTATCCAACTCTCTTCAGGGAAGGCTTTACACTACTGGAACAATGTTGTGAGTATTGAATGCCATTCAACACCACTTAAATATTCTTATTGTGGATGATTAATTCTGGGTAACAAACACCACTACAATTTATCCCAAAAGTATTGGATGGGGGTCCAGAGTTACATTGCTCCACAGTTTAATGATGGAGGGGTTTTAAAAAGCATTAGCTGGTGCTTGGCATTGAGCATGGCAACCTCAGGCTTAATGCTTGTCTATGGATATACTACTACTACTACTACTAATAATAATAATAATAATAATAATAATAATAATAATATTAAATTGTATTAATTTAGTGAATTTCAAGAACCAAAATCACTAAAATACAAAGTAAAAGGAATGATTAAGGCAAAAAAACAAAAAAAAAACAATAAAGATTAAATACAACTTAAATTAAATACAGTGTAGGTATCCAGCCAGATACACAGCATACCACCTTAGGGTTAAAACAGGTTGTGTGCTCCCTCTGTCAATACCAGCAGCAGAGCATGCTACATTGTTAGCAGACAGCTTCCTACAAAGCAGCTGCAATGAACACATGCTCCCTCAGTCGACAACAGCAACAGCCAGCAGCAGTCATAGCAGGTTGCGAGCCACTGGCAACGACAACAGGCTCCCCTGGTCAACAATTATACTGTGGAGGCGTAGAATGTGGCAGGGGCTGAAGAGCTCTTAGTAGAGCGTCTAGCTTGTTCTGCAGCTGCCATCTTGTTAGTTAGGGGATGTTTTAGAAGATATTTAGGAGAGTTTTTGCTATGGGTATGTGATCTATGGGTGGGGGATATTTGTAGTTGTGTGTTGTGCTCCACTAGTGGAGCATTATTCACCTTTCTGAATTTGGGGTGGAGGGTGGATGAATGTATTTGCCAGTTCCACCATACACCAAGCCCAAATTGATGTTTTCAGTTGCTCTTTTCAGAATATAAAATTGAATACAGGCAGCAAACGCAGAAATGGCTTGTCCTCGTCACTTTGCCTCCAAGCACACTGCAATAATATAAAAGCTGTGGATGCCTGTTTATGCAATGGATGTATCTCAAAACCTTCAAAAATACAAATAATATGAGGTGTCTAAAAGCTCCTGACATTTTATACTGTATAGGGATCATCCATGGAAGTAGATATCATAGCTATCACAGAATTCAATTCCATTTGCTCTCTCTGAATGTCAGGTAGGATACATGACCAAAGAGCACACGGAGTGGAAATGTCATGCCAGTGATTTTTTTTTTTGTGCAGAAAATACCTAGCCAATCAATCATGGTCTCTGCACTGCCCCCACTCACCCACCACCCCAGGTGACACAGCACATGGAAACATCCATTGTGAGGGTGTTCAAACATCATTAACGTCCAACAGCCCTGTGGACAGATTAGCCTCTGGACCCAGGGTCCAACCTGACGGACCCCCGGAGTGACTTCGCAAAAGCTTCTGTTGCAGACGCTGGGCCATGTTTGTTTGGAATCGCAGGCACACTAACATCTGATAGGATGACATTTAGGATGAGAGATGAAGAGTGTGGAAGAAGGCTTGAGCGAGACAATAAAATCAAGGCCGTCGGAGAAGCGGGATGGATTGATGAGCGGAGCGAGTGGAAGTGGCAGGCAGCCAGCTAGCGCTGAGGTCAGCCCGCAAGGAGCCCTCTCTCCGAAGAAATGATGCATTTAAAGGGGCCAAGGCTGCCAGGTGGGTGGTGGGTGGCAGGGGCTTAAAGAGAAGAAACAGAAAAATGAAGAGAGAATGTGCTTAGATGACAGCAGAGAGCAGGACCTGATCATCTCAGCTACACAGTATTAAACATATAAAGGTTGCTTCATGTCTTAAGCCCGGATTAGTTTATCAGGGAGATGTCTGTAAGTATAGGATCCTCAGTGGCAAAACTCTCACATCTAGACAGCAATGAAATAACACTGAGGGTAATTCTAATGGGCAGTGCTTTCTTCAAACCCAAAGGCTTAAGCCATGTAGTCAGGATATTATAAGATACCACTTTACAGATCCTGAAATGCCAGATTCTTTTGTTTTCAAATAATTAACTCATAACGATTAACTCGCCTCCCCCAATCACTCACAGCAACCTCAGCCTCGGGATGCTGGGGACAAACCCATGCCCGTTAACCCAGGACATTTTCAGACTTTACCTGGAGGAGCAGTAAGTGGGAACGCAAATGTCCATAACATTTGCACCAAGTCTTAATTAGCCCTCTAATACTGGCAATGTTCAGGAGAATCCTGTCATTCCACTACACAGGGGCCAGCTCATGTCTAAAACGTGGACATTGTGTGAATGGTGTGAGAATGCATCTGCTGCTGATTGCTACATGTGTGAAAGGACAACTCCAGAAAGTGTCTGGGCCTAATTCTCCGAACATTTTCCAGGGTTCATATAAGTGTGCACAGGAACATGAGCCAACCATAACATAATATAATGAGATACGTCACCGATCCAGGGCGGCACGGTGGCGCAGCAGGTAGGTGTTGCAGTCACACAGCTCCAGGGGTTGGAGGTTGGGGGTTCGATTCCCGCTCCGGGTGACTGTCTGTGAGGAGTGTGGTGTGTTCTCCCTGTGTCTGCGTGGGTTTCCTCCAGGTGACTGTCTGTGAGGAGTGTGGTGTGTTCTCCCTGTGTCTGCGTGGGTTTCCTCCAGGTGACTGTCTGTGAGGAGTGTGGTGTGTTCTCCCTGTGTCTGCGTGGGTTTCCTCCGGGTGACTGTCTGTGAGGAGTGTGGTGTGTTCTCCCTGTGTCTGCGTGGGTTTCCTCCGGGTGACTGTCTGTGAGGAGTGTGGTGTGTTCTCCCTGTGTCTGCGTGGGTTTCCTCCGGGTGACTGTCTGTGAGGAGTCTGGTGTGTTCTCCCTGTGTCTGCGTGGGTTTCCTCCAGGTGACTGTCTGTGAGGAGTGTGGTGTGTTCTCCCTGTGTCCGCGTGGGTTTCCTCCGGGTGACTGTCTGTGAGGAGTGTGGTGTGTTCTCCCTGTGTCTGCGTGGGTTTCCTCCGGGTGACTGTCTGTGAGGAGTGTGGTGTGTTCTCCCTGTGTCTGCGTGGGTTTCCTCCAGGTGACTGTCTGTGAGGAGTGTTCTCCCTGTGTCTGCGTGGGTTTCCTCCGGGTGACTGTCTGTGAGGAGTGTGGTGTGTTCTCCCTGTGTCTGCGTGGGTTTCCTCCGGGTGACTGTCTGTGAGGAGTGTGGTGTGTTCTCCCTGTGTCTGCGTGGGTTTCCTCCAGGTGACTGTCTGTGAGGAGTGTGGTGTGTTCTCCCTGTGTCCGCGTGGGTTTCCTCCGGGTGACTGTCTGTGAGGAGTGTGGTGTGTTCTCCCCGTGTCCGCGTGGGTTTCCTCCGGGTGACTGTCTGTGAGGAGTGTGGTGTGTTCTCCCCGTGTCCTAGTGAGTTTCCTCCGGGTGCTCCGGTTTCCTCCCACAGACCAAAAACACACATTGTTAGGTGGATTGGCGGCTCAAAACTGTCCATAGGTGTGAGTGTGTGTGTGTGTGTTGCCCTGTGAAGGACTGGCGCCCCCTCCAGGGTGTATTCCTGCCTTGCGCCCAATGATTCCAGGTAGGCTCTGGACCCACTGCGACCCTGAACTGGATAAGGGTTACAGATAATGAATGAATGAATGAATGTCACCGATCCAGATTCCACTCCACATCTTACCAAGAACCCACTGCAAATTCAATCTGTGACTGAGGCCCCTTACACATGAAGAACACAGGTTGTTGTCTCTGTATTGGCCTCCCATCCACACAAAACAACATTTTGGGAGACTGAAAACAGGTTTTTGAAAACGCTCTCCAGGGGGAAGATTTCTGGAAGCTTGTGAAACCGAACTTTTGGAAAACTGTGTGTGAGAGACAGACAGAAAGAGAGACTGACTGAAGAGCTTAGGTCAGGCTTAGGATTTAAATTTATTGAAGGTTTAAAGTAGAATAATATTAGGACACAAAAAGAGAGAAAGGAAAAGAAAAGAAAGTGGGAGAGAGAGAGAGAGAATAGCTGTTATACACGATAAAAAAAATATCAGCAGAATAAAATGCAAAAGCAGTTGCATTTCCATCCACTGCACATTTGCGAATAAACTCCCGAAGACGTAGGCTCTGTGAACAGGGGCGGCATCGAAATGAAGGAGAGAGACAGATCTGTGTGGGTTTTTGCTTTGATAACAATACGTTTTTTAAGGCTGTTTATATATAAAAAATACACTTTATATAACAAAAAAAGCTTGATTTAATATTTATCTGTGGGGCGTCTTTGTGGATTCTGTGTGTGGAGCTTGTTCTTATAGTTTTTTGAGGGCAGTAACTAAATGCTGCTTGGTCTCTGACTGTTGCTCGGTGCTGTATGTGCACAATAATCTACACATGCTCCAAAATAAGACCCTCGGGTGGCGCTGGTGTGAAAAGAGCGTGGTCCTAAAGCGTGGAGAGATGAGGAATTGAGAGGGGATTCTATTCAGTCCAAGGCCCTAGGGGTTGATGTGCCGCATGCGCAGTAGGTACAAACCAGCTGAAACCTCACAGTTTTTAGTCGTTTTGCATTCTCGTGTTTGACATGCTGTATGGTCTATTTCATCCTTAAACACAAAACCAACAACAATAATTATATTAAAGGAATTCAGTTTAAGAATCTGCTTTTTTGTCTCCTGAGCTCCCCCTACCTGCTGCTGAGTGTAATTCACGTTTACAGTACTCTCGTGAAATCGAGTGCACACATACCTCTCTCTCCTTTGCTCGCTCGCTCACTCGCTTAAACATGACCAGTTCTCACACACTCTCCCTGCCTCTCTCACAGACAAACACACACCTGTCTCACTCTCTCTCACTCACTTGCTCATCAAATGGTGTTTACAAAAGTAGAGAAGGGCTCTGGGGCACCAGGTGATGTTGAGCTGGGGGAATGTGTGTAATCAAATATCAAATAAAATAATTTTGACTACATGATAAAACCCATATATCGCTCTTAATACACACTGGAATGTGTTATTATAACCATAAAGTGTAACTTTGGTGGTACTATAGTCGTTATAACCACAGCAACTGACAATAAAGCATTTGTTACCAGAATTGATGTCCAATGCTAAAAACTGAGCTAATCCGGCTAAAGTTAGCAGGTGCTAACTCAAAGTGTAACTTCAGTCGTTTAATCCACATAGCAACCGGCAAAAAGCACTTATTACCACAATCAATGTATAAAGTGAAAAGATGAGCTCTCGCTCATCTCTCTCTCACTCTCTCTCTCTTTCTCCTCCTTGGTCTCTCTGCCATATGTGTGTATCAGGAATACGGAGCTAGATTATTCTTCTAGCTTGGCAACCATCCACCTGTGAGCTATGTGCCGTTAAGCGTTACCCATTTTTCGTGAGAGTCCTCTGCCCCATATTTCAGAAGTTGCTTAGTGCAGTAAACCAGAAGAGGACCCTGCGTAGCCGCCACAGGGGCTGAATCCACCCTATTACAGCTCATTTAGAACCTGTAATTTTAAGGTAGAAATGCTACATAGTGTTCCTTTAAATTAAAAGTTCTTGTATCAGGATTTGTATCAGTACCTGATCGGAAATGAAAACAAAAAGTGGATTGACCCATCATTAATTTTAAACATACAGAGTTTACAATATTTAAAAATAAATACATGACATTTAAATGATCAGCATCAGCAGTTACTGCACTAATAAGGGTTGGAGGAAAGCTGTTAATAAATTATTTCCAAAGGCTGCAGTAAACACAGTGGTCAGTCTAGAGTGCAGGAATAAAGTGAAGCTGATATTTCAGGAGCAGGTCTGTAGTAACAGTGTGTATCAATGTGTAATATTCTTTACACAGTAAAGCTCCATGTTTCATCAGCACAGCTCAGACAGCATGTATGTAGTGAACCTGCTCAGTGTAGAACTCTTTATCACAGCACAGTTGTATCATTCTTCTACATGTGCTTCTGTGTTCAAACTGGTGTTTGCAGGGGGTGGAATGCATTGTCCACAGCAAACAGCTGTTTAGTCTCTGTATTTCTGTCACAAACTCCACAGAGTCCAGCTTGACTCCTACAACAGACCCAGGCTTTCTTATCAGTTTGTCCAATTTGTTTAGAGCACTACAACAATTTTTGGTAATGCTGTGTCAACAGCATAGAATTTTGCACTAGCATAAAATATAAAGCATCACTGACCTTTCGGTTTCCTGTCTTCATCATCATCATCATCATCTGACAAGTCATTTCTGTCATAAGAACTCTGCATTCTCATTATTGTAATAAAGATTTAAAGAGTTAATACTCTCTCTCTCTCTCTCTCTCTCTCTCTCTCTCTCTCTCTTTGTGTGGGAAGGATGGCCCTTACTGTATAACAAGCACGGTGCTAGCCAGTGCAAACATCTGTTACCTGGCACAGCAGATCTTGGTTGTTAGCATTCCCCTCCAAGCATGTTGAGCAGTGCCATAGCATTATGTTATTGGAAGTGACAGAGTGGAAGCATGAGCTTGCCCTTACCTTCCTCTGTTGGTGGCAATGTGTGGGGTTAGGGAATCCAAAGCTGGAGATAAACTTAAGGATTAATACCTAAGAAAGAGTGCTATAACATGAGATACTGTGGTCATAGATAATTACACCAGTGCCAATATATCATGCTGTATCACAAACGTCAAATGTATTATTGTATTATTGCCATTTATTGTTAGAAATTAAGATTTAAAAAGTTGATTTTTTACCAATATTCAGCAAGGTAAAATAGTTCCATTCTATCAGATGCCCCCTCCCAGTCTTGTAAGCACTGGCGTTGTTGCTAGATTGTGTGTGTGTGTGTGTGTGTGTGTGTGTGTGTGTGTGTGTGTCAGAGTAACGCTCGAAGAGCTTCAGTTAGAGTACAATTATCATAAAATATTGGCACTCCTACAATGTCACTCAGCCTATCCCAGTGCAGGGTCAGAACTGACTGTGGTATAATTGCTGTTCACTATGCGTTTGCATAACCATAATGGCTGCCTCACATATCCAGAGTCCATTTGATGTGTCAGTTGTGTAGGTCAGAAATGAATGCTATACGCACAAGGTACAGTACACACAAAAATCTGCAAGGACTGTGCAGCATCAAAATGGTGGAAAGTTTAAAAGAAGGGCTGTGTGACCAAAACCAAACTTACCTGCATCTGTACGATGTGTCCTTACCACCGCACAGTGACAAATAATCTTTTTAGAACAGCTGTCGAAATATCAGTATTACTTTAAATGTCAATTTGGAAACCTGCAGAAATAAACTGACAAATCTGTGGAAAATGGAGAGGTCTGCCCTCTAGTGGAAGCCTCCAGTATCATGCGTAGCACAACTATGTGAACAGTTATGATGCAGTCGGTTTTATACACAAACACATGGGCAAACAGCAAGTACATCTCACGCTAACAGATGAAATAGCACCTATTCAATTTGGAGACTTTTTAAATATATATTTATATATAAGGTTGTATATACTTTTATGGGAGGCACGGTGGCGCAGCAGGTTAGTGTCGCAGTCACACAGCTCCAGGGGCCTGGAGGTTGTGGGTTCGATTCTCGCTCCAGGTGACTGTCTGTGAGGAGTGTGGTGTGTTCTCCCTGTGTCCGCGTGGGTTTCCTCCGGGTGACTGTCTGTGAGGAGTGTGGTGTGTTCTCTCTGTGTCTGCGTGGGTTTCCTCCGGGTGCTCCGGTTTCCTCCCACAGTCCAAAAATACACGTTGGTAGGTGGATTGGTGACTCAAAAGTGTCCATAGGTGTGAGTGTGTGAGTGAATGTGTGTGTGTGTGTGAGTGAATGTGTGTGTGTCTGTGTTGCCCTGTGAAGGACTGGTGCCCCCTTCAGGGTGTATTCTTGCACCCAATGATTCCAGGTAGGCTCTGGACCCACCGCAACCCTGAACTGGATAAGCGGTTACAGATAATGAATATATTTTAATTATTTCATTTAATTTAGTGTATTTTCATTATTTTATTATTTGTACTTATTTTATCTCTTTTGTTGTTAGTGTACAGTGTCCTCTGGTGACTTGAAGGTGCTAATCTAATAATAATCATAATAATAGTAAATATTATTATTATTATTAGAAGTAGTAGTAGTAGTAATATTGTTGTTATTATTATTATTATTATTATTATTATTATTATTATTATTATTATTATATTTCCCCACATTTTTATGTTTATAGGTGATTTTCTTGTTTTTAAAAAAAGAATATCTCACTATCAAACTTATTATAGAACTGGGAGGGGATGAGAAGCCATGTTTGCAGCTGTTGTTATGATAGTTTCATATTTTACTTTGGGAAAACTATCCTTTAATTAGGTATTTCATCAATAAGGATTAATTTACAGCAATGTGTATGAATGGTCAAATAGATAAATACATATCAGTGAAGGGTCGTAAAATATAGCGTTCAATTCAATGAACTGTTATACAGCAGGAGAGAGAGAGAGAGAGAGAGAGAGAGAGAGAGAAAGAGAGAGAGAGAGAGACCCAGTTAATATAGATTAAGGATCTCCACAGTAATGATATGACTCACATGCCTCATATGTTACCATGATGGTTCTTTTTCCATTACTATTCACCTCCAACACATTCAGGTGTGAACCACCAGCTATCAGTGAATTCATATCATCTTCCATCTCCCACCTACATTTATATACATTACCATTACCAAGCCAGTGAACCGTCCTTTTATTCATCAAACTAATTATGCAACAAGAGCATTGTGGGAAGACGTAATGTGGCGCCTCCACCCAAATGAAAATTCCTGCCATTTGCATGTTCCCATTTTCAGCTACAGAGACCTGGATGAAGGTTTGTATAACTCAGATTTCCAACACGACACTGAGGGCTGAATTAATGCAACACATCTGCCTCTGGGTTCAGTAAACGGCTGTTTTCCCACAGGCCTCTCTCTAGTCCGGCTCCTTTTGGACACCAGGGCTTTAGGGTTGACCTCTGAAGTGAAAGGGCTGAGAATATTTGTTTCATTCTTCAAGCCACCAATTAGTGCTCATCCAAAATCTCTCCAGTCATCAAGAGTACTGAGATTGGGATGACTTTAGACTGTTTGGAACATTTTTGTGAGGATTTGATGGCACTGAGCCAGTGAGACCATGCCCTTATATTAAATTATTAGTTCTGGAACATCAAAAAAAAAAAAAAAAAACACTCCAACTTCACCCCATCTGCCGCATAAATATAGTTCAACATGCTTGCAGGAGAACACTAACTACCCCTGTAATGTTAGGTACAAGACACTCACACTTGCTAGCCACACAATGACTGATGATGTTCAGTTAGGCCAAAGTGAGTGTCTGCTATGCTAACATGATAGAACTAGCCAGTTAGCATTCTCCTCCAAGCATGTTGAGTTCCGATGATGTTGCGTTAGTTGCAGTTCCAAAGAGGTGAGCAGCGGCTGACTTCACAGGTCTCAGAGGAAGGTTTGGTATTAGTTGGTACACAGTCAGAAAAAATATGACCATGACTTCTGAGTGCAGCCAGAAGGAGGTGGAGCCACATCCTCAGTTTCACCTTTCAGATGCGCAGTGCAGGTCCAGGCTAAAGGCCCCGCAGTCAGACAGCATCTGACATTCATTACTCCCTCACTCTGCCTCTCTGGCAGGGAGGGGAAAACACTTGAAGGATTATGCATTAGCTATTGGATTGATTGATGCACCATATGGAGGCTCTCACAGACGGACACTTATAGACACTGGTAGTAAACAAAAGGCAGCCTGAAATTATGGGCACAGAGCAAAGAGTCCAGGCGCTATGGCTTCATTACTGAGCAGAATCACAAGAGAAAAGAAAGAGAAGGAGGCAGGGAGAGCTCATTTTTCCAGCGCTGCTGAAGTCGTCTTATGGAACACTGCACTGTGCGCTGGAGAGGGAGCATATGCATGTTTAATTACGCTGTTAATCTCAGACAGAGCACAGTGTACTGAGTGGAGACCAGAGGAGGATGGTGTGATATGAACATAAATTGTGATACTGGGTATAGTTATTGCAGATAAGGAATTGGAATATGAGTGTAATGAAAGCAACAGGTCTATGAATGGGGGCTCCTCAAGTATGGGGTCCTTCTTTGTTTGTCTGTGTAGAGAGGAATCTAAGTATTAAGCACAACAAAAGCATCATTAGTTTTTTGCAAAATAAATATTACTTACACAGATCCATATATTGCCTGTGATGGACTTGCCTCTTGTCTGGAGTGTGTTCCTGCCTTGCACACAATGAAGGGTCATAGTGCAATCTGATCAAGATGAAGGGGTTACAGATGATGAGGGGATGGATGAATGAATGGATAAATTGATTAATTTCTACTTATTTTAGAAATGTGGGTATAGCACTGGAGGTAGCGTAGCTCTATGTCCTTGTGAGGAGTTTGATGTGTTCTCCCTGTGTCTCTATAAGTTTCCTCCAGGTGCTTAGTTTTTCCCACCATCCTAAAACACATGGGTAGGTTGGTTAGCTGGGTGAGTGTGTGAAATTGCCCACAGGTGTGAGTGTGTGAGTGACTGGGTGAGTGTGTGAAACTGTCCACAGGTGTGAGTGTGTGAGTGACTGGGTGAGTGTGTGAAACTGTCCACAGGTGTGAGTGTGTTAGTGACTGGGTGAGTGTGTGAAACTGTCCACAGGTGTGAGTGTGTGAGTGACTGGGTGAGTGTGTGAAATTGCCCACAGGTGTGAGTGTGTGAGTGACTGGGTGAGTGTGTGAAACTGTCCACAGGTGTGAGTGTGTGAGTGACTGGGTGAGTGTGTGAAACTGTCCACAGGTGTGAGTGTGTTAGTGACTGGGTGAGTGTGTGAAACTGTCCACAGGTGTGAGTGTGTGAGTGACTGGGTGAGTGTGTGAAATTGGCCACAGGTGTGAGTGTGTGAGTGACTGGGTGAGTGTGTGAAACTGTCCACAGGTGTGTGTTAGTGACTGGGTGAGTGTGTGAAACTGTCCACAGGTGTGAGTGTGTGAGTGACTGGGTGAGTGTGTGACACTGTCCACAGATGTGAGTGTGTGTGTGACTGGGTGAGTGTGTGAAACTGTCAACAGGTGTGAGTGTGTGAGGGACTGTGTGAGTGTGTGAAACTGTCAACAGGTGTGAGTGTGTGAGTGACTGGGTGAGTGTGTGAAACTGTCAACAGGTGTGAGTGTGTGAGTGACTGGGTGAGTGTGTGACACTGTCCACAGATGTGAGTGTGAGAGTGACTGGGTGAGTGTGTGAAACTGTCCACAGGTGTGAGTGTGTGTGTGAGACTGGGTGAGTGTGTGAAACTGTCCACAGGTGTGAGTGTGTTAGTGACTGGGTGAGTGTGTGACACTGTCCACAGATGTGAGTGTGTGTGTGACTGGGTGAGTGTGTGAAACTGTCAACAGGTGTGAGTGTGTGAGGGACTGGGTGAGTGTGTGAAACTGTCAACAGGTGTGAGTGTGTGAGTGACTGGGTGAGTGTGTGACACTGTCCACAGATGTGAGTGTGAGAGTGACTGGGTGAGTGTGTGACACTGTCCACAGATGTGAGTGTGTGAAGGACTGGGTGAGTGTGTGAAACTGTCCACAGGTGTGAGTGTGTGAGTGACGGGGTGAGTGTGTGACACTGTCCACAGGTGTGAGTGTGTGAGTGACTGGGTGAGTGTGTGAAACTGTCCACAGGTGTGAGTGTGTGAGTGACGGGGTGAGTGTGTGACACTGTCCACAAATGTGAGTGTGAGAGTGACTGGGTGAGTGTGTGACGCTGTCCACAGGTTTGAGTGTGTGAGTGACTGGGTGAGTGTGTGAAACTGTCCACAGGTGTGAGTGTGTGCGTGACTGGGTGAGTGTGTAAAACTGTTCACAGGTTTGAGTGTGTGAGTGACTGGGTGAGTGTGTGAAATTGTCCACAGATGTGAGTGTGTGAGGGACTGGGTGAGTGTGTGAAACTGTCCACAGATGTGAGTGTGTGAGTGACTGGGTGAGTGTGTAAAACTGTCCACAGATGTGAGTGTGAGAGTGACTGGGTGAGTGTGTGAAACTGTCCACGGGTGTGAGTGTGTGAGTGACTGGGTGAGTGTGTGACACTGTCCACAGGTTTGAGTGTGTGAGTGACTGGGTGAGTGTGTGAAACTGTCCACAGGTGTGAGTGTGTGCGTGACTGGGTGAGTGTGTAAAACTGTTCACAGGTGTGAGTGTGTGAGTGACTGGGTGAGTGTGTGAAATTGTCCACAGATGTGAGTGTGTGAGGGACTGGGTGAGTGTGTGAAATTGTCCACAGATGTGAGTGTGTGCGTGACTGGGTGAGTGTGTAAAACTGTTCACAGGTTTGAGTGTGTGAGTGACTGGGTGAGTGTGTGAAATTGTCTACAGATGTGAGTGTGTGAGGGACTGGGTGAGTGTGTGAAACTGTCCACAGGTGTGAGTGTGTGCGTGACTGGGTGAGTGTGTAAAACTGTTCACAGGTGTGAGTGTGTGAGTGACTGGGTGAGTGTGTGAAATTGTCCACAGATGTGAGTGTGTGAGGGACTGGGTGAGTGTGTAAAACTGTCCACAGGTGTGAGTGTGAGAGTGACTGGGTGAGTGTGTGAAACTGTCCACGGGTGTGAGTGTGTGAGTGACTGGGTGAGTGTGTGAAACTGTCCACAGGTGTGAGTGTGTGAATGACTGGGTGAGTGTGTGAAACTGTCCACAGGTGTGAGTGTGTGGGTGGACTGGGTGAGTGTGTGTAACTGTCCACAGGTGTGAGTGTGTGGGTGGACTGGGTGAGTGTGTGTAACTGTCCACAGGTGTGAGTGTGTGAATGACTGGTTGAGAGTGTGTAACTGTCCACAGGTGTGAGTGTGTGAGTGACTGGGTGAGTGTGTGAAACTGTCCATAGGTGTGAGTGTGTGAATGACTGGGTGAGTGTGTGAAACTGTCCACAGGTGTGAGTGTGTGAGTGACTGGGTAAGTGTGTGAGAGTGTCCACAGGTGTGAGTGTGTGAGTGACTGGGTGAGTGTGTGAAACTGTCCACAGGTGTGAGTGACTGGGTGTGTGTGTGAAATTGTCCACAGGTGTGAATGTTCTCATTGCTTTGTGATTATTTGAGTGTTCTGTTTGACAATGTTTTTTTTTTCCTTCCTTCACCTGAGCTAAACCATGGCAATGTATAACCGGAGCATGAGGAATTGTAATGCATTGATTCTATATCACAAGTGTGTCTTAGCATAGCACCACTAACATTTATCCATTCATTCTTTCTTCATTCGTCCATTCAGTCAGTGTACCGGCTTCATTCTAATTAGGGTCGTGCTGTGTCTGGAGCCTAGTGGGACCACTGGGACTCTTTGCCCTCTTCCCATTTTTAAACTAGGTTCAGCATTAATCAGTGTCCAGACAATGGGTCCTTAAAGCCCTGAGAGCTGTCCCTCAGTTTTAGTTTTTCTCATGTGCCTGTCAAAATGTCTCTCACTCTGCCCCAGCGCATGAAACATGAGAAGTTTGTCATAGACATCCAGGAAGTTTATTAGGAGCCCTGCCGACAGCTTCCAAAGGCCAGATGAACTCAGACGAGGCCGAGTGATGTCAGCGTCTGAGCAGTGAACACACAGGCATTTCCATCATCCTCTGACTCAGCGCTAACACTCTTCCCCATCTGTACTGCTCTGGCTTCACTAAGCAGACCACAGCAGTCTGCCAGGACACACACACACACACACACACACACAAGAAGGGGACATGGGGCAGCAAGGACACATACTGATGGTCCAGCTGTAATCAACTTGAAAAGGGCAATGATTAACCCCACAATATAATGGGGGACATACCCCCATCTTCTGGGAAAAACAGAGTTGCACCGCATCTGCCCCACCTGCATAATTATATCATTTAAAAAATAAACAGTAATATACACTGAAAACAGGTGTTAATTATAGATGCAAGAAATTAGTTTTTATGTTTTGAAATATTTCATCATAGTCATACAACTAACAGTGCTTAGCCCACTGCATCTACTACCACAACGAGAGTTGCCAGGTCTGTGTATTTTAAATGTTTTTGTTTTCCCCTTTGAAATATTTATTCTGCTTTTGGAAAAATATTTCAAACTGAAAATATGATCTTGTGATTAGATGGTTTTCCGTTATAAATCTGTGAGATGATATCACACCACTATGCCCATCTATGATGTGCTATCTAAAAGCCATTCTTGGTATTATGGAATGAACATGCTACCTTCAGCCTTTAAACAACAGTACTTTAGTGCCCCCTTAACAGTGATCAAGACACAGCAGAAACATAAAACCCTGTGATGAGGTAAATGAACTGGTGAAGCACATGAGGTAGATGCCAAACAGTGATCCAGACATTTTTACTAAGTCATTCATTAAGTACAGTAAAGCCAATCTTCACGGCTATTAATGTTCTCTTCTTATATGAACTAGAACCATACAACAGCACAATGGCTGTATCACCTACTCTAAATTAAATACACAATTAGTAGTTCAATTCTTATCTTGTTACAGTCACTTCTTTTTTTTTTTTTTTGGATGTTACAAGCAACAAATCATAAAAAAGCCAAAGGCATTTTGAAAAAACACACAGAAACTCCACATATTCTCCAATACTGGATAAACTGCACTGGAGGGTAGTAATGTTCAGGGTCGTCTATGTTCTGGAGAATGAACAAAACATTATTAAGTTAGAAGTTAATGTCAAAATATTTTACTGCGTATCTTTGGAGTTAAGTAAGAACAAACTTTGGGACTAGGGCAGAGCCTGAACTCCTTTCCTCAGCCCCATATCTATCCTTCAAACGTCATTTCCACGTCGAACAAACTCTCTCCCTCCTCTGCCCCATCTCCCTCCACCCTTTCCCTTGCATTCACCTACTAAGCTGAAGAAATATACAAGGAAACCAGCCAAGATGCACTGAAGCCTGGAGAATAAATACTCCAGCTAACAAGCTTTTAAACTAAGAAGATGAAAGTAAATCTAATGTTCAGAAGACAGTGACCACTGCTGGCTTGGAGGACAGTGTGGCCTTTGCAAAAGAATGCAGACCTTAGTGCTTTTTTGTAGCAATTACTATATTTCAGTTTTCAAAGTTTAAACATTTTTCCCACTCATCGTTGCAGAAGATCTCTAGTTCTGAGATATTCTTGAGTTGTCTTTCGTGCACAGCTTGTTTAAGGTCTACCTACAAATTTTCAATGATGTCTCGGTCAGGGGACAGTGCGGGGCCATTCCAAAAGCTTCAGATAGTTTCTCTTCAGGACGCCCATAGTGGATTTTGAGTTATATTTTAAATTATTATCCTGTTGTAGCTTCAGCCTTTTAGCAGAAGGTTTGACATATGCTTCCAGGATTTGCTGATATTTTATGGAATCCATTCTTCCCTCCACCCCTGCAATACTGTCAGTGCCACTGGCAGCAAGATACATCCACCCCCACGCTTCACAGTAACAGTTGGCAAGGTGTTCTTTCAAGAAATTCAGGGTCGTTTTTTTTTTCTTTTTTTTCTCCAAATGTACTTTTGCTGATTGTGTCCAAAGACCTCTCTTTTGACTTTATCAGTCTACAGCACTTGTCTCCAAAACCCATCATTCTTTTCTAGATGTGTTGTAGCATACTTTAAACACTGTGATATGTGAAAATGTTGCAGGTGAGTGCTTATCAAAGTCTTGTTAAATGTTGCATAGCATTCACCTTAAATTTATAACAGGTTCTTTGGGGGTCTCTGTGGAGTTTTGATTTGCCTTCATTACTGACATACGAGCAGTTCACTGGGAGAGTTTTCCTGTTATTCCAGATCTCGTCTGGACCTCTTTAGTTTTAACTGAACTGGCAATTTCTAATCCACACAGAAAAAAGTGCCTTGTGGGCATTTTCAGATCTTCAGAGAGGAGCCCATGCTTGCTGAGTGTTAGTACAAGGTTTGAAGAGTTAGAGAATATTAAATGCTTTGAAATTGGATTCAGAGAATTTCTACTTTTTCCAATCTCTGCTGGAGTATAGTCCAAAACACAAAAACATTCCGTCAACCGCTGATGGAGGACTTGAGGACAGCCAACACAAACTGTGCAGCAACATATAAGCTACTGTCACTGACTTTACATCAGCAAAGTGGCCCAACAAGGTAGGTGTGGACAGTGAGTGGAAACTCCAGCAGCACTGCTGTGTCTGATCCACTTGTACCAGCACAACACACACTGCAGCACTGAGAAGACCTGCTCTGTGGTGGTCTTGTGGGTGTCCTGACTATTGAAGTACCGGGTGAGTGGGGCTAACAATATATGCAGTGCAACAGGTAGCACACAATAGAATTACAAATTGTATCTATGTGATCAGAGGAGCTGAAAAACTTACATAAATGAGTGTAGAGACAGGGGTCAATCTAATGTTAAGGCTCATTGTTGTCCACATGGCATACACCTTACTTTAGGTTTGTTCTGAGTTGGATAAGCCCAGTTAGAGTGGGTTCATGCAGCTGTATCTAAGACCTATAGCACGCTAGACCTCCTTGGCAGACAAATATTAATTGGCGCAATTATGTTTAACAGTAACATTTGCATGGAGCAGCAAGATGAAAAAGCCATTGTTCTGCACTGAGGAAATACTAATGCATGCATAAATCATGATGTAGCCTCCTAGGCAAGTGGTTTACAAAAACACTATTGTATCTTCGCCACTGGAAGTGAGTTGTTAGAATTTCTTCTTCCAGAGATTTCACCAAGGGCAGAAGCATAAACACTTCATTATGTGATGTAATCCTGGAGAAATGAAATGCTTCATAACCAGCGTTTCCCACTAAGCAAATTCCATGCGGCTCTAATCGACCATTGTGGGCCCTACGTGGGACGGAATATTTGTTCAACATCACAATCAAGAAATCATTTACTGGAAATCACAGAACGGTCTTCATAGACAGAGAAATGAAAACACAGAAAAACAGTAAAACCTGTTCCAGTGATGAAGACCCTTGTGTAAACAGGCTTTGATTTTTCCATTTCAGGGTCTTGGTGAGTCTGAAGAATATCAGAGCATTACACACACACACACACACACACTCACTCAGTCCCTCACAAATTCACACATGTGGACATTGTCACACAGCCAGTTCACCTACCAGCATGTATTTTTGAATATGGGAGGAACCCAATGCACCTGAAATATAAAACATACTAGAGCACTCTTTCTGTTTCTATGTATTTGCAATGTTAAACATAACTTAAAAAGGTTAAACATTAAAAAATATATATATTCTATAGGTTCCTTCAAGATAATTTTCCTTCAAAACCACAATGTGTTAAATTCCCCAAATAAATAATATTAGTGTTCAGGGCCACATTGATGATTCTGGACAAATACTGTCCTCACAGTAAAAGGAACTCTCACATCCATTTGTGTTCAGTCAGAAGCTCTGCATTATTGAAGTTGCAACTGTATGTTTGAATAAGAATCCGTAAGGTATTGTTCCCTTTTTTACCCACCCATGGAGAAGAAATAGAGCAACTTCCTCGTCTGTCATGCTTTTCAACTTTTGCAGGTCTCTTCACTGTCAAAATGCCTCCAGATGCTGCTTCTTGGCCGTGCCTGAGCAAGAGACAGCAAAAGAAAGAAAGCCTGAGTCTGTTTGGACCTAGTTGGTTTATTGGTGTACTGAATGTTTATATATATATATACATACAATGGGGTACTGAATGTTTATTAAATATATATATATATATATATATATATACATACAATGGGGTACTGAATGTTTATTATATACATATATATATATATATATACAATGGGGTACTGAATGTTTATTATATATATATTTATACATACAATGGGGTACTGAATGTTTATTATATATATATATATACATACAATGGGGTATTGCATGTTTATTATATATATATATATATATATACATACAATGGGGTACTGCATGTTTATTATATATATATATATATATACATACAATGGGGTACTGAATGTTTATTTTATATATATATATATACATACAATGGGGCACTGAATGTTTATTATATTTATACATACAATGGGGCACTGAATTAAAATCTTGAACATAACTTTTAACTGGCACTATTTGGCCATTTGTAAGTCATCCAATAGTTCTTAACTAAAGGGTTTTAACAGGTAATGTGTCCCCATTGGCTGCACAAATAGCATTTTTCAGATGTTGGAACATTTCTATAAGGACTTGATTGTATTTAGCTACATAAATATTACTGAGGTCAGAATGTTGGATGATTAGTTGTAGATCAGAAATCCCCAGTGGATTTGGAGCTTGATCTCTCCAGAGTTTTGTGACATTTTCCAGAAATCACTTAATTAAAGATATTTTCATTCAATCATTTATTCACTCGTCTTCTACACTCTCTGAAAAACATGTACTGTTCAGGTACATTCTTGTCATTAAAGCTACAAACAGTTTAAATGTATCTTTAAAGGTTCAACAATGGTTTTGAAGCCCAGTTGTGTTCCTAAAGATACATTACTTTCTTTTCTCCCGAAGAAATTATGTTGTTTCATTTCACACAGTGCTATAATGAAATCTTAATATAACTCCTGGAGATTAAATGTGTCGAATGAAATCAACACATTTTTTAAATCTACAACCACAATAGAATAAGGTGCTATAATGTTCCCTAATTAAAGGTACCACCACAGTTTTTCTGACAAGTGGTTTGCAGTGGGTCCAGAGACTCAACAGAATTGAGCACAAGGCAGGAACTATGTAGGACAAATGTATTTAAAAAAAACACTTTTAAATTTGTTTTTGTATAGAAATCACCACTTTTCCTTTTCTTATTTGTCATCTTCGGTTTCTTCTTCTCTAATTTTTCTACAGGCACAACAAACACGAGAAGACAAAGTGATGGGATTGCTTTGCAGCGGGTCTCACCAGCAGCTGTCATTAATAATTTGTCCAGACTGAAGCAAGCTAATCATCACAGAGGAGGGAATGAAGCATGTCTGGCATTCTGGATTCAGTGTCTGCAGCAAGCCTCAAATAATACATAGGAAGTGTCTTTTACAAGCTTCCAATGTCTGTGTTTGATCTTGAGCAGCCAAAATATGTGTACAAGAGCAAAGGTGTGAGCTCAGTGCCCACATGCGGTTAGAAGTCAAACAGCAGTGTTAGTAGAAATTAGCATTGAAACAAATGTTTCTTTTTGGCCTAAACTGAACTCCTAGCTCATTGCTAATGGCTTAATAGCAATGAATAACAGTCACTGAACCAATCTGAATGGTCAGTTTTACAGTTATTCTGTCACACACTAATTCTGGACTATAAATGCTACATTGACTCCTCCAAATAGTATTATATGGAGCTCTGTCACGCCAGAGAATGCAGTTCCACTGCTCAAATGCCATTAGTTAGGGTGACCAGACGTCCTTTTTTACCCGGACATGTCCTCTTTTTTAGACTTAAAAAAATGTCCGGGCGGAATTTCACAAACGTCCGGGATTTTGTTTTTCTAGAGCTTACATAGAACTTCGAGAAGCGTTTTGTTCACAAACTAGTCCCGCCCTCCCCTACTCCGATTGGTTCGCTTGAGTGAGAAGGGGGCATGGTGAAGTAGCCTAAAATCTTCTGATTGGACGGTCTGACTGTAGAGCTACCGTTATTGGTCGATAACCTTCTCTGTAAACATTTAATTGGTCAGTCTGCACATCTGTAGTCGTCCACAACCCCTCCATCCCCCCCGGAGACGTGTCCTCTTTTTCACCATCTCAGATCTGGTCACCTTGCATTAGTAGACCTCCTATTCTATTGGTCAGTATTTTTCTATGGAACGTTTACAACATGTGTGTCTTACCATCAGTAGATAGTTAAATTAGAATAGCTGAATTCACTGATTAGAAGAGCTAGCTCCATTTTTTATACATAATGCCCTTTATTTCACCCCAATTTGCCTCTCTTTCTTTTCCCTTTAATTATGGCATTTTTGGAGAAAATAAATAAAACACAACCATATATTTTAATGATTAAACACAACACTGAATGAATGTGTGGATATCAGGAGGCTTTCATTTTTGTAATTTATGTATTTTCAACCATTGACAACAGGTTGCAGAAGGGCATCTGAGCAGTCGGGGCTTATCATGTTTTGAATCATGTCAAGTTGTGAGCCATAACAGAGAGGGGATCGCACTTCAAGCAAATATTCAATAATAAATATTGTTTACAGGGCTAGCCGAGGAAAAATAACAACAACAACAACAACAAGAGAAGCGGCAGTGGCAAGACTGAAATAAGGATCTTGCAAATGATTATGTAAGAGGAGAAAAGCAGGGGTGAAAAAAGTGAGGGAGGTGTTGAAAAGCAGGGAGGAACGGTGTGCCGACACTTTTCCGTGACATGGAAATTGGATCCAGGCCTGTGATAATGCAGTGTGGAAGCAGGTAGCTGACAGCGGCAAATTCTCGCCAAGCTGAGGGAGAGAAAGAAAGTGGGAGAACATATATATGCATTTGGCGAGCGTGCAGGGTGGCGTTTGCATGGCTGGAGCTGGAGAGGAGATGAAATACAGTATCAAAGTCAGACAGACATTCAGCACAGTCCTCCCCCTCAAACACACACACACACACACTCACTCCAGCTCTCTCCCCCTCGCCGCTGAATAAAAATGCTTTTGATCTAAAACAACTCCAAGCCGCTGTATTCTCAGATGAGGATGAATATTGCATGGAAACAACCTTGCAAGCCTTTCGGCCCTTTTCTCTCTTCTTTCCCTTTTTCCCCCCTCCCTCCTTCTCCTTTCTCTTTGCTCCCCCACCCCGTCCTCTTTCTCCTCTCCCTCTCTGAGCCTAATCATCTCTGCAGCCAATTTGACACCGAGACCCACAGTGGCGATCTGCCAGAAATCCAGACATGCCTCATTCCCTCCACTGCGATGATTAGCCTTCTTTAGTCCAGGCAAATTATTAATGACAGCTGCTGGTGTGGCCAACTCCCCAGCAATTCCATCACTTGTCCGTTGTGTTTCTCTCGTTTCAAAAAAAAATGAAATAGCCCTGATATCAAAGCTGTTTTTGCCACCCTGGTAACTATTCACAATTCCTTTGCCCAGGGCCGCCTAATCACTCGCACACGTTTGTACATGGCCTTGTGGCAGAACATGATTCCTGATTCTTGAGAAAGCCAAAACATCATGCATTGGAAGGAGTAACTATGCCACAAATCTACTTGACTTTATCAGTGGTTCTGTGGCTGAATGCAATCAAACCCTCACAGCGCACAGGTGTTCCAACATCCAGTGCAGAGTCCAAGTTCCATCCATAAAAAAGTAATCAATAAACAGTACTTGACCTCTCTAATGCTCATGTGGTTAAAGGCAATCAAATCCATCACCAAGTGCTAAGCCTTCCCAGAATAGTGGATGATGTTTACTACGGGAAAGTACCACCGCTGCTCGCCAAGCAAAACATTTCTAAAATAAACAGAAGGAATGTTGTGTCTGTGCTTGATGAGCAGGAGTCACATTTTGGTGTATTGATATTAGATATTCTAAAAATGTTTAGACAGGCCTATATATACATTAGATATGCCCAGACACTCAGGAACGCTGGATTTTATAAGACCATTGGAGAACTGTGAGTTCAGGTCATGGCACAAAAGTCAAAACTTCGACAAATGCAAGAAGGAGAAATATCAATGTGACAATGCTGATTTTAGCTAACACCCCTATGGGATTTCTAACAGTGTGTCAGAACTGATGTTATTTTTGGCCATTTTAGATCAGATATTTGAAGCAGCAGATATTAAATCCAGAACTCCAGACATGGTTCGTTTCCTCATCTGTGGTAACTTCTCCAGTCTGGACAAATTATTAATGACAGCTGCTAGTGAGGCCATCTCCAAAGCAATTCTATCAGTTGTCCATTGTGTTTGTCTTCCCTTCCAAAAATAGCGAGAATGACGCTCTCGCTATGAAAGCTATTTTCCACCAGCTCTTTTTCAATTAGATCAACAAGGTGTTATTTAACCAGGGGTGCTCCAACTTCTGCACACAGTCCTGTACATGACTTTGTGGCGGAGTGTGATTCTGATTTGGCAGTTCCAACAACTATACAATATCAGCACCTGTCCTGGCTAATGCGTATGCCATCAAATCCTCACAGCAGTGTTCCAATACCTACTGTAATGTTTCTCAGATGTGTTACTGCATCAGAGGTGGGACAGTCCCCCTGCTCATATTTAAAGTGACACAATACTAACTCGTGTTGCGTGAAACAAATTGCAAACGGTTACTATTAGATTCATAAATGTCAAAAAGAAGAAAAAACAATCCACTTACACTAGAGTTTCTGCTAGCGTCCCTATGGGTTTCTAACGTTTTGTTAGTGTTAAGTGTGTGAGGAGTGTGGTGTGTTCTCCCTTTCCCTGTGTGGGTTTCCTCTGGGTACTCTGGTTTCCCCCCACAGTCTAAAAACACACTTTGGTAGGTGGATTGGCTGTGACAAATATGACAACATATTTGAACTTGCATATGCCTACCACTCAAATGACATGCATGTATGATCCATATATTATGCATGTGATCAATATATAAAACTATGCAAATATGCAAATATATCAAGCCCGATACTTGATATATTTGCATATATGGTCACATGTCAGATGTCTTATATGGCTGCTCTGTGTAAACAGTGTTTGGTTCTGTTCGGCCTAGGTCAGTTGTGCTGTGTCTATGCGGCACTGAGTCCCAGGAGGAGTGCTATTATGCTTGTTTATGAATAGGATGTCAATACAGTTTTTCTTGACTCTTGATTCTTGCAGAGATTACAGGACGCTTAGTGTGCCAGCGCATTCCTAGTCAATAGGACACAGAGTAATAGGCTAAAGTACACTATGTCATTAAACCTTGGGCAGGAAGATTTTGGAGCTATGTTTCCATGCTCTGATGTTTTCACTGCTCTGATACTTCATTCAGCTAATGGTAGCCCTGGTTTACACTGCCTTTTGAATACTGATTTTCAGTGCAAGTCACATATAGTCCATTACTACCTATAGGTTTACTGCCTGTTAGTGAACTTAGCTTCTTAAAGTTCAAACGTTCACCAGCTGTGGGAACAGATGTTTTAGGGAACGCAGAATTTTATAAGAAATGTTTGAAAATCTAACCAATATGTAGTAGCATACAGGTAAATGTAATATTGCAATACGTCTGGAGACTAACACTGACCCTAACCCTGGTCCACATTTTAGTTAATAAATATATATACATATGCCCCGTGAAGGACTGGCGCCCCCTCCAGGTTGTATTCCTGCCTTGCGCCCAATGATTCCAGGTAGGCTCTGGACCCACCGCGACCCTGAACTGGATAAGCGCTTACATATAATGAATGAATGAATGAATTAATATATATATATATATATATATATATATATATATATATATATTATATTATATTAATTATACTTTAGGTGTAAGTGTACAACCCCAAATCCAATAAAGTTGGGACACTGAATAATACATAAATTAAAAACAGAATACGATGATTTGCAAATCCTTTTCAACCTATATTCATTTGAAAACACTACAAAAGCAAGATAGTTAATGTTAAAACAGATAAACTTTATTGTTTTATTGCAAATATTCGCTCATTTTAAATATGAGGCCTGCAACAAATTTGGGACAGGGGCAACAACAGACTGGGAAAATTGAGGAATGCTAAAAAAAAAACACCTGACATTTCACAGGTGAACAGTTTAATTGGAAACAGGTGAGTGTCATGATTGGATATAAAGAGAGCATCCCTGAAGGGCTCAGTCATTCACATGCAAGGACGTTGAAGAATGTTTCTCAGTGTACAACTTAGGGATTTCATTGTCTACAGTCCATAATATTATCAAAAGATTCAGAGACTCTGGAGAAATCTCTGCAAGTAAGTGTCGAGGCCAAAAGGCAGTATTGAATGCCTGTGACCTTCGATCCCTCAGGCGGCGCTGCATTAAAAACCAACATCATTCTGTAATGGAATTACCACACAGGCTCAGGAACACTTCAGAAAAACATTGTCAGTGAACACAGTTCGTCGCTCCATCTACAAGTGCAAGTTGAAGGTCTACCATGCAAAACGAAAGCCGCATATCAACAACACCCAGTAACGCCGCTGGCTTCTCTGGGCCCGAGCTCATCTGACATGGACTGATGCAAAGTGGAAAAGTATCCTGTGGTCTGACGAGTCCACATTTCAAATCGTATTTGGAAATTATATACGTCATCAGCAAGACAATGCCAAGCCACATTCTGCACGTGTTATAACAGTGTGGCCTGCCTGCAGTCCAGACCTGTCTCCCATTGAAAATGTGTGGCGTATTATGAAGCGCAAAATATGAGAATGAAGACCCTGGACAGTTGGGCAACTGAAGTTGTACATCAAACAAGAATTGGAAAGAATTCCTACAAAGCTTCAACAACTAGAGTCCTCAGTTCCCAAACTCTTATTGAGTGTTGCTAAAAGGAAAAGTGATGTAACACAGTGGTAAACATGACTCTGTCCCAACTTTTTTGGAACATGTTGCAGGTCTCAAACCTTAAACCTAACCTTAAAGGCTAAGCACCAGCGATATGAAAGTGTTAAACAAATAAACACAGTGGAGTTTGCGTTCCTAACTTGTGTTTATTGATAGTCAGAAAACATGTTATTTCTTACTAATTCAAGGAATAAGGTTTAAAAGACTGTTGGTCACCCTGCCCCCCCCCCCCCCCCTAACGGTGTTCGGAAACTCTAATAGGCGTCTTGCCTGTGACGTAGATGGTGGACAACAACTCTAGAAGTTGCACTTAATTTAATGCAAAATGACAAAAAGGTGTGTTGTTTTTGGCTGCAATCATTCAATGTACAGTGGGACATCTGTGCACAAATGGCCCAAAGATCCCAAAATATCCAGAAAATGGATTAAATTTGTCAACTTTACATGGGCACTTTGGAAAGAACCATCCGCTCACTCCGTTATCTGTAGCTCATTTCACTGGCGCTTTTCCAACAATATGGGCATGTAAGGACACCAACGAAAGGTGTTCAAGAGCCTCTGTAACATGGAGGTAAACAGGGTAAGGACATTCACTTCGCCTGTTTTAGTTGGTGTTAGTTAACGTTAGCTTGACTTGCTAAACTCGGTGTCTCAGATTATACTCGGCTACGTAGCTGCATTAAGGAGGTTTATAGTGTCGGATGAATTCGAGTTCGACTTCGATCACTTTTACAAGGATAACGGTACCTCTAAATTTGAGTTTAGCTTATTGCTAGGCTATCGTCATGAATAATGTTGGTTATTTAGCTAGATACTGTCATAACAGTCAGTCATAACGGTGTTTCACCACGGCGTTGTTCAGCTGTTGTCCACCAGTGACGTCACGGTTGCGTTCAAGAATTTCCGTAGGAGCTCGGGTTTTTCCGTCAATTTAATAAAATTGTCAGTTTTAAAGCAAATTAAGCTGCTATTTTCATTTTAATTCATACTTATATCTGTCAGTAACTAAAATAATGTCAAATATTCATGGAGGTCCATTAAGTGCTGCTTAGCTTTTAAACTTATCGTGAAGATTTAACTGAAGAGTCCAGAAAGTTAGGGAAACAGGTTTATCATGAACAGAAAACTTTTCTGTGGTAATAGCTCTTCTTTTGTATAAATAACAGAGTCTGAGTGTATGCAGTGAACATACATTAACCACAAATTATGATGAAGCAAAGTGTCCTCAACATAAAAGTGACAACATTTTATTAGTTATGGTCTTTTAGTAGTTTAATTACATTTTAGACTTGAAATTCAGGTTGCTTGTCCTTGTCAGACCTTGTCAAAATATCAGCCAGATGTTTCTGTTTCTCCGTTAACAGTATTATCACTCCGCTGTTCCACACAAACTAAATTCAAATATATATATATATATATATATATATATATATATATATATATATATATATATATATATATATATGTATAAGACAAGAATGCATAATTATAGTTAACTTAAATGTATCATAAGCAAAACTTAAGTATAAGTCTACTCCAAATGGACTTTTTTTTTCCTTTTTAGTATATGTCAAGTATATGTCAGTGTATTTGTGTACAGTGTATCATTGATAAGTACGTAAAAATGAAACTTGCTTATTTTGGTTTAAAAGCAGTACATTATTAACACATTTGAATAAACTTCATTTCTGTAAGGGATGCGTCCAGAGACTCTTCTCTTTAGAGTTCATATCAGACCGCCTGCTGCCTTAAGAGCTACAGTCCCAGGACGCTTCCCTCTAAAGTCTTTATTCCCTGAAATGTTGTTAAAATCTATTAGTCAATAAGTGCACGATAATTGCGTCCAATTAGGTGTGAAATTGCTGCACCTGAGTTTTGGCCATCAAGTGGAAGCTTCTTCACACACGGCTGCCTTTAACCACCTTCCCCTTTCTTTAACCAAGCTGGTGCTATAAAAATAATCATAATAGAAGAAAAATAAAGCATTTTATTTCTCAACGGCTTCATCTTAAAGCCCTGCTGTGAAGCTGATTAAACTCAAAGTAACTTTGTCAAAAAAATAAATAAATACATGGACGGAGGACTTAAGCAATAGCAACAGTTCAAATGGTTAAATTGCCTTGTCATTCTTTCCATACAGGCAGGAAATTACTTTTCATCCACGTTTCATTAAGTTCCCTCTAATCCCTGATCAGCTCCCCCGATAGCCAGAGAAGTGAAGTGCACTTAATGCGGCTGTGAGCCACGAGGTGTGGAGGAGTCTTCCAGCTGTTGGCTCGCTGAAGTGGTGCCAGACGCCTACATCTCTAGCCTCAGCCCAGAGAAGCCTCCATAATCGCCTCGGTAATAAACTCCCAGCAGCCTGGCCCCGAGCTCTGCTATTCCCCTTCAGCTATCTGGTCCGCAATCAGACAAGAGCAACCCCGCACTCAGGTCTACAACTCTGTCCAACACATTATATACACACACTCACTGGACACTTTATCAGAAACAGCCACCTTGTGCTTCTACTCACTGGTCACTTTATTAGAAACACTCACCTTGTACTTTCAGACACTGGCCACTTTATTAGAAACACTCACCTTGTACTTTCAGATACTGGCCACTTTATTAGAAACACTCACCTTGTACTTTCAGATACTGGCCACTTTATTAGAAACACTCACCTTGTACTTTCAGACACTGGCCACTTTATTAGAAACACTCACCTTGTACTTTCAGATACTGGCCACTTTATTAGAAACACTCACCTTGTACTTTCAGATACTGGCCACTTTATTAGAAACACTCACCTTGTACTTTCAGACACTGGCCACTTTATTAGAAACACTCACCTTGTACTTTCAGACACTGGCCACTTTATTAGAAACACTCACCTTGTACTTTCAGACACTGGCCACTTTATTAGAAACACTCACCTTGCGCTTCAACTCACTGGTCACTTTATTAGAAACAGCCACCTTGTACTTTCAGACACTGGCCACTTTATCAGAAACAGCCACCTTGTACTTTCAGATACTGGCCACTTTATTAGAAACACTCACCTTGCGCTTCAACTCACTGGTCACTTTATTAGAAACACTCACCTTGTACTTTCAGACACTGGCCACTTTATTAGAAACACTCACTTTGTACTTTCAGATACTGGCCACTTTATTAGAAACACTCACCTTGTACTTTCAAACACCTTGCGCTTCTGCTCACTGACTATTTTATTAGAAGCCCCTTTCTAGGTCCATCATTGGACACTTTATTAGAAACACCTCCCTCCCTACATTCACTGACACATATTAGAAATATTACCTTTATCCTTATGGCCGTAGGCTCATGTGCTACTACTCCAGAGCACATTCTTCTATTGCTTTCTTATGTTTTTAAACAGTTAGAAACATCTGCCTTGTACTTCTGCATTCTTTGAGTTTAGTGGACTTTACAGACCCACTGCATCGATACACAGTTCCAGACTGCTGATCATTGGCCGATGCCCCCCTCTACAGGACTGCTGTTGTTCAGATATTATTTGGGTGGTGGATCATATTTAGTACAGCAGTGACACTCACACAGATCACTGTCAATGTAAGTCATCTGTGGTCATCGATGAACACAAACTTGACATCCACAGGTAGACAGACTGTAACTGTACTCTAATAAGATGGCGCTACGAGATAAAAATGAGACTAATAAAAGTGCAGGTGAACGCATGTGATGAATGAGTGAATTCAGATAATAATTTAGGATATGCAAATATGCACACACAGGAGTAGCTGCACGTGAGCCACAAGTTCACCATACCCAATGCTAAGTGTCAAACACAAGGGTATATATCCCACCAGTACTGTGTAGTGGAGCGCTGGATCTGCCTTCCCTTTGAATTACTACACTTGTGATGCCTAATGTGTCAGTGGCTTCATAATGAATAGGAGATGGAGTCACAGGCATAAAACCCTATGTAAATGGACTATGTTTATTGTTTTCCCAGCTCTAACACCCCAGTTTCCGCTGACACAGGCCTTGACGATTACCTGATGAGCTGAAACGGATGAGTTAGAAGCAGGGAAAAGTGCAGGAAGCTGCACAATGGCTTTTGGACATTGGCACTAGCAGAAGGCAATGCACAGCCATGCTTGTTTCATTCTCCATTTGGGGAAAGACAAAAGGCAAGGAGCTCAACAAGCCATGGCAAATGGTGTCTGAAACTCCATATCCGGCAGGGAACAGGCTGCCTCCGGCTTGTAGCAGCTCACACAGGGCTTATTTTAAAGCCATCGACATTCTCAAGCATCAGTGCCGGCCAAACGGGCGAAAACCCAGCACCATCAGCGTCCAGTGCTGAGCAGTGCACACGCAGAGAAAAAAAAGTGTTAATGATCAATGACAAAAATCTGTTTTAAAAACGCTGGTTATATAAAGAGACGCTTCGTCAGCCAGCATAAACATATGCTTTCATCGGGGAGCGGAGTGTGCCGAAGTGCCAGAGAATACTCTTGGGTGAAAGAGAGTCAGGACTCAAATGTGCAAGCGAGAGAGAGAGAGAGAGAGAGAAACGCAGAAAAGTGACTGATGTATAAATGTGGTGCCATTAAGAAAAGAGAGAAAAACATGCTCTTTCTGGAGGATGGGGGGGCGGGTGTTGAGAGGAAGAGGGGGTGTTGGGAGGGGGCGCATGACAGAATTTCAGCTCCAAGTTTCAAAGTAACTTCTCTTTGATTAAGGGAAACTAGTTATGCATTCATTTGCTTCCAACTCACACTCGCTCGACAGATGTGGCTTTTCTCTGAAAAGACATTAAAGTGATTGAAAAGATTCAATTCTAAATTCATCCATCGGCTTTAGTCATTCACGTCATACGTAGCAAAATTTATGTTTTCATCCGACTCATCTTCGACTTGCATCTCAGTGACTCATGACTTGCTTCGGACTCACATCCCAGTGCCTTGTGATTCAACACAGACCTGAATTGGATTCACATTCCAGTGCCTCTTGATTCAACTTAGACTCACATCCCAGTGACTCATAACTCAACTTAGACCTGACTCTGACTCACATCCCAGTGACTAGTGATTCAACTCAGAATATATTCCCAGTGACTCATGATTCAACTCTAACCTGGCACAGACTCACATCTGAGGGACTCAAGACTCAATTCTGACCATACCTGTACTGACATGCCAGTGACTTGTGATTCAACTCAAACCTCACTTGGACTCACATCCTACTAAATTATGATCCAACTCTGACCTGTTTCAGACTCACATTCAGACTCATGTTCTTGTGACTGTGATTAGAGTAATTCAAGTTTCAAACGTATTAGAATCAGACTTTACTCTGACTTGTATGCCAGTGGCTTAACACAAGACTCAACTCAGACTCACATCCTGGTGACTCAGGACTCAATTTGGACCCACATTTGTTTGATTTTATTTTGAGATATTCAAGTTCCAAAAATATATTGATCCAACTCAGCTCGGATTCATATGTCAGTGACTCATAGCTCAACCTAAGACAGAACTCAAACTCACTTCCAAGTGATTTGTGACTCATCTCAGACTCACACTGTTTTTTAATCAAGTTCCCAAAGTATTTGAATCAGACGTAACTGATTTGTATCCAAGTGACTCGTGGCTTAACCCAAAACTCTTGACTGAACTCTGACCTGACTCACACTCACATCTAGATGAATGCCAGATCAACTCAGAATTAAATCCTAGTAACTAATGACTCAACCCCTGACTCAACTAGGACTCATATCCCGGTGTCCCATGACTCAACACTGATTTGAACTGGATAGTCCAAGTCCAAGAACCACATGAATTTGACATGAATTAGTGGCTCATGATTCAAATCTGACTCTCACCCCAGTGACTCTTGATTGAAGCCTGAATCACATCCAAGTGTCTCTTGACTTAATCCTCAATCACATCTAAGTGAACCTCGACAGAATCCTCAATCACATCCCTGTGACACTTGACTGAAGCCTGAATCACATCCATGTGACTCCTGGCTGAATCCCATCCCTGTGACGTTTGACTGAAGCCTGAATCACATTCATGTGACTCCTGACTGAATCACATTCCAGTGACTCTTGACTGAAGCCTGAATCACACTCCAATGACTCAGATTCACATGGAGGGACTCTGCAGGTACACTTTCTAGTCTTAACGTCATCTAGTGATGTTCAGTGTTTAGATACTGGCTATAAGACCCACTTATATCTGATGGAGCTCCATCCATCCATCCATCCATCCATCCATCCATCCATCCAGAGAAAGCAGTTCCACTGCTAGGGGTCTTTGTACCCCCTACACCTAAAAGCATTGGAGTGAGAACTTTTTTTTTTTTGCTACAAAACTTATAATAGGTTTTAAATAATATGTCCTTGGATTAATCTCTGAATTAAAGTTTGGTTTAAAGGTGTTAAGCCGTTCTTTCAAATGCAGCTCCAGCCTTGGAACGATTGAGCGTCAGGCACACCTAGTGCGAAGGGCTCTGAGGCCGAGGCTTTCGGAGTATGGAGGGGATCAAAGCCATTTGCGAAAAGCAGACACATCAAACGTCCCGCTACTCTGTTACCTAGCAACCCCAGACCAGGTGTCTAAGAGCCAAGAGGAGGAGAGAAAGGCATGCAGTATTTTTCTCTACAATTTACACCTAAGTTACAGGAAAAAAATTTAATAACTGTAAGAATGCAAAAGAAACAGTGCGGGAACCACCGTGGGCACACACACGCACATACACACACACGCACGCACAAACACACAGCACGCCCTCCTGCCTCAAGTGCTTAATTTCCAGCAAGAGACTGTGTCAGAAAAACCCAAGCCAGTCACGTTCCAGTTCAGTCCTGATTTCACTCACGCATTACTGACAATTAAAGAGAGAGAGAGTGTGTGTGAGAGAGAGAGAGAGAGAGAGAGAGAGAGAGAGAGAGAGGTTTTATATAAATCTGTAAATGCTAATCCACTTAGCTTGGAGATGGAGAGGTTTATGGAGGTGTGTGGAAGTGTGGTGGAGAAGTTATGGGGAGGTGTAGGGAAACGGAGGAGGTGTGTGAAGGTTTGTGAAGCTGTATAGAGGTCTGAGGAGGTGTTGGGAGGTGTGAGGATGTGTTGAGAAGGACGTGTGGAGAGCCAAGCAACATTAGAGGATGTCTGGAGGGTAAATGGGGATGCGTATGGAGGCTTTGATGCTGGAGATGGAGAAGTTGACACACACACACACACAAATGAATGACATATACTGAGGACTATGACCACAATGTGTGCACCTTCAAGTAGCTGAATTGGCTCATTTTAAGGAGTGTCTACAAATCTTTGGATATTGTGATTATAAACCCTTAAAATCACATCAGTATGAAGCATTAGGCCTTTATTATGAAATGAGAGATTATCAGAGTGTTGTGATATGACTTTGGCACAGCTAATTGCATGGAAAATAAAGTGACTGGGGTCTCTCTGTTCATATGAGTGAGGAAGATGATTAATTGCCAGTCGTTAACAAAAAAGAGCATCATAATTAAATGTAGACTGAGCCTTCACCGCTCTGAGTCAGATAAGGGCAAAGAGAAACCTGCGTCTGGATGCCGCTGCGTATGAGCACTTAGCACCTGCAGTCAAATGTGAACGGATAAAGCCCACCCATAGGGCAAACCAATATCTGTCAGCGTTCCTAAAAAAACTGCCACTTTGTTTTGATGTTTGCGGGAAGCTTTTATAAAAATAGATATAATAGTGTGAAGACACATTAAAGGAACACTAGGTAAGATCTGGTATTGTTGCTCCTGGGCTACCCTTACAGTTGCAGAGTGAATTTCAGTTTTACAGCACTGTCCTGAAATCAAGGTCGTCTTCTCCTCTTCTCCAAAAGTTACACAATGCAGTGTCTGAAAATGCTGAGCCCAGAGTAGCAACAATATTCTCCCAATTACAGGTCAATGAAGCATCACAATGATTTTGAAATTGGTATTGTAAGGTAAAAATATTACCCAGTGTGGCTTTGAGGGAGCATTCCTCACACAGAAGCCGACGGACTGACAGTAAAACCTGTGGACTTTAAAGAAGCAATCTGTAATACTGGCAGCAAGCATTTATAATGGGTGTATTCCCACCTTAAATGCTTCCACTAGATGATGCTGATAATATCTTCTGTATTTATTTTTCCCTTCCACCATAAATCACCAGGCAAATCTGGGCTTATTTATAATTTTCAAATTCAAACATTTAGCTCCACCTTAAATTCCTCGTTTCCTGACAGCGTCTTCTTTCAATTTTCTGTTCCACCTTAAATAGGCAATTAGGCAAGGCTGAAAACACTTATTATTTTCTTTGATTAAAAAACACACACACAGAGTTCACACCTTTAATACGTACAGTAAATACACATCTCTATTTATATGGTTTTTCAGAATGTACTTGCTTTGAGATTTGTAGAAGGATGCTGAGGCCTTTCTATGTCCAGTACAGTCTAACATTATATCTGTTCACATGCTCACTTCCATGGCTGAAGCATATTGTTTGTGTCTGCTATTGTGTGTCATACCTGGCAACCTGGGATGTTCAAACTGTACTATGATTGGACAAATCAAATCAAATCAAATTTATTTATATAGCGCTTTTCACAACTGATGTTGTCACAAAGCAGCTTCACAGAATTCCAGTAAGACAAAGATTTGACATGAAATGTAAAAACAAATGTAAACCCTCAAGTGAGCAAGCCAGGGGCGACAGTGGCAAGGAAAAACTCCCCCAGCTGAGGAAGAAACCTTGGGAGGAACCAAGGCTCACAAGGGGTGACCCATCCTCCTCTGGTCAATCTACTGGTGATGATAGTTAGTAGTCCATGAGAACTTCAGTGTAGGGACAGCTTCAAGGCACTTGGTGGTTGCTGGAGCGTGGGCAGCTGGTCTGAAGCGTGGAGGAGGGTCTCGACAGTCATCCATCAGTGTCCAGACAGACAGGTGGGCAGTCGTTTACTCGGAAAGATGTAAAGGGATGGAATTAGTTTTGAACTGTTTTGTGTTTGTAAAGTAGAAAATATGAAAATTTCCAGAGTGTGGCTAATGACTCCGGCAGATCTGACTATGACAGCATTAACTAAAAGGAGAGAACCAGGAGGACACACAGACACGGGAGCATCCTGAAACACTGGCATCCCTCCGCTCCACCGTCAACAAACCTGAGTGATCGCGAGAAGCGGCGGGACGACAGCACCAGCGTCTCAGTATACTATAATTCCCTGTGTCCATGGACCCCCCAGATCTGCCGCCTTTATCTATGGGGGAGCATTAGCTACCAAAAGATAAACTAAACAAATGTGTTTTTAGCCTAGATTTGAAGATTGCGACTGTGTCTGAGTCCCGAACATTTTCTGGAAGATCATTCCAGAGTTGGGGGGCTTTATAAGAAAAGGCTCTTCCCCCAGCTGAGGCCTTCTGAATTCTGGGAAAAATTAAAAATCCAGTATTCTGTGATCTGAGTGAGCGTGGAGGCTCATAATAGGAAATTGTATCTTGAAGATATTCAGGAGCAAGCCCATGTAGAGTTTTATATGTTAATAACAAAATTTTGTAGTCAATGCGGAATTTAACAAGCAGCCAATGAAGTGATGATAAAACTGGGCTGATATGTTCAAATTTTCTAGTTTTAGTGAGGACCCTAGCTGCAGCATTTTGAACTAGTTGAAGTTTTCTTAAATTGCTGCTGGTGCATCCTGACAGTAGTGTGTTACAGTAGTCAAGCCTTGAAGTAATAAAGGCATGTACTAATGTTTCTGCGTCCTGGAGGGATAAGGCATTTCTAATCTTAGCAATATTGTGAAGATGTAAAAAAGCTGTCCTAGTGATACTACCTATGTGTTGATCAAATGATAAATCCGGGTCAATTATGACACCAAGATTTTTTGCTGCTGAACCAGGTTTAACTGGAAAGTCAGCTAGATTTAAAATTAAGTCTGATAATTTATTTCTTGCCACTTTTGGACCCAAAAGCAGGACCTCTGTTTTGTTGGTGTTTAGAAGGAGGAAGTTACACAACATCCAGCCTTTCACGTCTTTTACACAGTCCTCTATTTTCTTTAATCTGTGTTTGTCATCGGGCTTGGCTGAAATATACAATTGTGTGTCGTCTGCGTAACAGTGAAAGTTAATGTCATGGTTTCTTATAACTGTGCCTAGCGGTAACATGTATAATGTAAATAATAATGGTCCTAAAATAGAGCCTTGTGGAATTCCAAATCTTACTTTAGAATAATTTGAATTTAGATTGTTTACATTTACGAATTGATAACGTTCCGTTAAGTAAGATTTGAACCATAATAGGGCTGTCCCTGTGATTCCAACCATGTTTTCTAACCTTTCTATGAGAATATTGTGGTCTATTGTATCGAAGGCTGCGCTTAGGTCAAGAAGCACCAACAGGGATACATTTTTTATTGTAACATTTACAGTTACATTATGTTTTATATCATTCACATCGGGTGGCAGCCAGGATGGATTTGATCCTGTGGCTTGAGTTTGTTGTCTAATATTCTCAATTTTATTATTAAAAAAGTCCATAAAATCTTTACTGGTGAGAGTTGCTGGAATTAGTTGTTCAGAACCTGCTTGATTTTTTGTAATTCTAGAAAACACACTAAACAGTGCTCTCGGATTATTTTTATTATGGGAGATCAGCGAGGCCAGATATGCTGAGCGAGCTTTAGTGAGGGCATTTCTATACTCTATAAGGCTGCCCATACCATACCATGGTGCGAGCTTTTTCTGTCTTATACTTTTATGTTTAAGTGGTGCTACCTTTTCTAAAGTAGATCGACAGGTATTTTCTAGGTAATCAGTTAGTACATCTAGGTCCATTGGGTCTGATGGAGTTGGAACTGGGGTCGATAGTTCTGGTAGGTTTTCTATAAATTGTAGGGCGGTAGATGGTTTTATTATACGCCTTGTAGAATAGCGAGGGTTCTTACATATATTATGGCTAAAACGTAGCTCATATGAAATTAAGTAATGATCGGAGATTGCTGAGGATTGCGGTAAGATATTAATTTTGTCAATGTTAAGACCTAGTGTCAGAACTAAGTCTAAAGTGTGGCTGCAGTAGTGTGTAGGCCCTGTTACATTTTGAGTAATACCAATAGAGTCTAAGATTGAGGTAAATGCCTTTTTTAGTGGGTCACTTTCCTTCTCAAAATGGATATTGAAATCTCCTACAATTATAACTTTATGATTGCACACCGCTAGGTTTGTAGCAAAATCGCTGAATTCTTTCAGAAATTCTAAGTAAGGCCCTGGTGGTCTGTAAATATTGCATAATAAAAATGCGTCCTTTTTTGTGACCGGATTTGTAATAATAGTGGAGAGAACCTCAAAAGAAGAGAAGGTGTCACATTGTTTAAGACTAATTTCTAGGGTATTTTGATAAATTACACATACTCCACCTCCTTTGCCTGATATTCTTGGGCTATGTGCATAATTATAGCCTAGGGGGGTGGCTTCATTTAGTGCTAAATATTCATTTGGTCTAACCCACGTTTCCGTGAGACAAAAAACATTGAATTTATGATCACTTATAATATCATTTACGATGAGTGCTTTTGAGTTTAGTGATCTTATGTTGAGTAACCCAAATTTTAGTTCTGAGGTGTTTCTGCTAGGTGTTGTGTATGATTTAATATTGATTAGGTTGGTGAAACAGGCTGATTTTGTTTTTCTACTTTTACATTTAGTTCGGGGAAAAGACACAGTCTCAATACAGTTGAACCTGGGTGACGCCTCAAAACAGTTCGCAGACGGTCGGTTTAGCCTGTCTGTCTGCGGCCTGGTCCCGGCTCTGGATTGTCAACAGCTATCTACACTACTCTGCTGACTAACTAAGAGACTATGTGCTATGCTGCAAGAAAGTAAGGCAGCACCCTCCCGCGTGGGGTGGATACCATCCCTACCTATAAGACCAGGACAGTGGGCGGGATCACAGGCCGAAACACCAATAAGGTTACGCTCCGGAACTGACACGACTCTCAGAAGAATATACTGGCTGCAACACTACTGTCAGAGATGCCAGTGCCTCAACTTAACCTGTTTTCTTAATCTCTGATGACACACCCTGGTCATTTAATGATTGAGTAAAGTAACTATATTACAGATTGTTCATTTAAAGCAGTATGACTTTAGACTGTATGGTCATTGCTGTGAGTGGGGGTCATGTGCAGCTGCTCCCGTTCTATTGGTCAGTGGTTTTCCTTGAGGTTATACAAGCTGAGTGAGTAGAGGAAGTGCACTGATTTTCACTGAGAAAACGAACAACATGTAATTTGACATATGTCTGTACCTGACACTACTGGCAGCTCCCACAATGATCAAATTCACAACACAGTTGTATAATTAGTGTAATTATTTGTCACATTTGCATGATCAACTTGCACATAAATTGGGCTTATGTTTGAGCACCGTTTGTTTAAGCGCGGCCGTGCTGATGAAGTTCTGCCGCGGCGTCTTATCAGCAAAGAGTCTGGCTAGGAATTAATTAGGGGAAAAATCAGCATTTAGCCAATACATGACAACATAATTAGACCATGAGGGGAAGATTAAAGAGATTCGGGACAGACAACGATCCACAGCCTGACTATAAATATGCTTTAAAACAAAGCCAGAGGAGATGCTTGAGGGGAGGACACATTTTGCTAATCTCTCCAGGCTGGCTTAAGCCTCATCTGACTACCAAACACAAGCTGCATATAAAATCAGGAGCGTCTGTGCCCCGGAAAAATGCCATTTCCTCTGTGCCGCCGAGCCTGAGAGCAGACTCATGGCAAACAGAGGTGAACATCCCGCGAGCGTTCAGGAGCGCCATCCCGTTAACGGCTGTGATTGGAATACAGGGAGCCAGGCGTTGGGCTTTCAAACAATCTGTCGTGATCGGGGCATGTCTCCAATGGCCCACTGTTACCACTGGGGTGGGATGGGGAGGTGGAGGGGGGTAAAGACTTCCCCTACCAGCCATCCCACAGAAACCAATTATTTCTTCCATCCGTGGCAGTCTCGCAACATGTCACCTTTCATCCAAAGAGGACTGATGCACAAAGCAGGGAGGTTAGTCATCCTCCTCGCTATTCATGGCTCTGCTCAATGTGATGAAAGCTTCAGATGGATGAAGTGGTACAGGACCAATTGGATTAAACTAGCTGGTCAACATAGGAGAGGTCCTGCAGATATCATTTCCACTTGAGATTTGAGGGGAAAAAAATGCAATAGAAATGAAGATGATGGCACTCACAATCTTCTTCCAAGACGAAAGAGAGGGGCAGCCATGGCCCAGAAATTGGAGAAGCTTGGGCTTGCAACTAGGAGGTCACCTGTTCAGTGCCCATAACCATCAGGAAAATTGGGGGCAGGGTGAGTGAAGATAGAACGCCATATCCTCCCTCAACATCCATGGCTGAAGTGCCATTGAGCAAGGTACACAACACACAACTGCTCCAAATTCCTGTGTACTCACTGCCTCTAGTGCACTTATGTTTGTGTGTGTTCACTTCCTTAGATGTGTTACATGCACAGGACAACTGCACTGTACCCACTACAGTGTGTTCCCATTCATTAACTCTTAACCCTGTTGAACCCAGTGCTTATCATTCAGTTATCTGTAAGATACACAGCTTTACTTACCATTCACTTACTCACTCACCTTTAACAAAATGCTCCACAAGGGGTGCTGGCAAGTCCTAGAGATGAGTAACTCTCTGGGTTAAGGATTCAAATATTTTTATTTGTCAACAAAGAGGCAGCAATCTTGTCCAATCCTCATAGACACTCAAGGTGACATTCTAAAGCAGCTGCACATGAGCCTAAGGTCACCATACACAATGTCTAGAGTTGGCTAAAGAGGCTAAAGTCCTCCAAATAACTGGGCACTGCAAATAACTTTCTCTGGAGTGCCAGAAATATGGAGCTCTGTCAAAGGCATACATTCACACTGCAGGTAAAAGTGGCCCAAATCCAACTTTCTGACCAGATCTGATATTTTATTAGGCTGTTCATGACATTGTTTTATTGTGACCTCTGTTAGACGTTAGACTGATTAGCAGAGCACTGTCATAAAACAATGCTTCATGTGGCCCATTCATCCGGTTGTAAACAATAGTCTATTTTTATTAGAAAAATCTAAATAACAATGAAATTGGGACATATTTTGGATTAATGTTTCAAAATTCAAATTCAAGAAATTAAAGATACAAAAAAGGGAATAATATTTCATTGCTTTCCTTGGAAGAGTGGGAATAAAATCTCAAGGAAAAACAAACAGAAAAAGCATCCATTTTCAGTTCAAAATGTTCCCACACTTTTTGAAAGAAAAAAAACCCGTCTTCCCCATAGTAAAATAAGAGGCAACAGATGCTGCTCTTCTCACCATGTCTAAAATGATAGTTCCAAAGCCATGGTGCTGACCAGCAGCTCTGTCAACAGTAAGAACCAGCTTTAAACAGATATATTGAGCCTGGCTTTCACATGTCTCAACTTGCCCAGTCACTGACACCTCTGACACTGAAAACACAGACCCCTTTCAGTTTTGCTTTGCTTAGGAGTTTATGTTTTATGCTTTATCTGTAAGCACTTATCCAGATTAAGGTTGCTGTTGGTCCAGAGCCTACCTAGAATAATTGAGCGCAAAGCAGGAACACACTCAGGAGGGGACGCCACACAGACACAGGGAGAACACACCACACTCCTCACAGACAGTCACCCGGAGGAAACCCACGCAGACACAGGGAGAACACACCACACTCCTCACAGACAGTCACCCGGAGGAAACCCACGCAGACACAAGGAGAACACACCACACTCCTCACAGACAGTCACCCGGAGGAAACCCACACAGACACAGGGAGAACACACCACACTCCTCACAGACAGTCACCCGGAGTGGGACTCGAACCCACAACCTCCAGGTTCCTGTAGCTGTGTGACTGCGACACTACCTGCTGCGCCACCTTACTGTTGTGTTGCAGCTGTCCTTACCGGGCACCATGAAATTAAGGGGAATCTGGCTGTTCATACATTCAGTCATTTGTGGATTTCAGAACTGCCTATGTTTACATTGCCAAGCTGAAGTGACAAGATTCACTTGTGGTCCTCTATCAGACATGTATCTGATTCATGAGCGTGCGGCATGAATGTGAATTGTCAGATCAGATATTATGTGTCTGTTAGCCTGTACACATACGCTTAGGGCTTCCAGCTCAATCAGCACCAGCAGCACAGCAATACAGCTATGGAGAAGAGGTATGATGTCACATTAATGTAGAGGCTCAAAAACACCAAGTGGAAAATATAAACCTGCAGGTTTTAACACACTTTCGTGTGTGTAAATATCTCTCTCATGAGCGCAAATCTGAAACTCACACAGAGAGAAATTGTTTGCGCACTGAAGATAATCACAGTCTTAAACTGTCTTTTTTCGTATCCTCTAATGGATTCTACCATCTTGATTTAAAGTTTCTACTCTTGAGAAGATTTTCTGACCTCGGGTTTGAAATGGGAGGGTTTTTGACAGTTTGTGGGCGGGGTCAGGACCATTTCTCTCAGTGAATGCTATTGGCTGATGTCTCCAGTTTCTGTGACTGCCCGCCACGTGGACTGTATATGGCCAAGTGTGTTCACAAAGCTGGGGGCACTCTGAGCTAATGTTGTTGAGTTCAGCAAAGGAAAATGAAAGAGGCATGTTTGAGCACTGCTAGCACTGTGAGTCTGAGGCGTGTGGAACCACTGCAGGTAAAGATTTTGAGCCACACTTATTATCCAATATCAGTGCCTGGCCCTCATTATTATTATTTGTGGCTAACTGCCATCAAACCCTCACAACAATGTTCAAAGAAATACTTAAGGCCTTGCTAGAAATGTAAAGTCTGTTTCTGTACCAAAAGGGAGACAAAAGTCCTACTAGTGCGTTTTATGAACAGATGTTTACATACTCCTATGTTCTTAAAGCTTCAGTGTAGAACTACACAGACATTCAGCAGCAGGTGGGCTTCAGGTTTGAGGCCCATCTGTGCCACCTGCTGTTGACAGACTCTGTCATCAATTGGACAGCCCTGTGTGGTCAGAAGCCTCCACTCACACTGCAGAAGATATAGAGCAGCCTTTGGTGCAGAAACCTTCTGCTGCGCTGCAAAATAGTGGCAAATAGAGGGAAGATGAAACAAAATTCAACAAAGACGCGCAGCAATTTCAGTAAACGTTAATAAGAAAGGCTGCAGACTCCTTTCAAAGGAAAACCACATTTCACCTCTAGGCCTCTGTCACCTTCTGAGATGAGAACAAATAAAACTTTCAAGCAGATTTTCCCTTTTACTATTTATTACCAAGCGCAGCATACTTCGCCTCCAAAGGCTTTTCATTGTCTTCTGTCATTTATTGAAAGCCATTCTTTCTCTTTCAGAGATCAACTCTGTTCACGGCCGGCCTAAACAAACCACTTCTCCCGCAAGAGCAACAAAACAAATGAAAAGTGTGTGCGTGGCGATGCCGAGCCTTGTCGACTGTCACGCGCTCGTTACTCAGAAGCCGAGCGAACAACAGAGCGAGTCAAAGCGCCACGCTTGGCTCTGGGCCAGCCGTCTCATTAGCTTGCCCGTGCTCTTGAAAAACAAACATGCGCAGGACCCCTTGTATCACAGCCAGGCCCACTGAGGACATGCAGAACTCACCACCAATGCAGTATTCACAATGCAAACCTCTGCTTCACACCCCAGATGCTACCTGCCTTACTACTGCTCTCTGTATACTACTGATCAGAACCAGAACCTCATCCAGATTACATTAGTATACAGAAAAAGATCTGATAACAAAGGTAAAACAGTTTAAAGACAACCAACATGTTACAACAATGGTCTTAAGGTTCAACACAGTTCAGAATCAGTGGAGCAGCATTATCTGAGCCTGAGGTAACCATGCCAATGACTGGTTGGCCTTACTACAACTGAGTGCTCATTGTTGCCATTATTCTGACCGAGTGCTGATTGGTTGTTACCACTAATACTCAGTGCTGACTGGTATTACTAATACTCAGTGCTGATTGGTTGTTATCACTAATACTCAGTGCTGACTGGTATTACTAATACTCAGTGCTGATTGGTTGTTATCACTAATACTCAGTGCTGACTGGTATCACTAATACTCGGTGCTGACTGGTATCACTAATACTCAGTGCTGATTGGTTGTTATCACTAATACTTAGTGCTGATTGGTTGTTATCACTAATACTCAGTGCTGACTGGTATCACTAATACTCAGTGCTGACTGGTATTACTAATACTCGGTGCTGATGGTTGTTATCACTAATACTCAGTGCTGACTGGTATCACTAATACTCAGTGCTGACTGGTATATACTAATAGTGCTGATTGGTTGTTATCACTAATACTCAGTGCTGATTGGTTGTTATCACTAATACTCAGTGCTGACTGGTATCACTAATATTCAGTGCTGACTGGTATATACTAATAG
The DNA here is from genome assembly GCF_029633855.1 of Hoplias malabaricus. Taxonomy (NCBI): domain Eukaryota; kingdom Metazoa; phylum Chordata; class Actinopteri; order Characiformes; family Erythrinidae; genus Hoplias; species Hoplias malabaricus. The sequence continues at coordinate 16,189,257 of NC_089803.1, read as the reverse complement.
TGCTGATTGGTTGTTATCACTAATACTCAGTGCTGATTGGTTGTTATCACTAATACTCAGTGCTGACTGGTATCACTAATACTCAGTGCTGACTGGTATTACTAATACTCGGTGCTGACTGGTATTACTAATACTCGGTGCTGACTGGTATCACTAATACTCAGTGCTGACTGGTATTACTAATACTCAGTGCTGATTGGTTGTTAGCACTAATACTCAGTGCTGACTGGTATCACTAATACTCAGTGCTGATTGTTTGTTATCACTAATACTCAGTGCTGACTGGTATCACTAATACTCAGTTCTGAGTGGTATTACTAATTCTCAGTGCTGATTGGTTGTTATCACTAATACTCAGTGCTGACTGGTATTACTAATACTCAGTGCTGATTGGTTGTTATCACTAATACTCAGTGCTGACTGGTATCACTAATACTCAGTGCTGACTGGTATATACTAATAGTGCTGATTGGTTGTTATCACTAATACTCAGTGCTGATTGGTTGTTATCACTAATACTCAGTGCTGACTGGTATCACTAATATTCAGTGCTGACTGGTATATACTAATAGTGCTGATTGGTTGTTATCACTAATACTCAGTGCTGATTGGTTGTTATCACTAATACTCAGTGCTGACTGGTATCACTAATACTCAGTGCTGACTGGTATTACTAATACTCGGTGCTGACTGGTATTACTAATACTCGGTGCTGACTGGTATCACTAATACTCAGTGCTGACTGGTATTACTAATACTCAGTGCTGATTGGTTGTTAGCACTAATACTCAGTGCTGACTGGTATCACTAATACTCAGTGCTGATTGTTTGTTATCACTAATACTCAGTGCTGACTGGTATCACTAATACTCAGTTCTGAGTGGTATTACTAATTCTCAGTGCTGATTGGTTGTTATCACTAATACTCAGTGCTGACTGGTATTACTAATACTCAGTGCTGATTGGTTGTTATCACTAATACTCAGTGCTGATTGGTTGTTATTACTAACACAGTATACTGATTGGTTGGTATTACTGTTACAGAGTGCTGACTGTAATTAATGTTACTGGGTGCCGATTGGCTGGGATTTGTGTAAGTGCTAATTAGATGGCCTTGCATCTACTGAGAGCTGACTGAAGGACATTACAGCAAACGAGTGCTTACTGAGTGATGACTGGTTGCCATTTTTTTACATAGTGTTGATTTGTTGGCCTTTTATCTACTGAGTGTTTATTGGTGAACAATACTGCTGACTGGCCTTACTGCAACAGAGGGCTGATTGGTGGGCATTACTGCTACTGAATGCTAATTAGTTGGTATAACTATTCCTGAATGCTGTTTGGTAGTTGGTTGGCCTAATACTGCTGAATGCTTATTGGTTGTATGGCTGATTGGGCTAATACTACTGAATTCTGACTTATATTACTAATACTGAGTGCTGATTAGTTGGACTAATTGCTACTGATTGACTAACTGATCAGCATTCTGTAGTAGTTATAACAACCAATCTGCATTTAGTAGTAATATTACAAGAACTGAATGCTTGTTGGTGGTTGGCTGGTTACTCTTGCTGAATCCTGATTGGTTGCCATTACTACAAAAATTTTTAATACTGCTTAGTGCAGATTTGTTGACCTAACTACTGCTGAGCAGTGATTGTTTGGTATTCCAAGTGCTAACTGAATAAGTATAGTGATAGTTCTAGGGCCCTAGCATATAGATAGATGGACAGATAGACAATCTTAATTACACACCAAATTGCGATTTCTTTAGAGCATCCTCAAAATTTGAAAGTGGAGTAAACACACAGCTGAGCCGCTATACGTGTAACATATTGCTGAAATCTGGAGGCAAGAACATGAAAGCTGAGAGAGATGTGTCAGATAGTTAGTGGCATGGTCAGCAGAGGGTGAATCCATAAAGCACCAAAATGGCATCAGCTCTCATCTCTGGAGAAAGCAATTTGGCATTTTGTACACAAGCCTGTGAAACACATAATGGCACACCTAAGGCTGATGTTCGGACACCAGAGCATCATGCTCTCACCACTGAACTACAACATAACAACTTCCATTCACATTTTTGTGATTCAAGTCACAAAGGCCCTACTCTCGTAAATGTCTGTTACCCAAGGAAAAAAAAATAATAATAAATAAATAAATATATAAATAAATAAATAAAAAATAAACCAAAAACACTTTCAAATGTAGAGCCTGTTGCAACTGCTCCCCCAAAGAAATTCTGCTATTTGTGAATAAGATTTAATTGCTTTTGCCATTTACCTTTACATACACCTCTATTCTGCTTAACTGCAGTCATTTTCCACCCAGTGTTACCAAGTTGACAGAAAATACTACCTTCAAGAAATACGAGGCTTCCCAATGCATCTTTTTGAACTGCAACTTTTTTTTTTTTATTTTTTATTTTTTTCTTTATAGAGCACTTTTCATACACAGTGCTTTACAAGAGAGTAGTGAAATGTTTCAGTAGAAGGACTACAATTTTAAAAGCAATTAAAATACACATTTAAACATAAAGTAAAAAATAATTATAACAATCAATCAACAACCACTTTTGCTAAACACAATTGGACGAGAATACTAAATGCCTATTAGTCAGCCTACAGATTCCCATGTTGACAAGCTCCTCAATGAGTGATAAGGGGAAAGACAGGGACGTCCTCTTCACCCAGAGTGGGCATGCATTGAAGATTAAACTCTCACAGCTCTTCACTGATGCATCACCAGCAATGCAAAGGTTTTTATACTGTATATTTCAAGATAAACCCAGAAAGGTCACTGCATAGTTGTACACAAAGAATACATAGTTATCTACCATAAAAAACAGCCTTAAATATAAGTCTAATTCTAACCATAACCTTAAATTTAACACTAAGTCAGACCTAAGATCTAAGGGGTCAGAAGCAGTGAGCTTTTCTCATGTGTAACATTCTCTCACAACAGTTTACAGCACTGTGTCTGTAATTCTTCTTCACTGACATAAAAGAGAGTTTGTATGGAATAGTGAAGCAGCGCCACTAGGGCTGTGCCATATTATATTGTTCACGATGCCGGTAGAATAGCTCAACAGCCAGTGAGCTCTAACCCACAAGCAGATAAACTATACTGACTCAGCACAGCAAATATTCTGTATTTGTTTTTTGTATTTGTTATTTACTGTGAAGCTTTACGGTTATTTTTTGTATAATTATTTACGTTTTCAGTTTATATACACACACTAAATATTCCGCACTTTGTTATTACCAAAATACCATGAAATATCATGATATTATTTTAAGGCCTTATCACCTACCCCTAAGCACCACCATTGCCAGGGATCTCGTTACATGACTTGAAATACCTACTGCTCATTATTAATCATGAGGTAGAAATGTGACAAATATCTGGGCTACTTCTTAGCGTCATGTATGTACTCATCTTGTAAGAAATTGTAAGCTAGATTTTGTGTGTATACACCGCTTAATTAAACCAGCTCACGGATTTATAAAGAGGCAGCTCCATCCACCTGCTGTTTAAATGCAGCTAATAAAAATTATTTACCTATAACACATAAGGGAATCATTAGCTGAGACTGTAATAAAACTTGCTGCACAAACAACCAATGAGCTGATTATGGATTAATCTTTAACCATTACTTTTCCTGGCCAACACCGCCTGCTTTTAAATACATTATTGGCAGAAGAAGCTCTGTTCAGTGTCGGCTTCATATGTTCTGAAAAAGCAGTAATCCTCTGGAAGCTGTATGTGATTATGTCCCAGGGGTTGATACACCGCCATTAAGAAAATGTTTCTGTGATGTTTTCAAGAAAGTGTTTGGATCAGGACGCCTCTTGGAATGGGGATCTTATTTACTGACTTGCTATCACACATTACAGCATGTAGCTTTAATGCTCAGTGGCTAGCTGGAGGACTAGAAACCTTGGGGAAAACAGCGGGGGGTTATCTAAAGCTGCTGGGTTCCTGCTGACAGAAACCATTCACATACACAATGACACCATGCCATATAGCACGTAAACATGTTAACCCAAAGTATCACACTCAAAGCTAACAAAACACAGTGACATTAAGCTTTCAGCTGTTGTCTTTTTCCTCCCTCAGTTTCCATTTTCTCATTTGGCTTCAAAACTATGAGCAGAAGTCACTCCTCTCGCTGTCACGCCGAGGCTCTTCTGCTGCTTCTCAGATGGCTCACTTTAAAACTGTCATTTTCACCATGACATTTGGAATCTCCTGGCTTTTATGCCTCCTTAAGTCTTTGTCAGATGGTCTATGCTGTTACTTTTCAGCAGGGGTTTATAGACTTCCATGCCTTGTTAGCTACGTTAGATGTGTAGTTCTACCAAACATTTCTTCTCTAACCAAATGGACGTTGAGCAAATTTAATTACTTGCAAATCATTTTGTTAAATAGTTGAAGTCAGGTAGGATGAGACTGACTGTATGTGATTGTGCAGATCACCAGATTCAGACAGTTTAGTGTGTCCATTTGCCCAGCACAATTAGTTCTGTTCACTATGTTCTTCATATTATGCTAATTACTTAAATGAGTTTTTTAAAGAAGGAAATCCTAAACATTGACCACTGAAGTTCCTTACTAATGCCTCTTACAGCTTAAATACTCATACACAAATTTGTTGATAACCTCTACACTCCGACAATCTCTTAGCTCACAGTGCTAGCCAGCATGGGCGTCTGTCAACTGATAGGATAGATTTGGGAAGTTTGCAGTCTCCTTTGACACGTTAAGCTGTCCAGTGTCATTGATTAAGTGGAAGTTAAAAAAGGTTTTTGGTTGGCCTCATGTTTTGAAAGTAGCATGTTCTTACCGCCATCCTCACAAGGCTTGCGGCACATTGTGTGATTATGAAACACCCAGTGACTGGTGGGAACTTGAGGATAAACAATGATACGTCCCGGTCTAGGAGATTGAATGGTGAATGAAATAAAGTAGAAAGAGGAAAAAAAAGAGAAACTCACACAGTTTAGAATAAATGAAAAAAGGTGTATTTACAAAGAAATTATGGATATTAAACAAAATCAAACAATCAAATCTTATAACACACAAAACTTAAAACCATATCTCCAGGGGTAAGCCCCGGCCAAAATAACAAACATAACCCAACTCTAACTCCAACCCCAACACTAACTTTGCTATTCAAACCAATAAACAAATAAATGACAATAAATAACCCTGACTCCCTATCTAACAATAAACCAGGAGAAAATAGATAAACTCAAAAGGCGCTTACCCCCTTCCGGGACAGGTGACAACAAAAATAATAAACAGAACACAATTAACCCACACAAGGAAACACAGTCTCCAGATATACACTGTTCCCACACAGAGACAACGCAATCACCAAGTTCACAACACATGGCAATTCACAATTGAGGAAAAAAAAAAAAAAAAAAAAAGGGCGTGTTGATCTTCAGCTTCCTGCTTCTTTTATAGGTAGACACAGGAAGCACCTCAATAGCCAGCAATACCGGATATCTCCACAGCTCCACCTACAGACAGGGAGGGATAGCAAGACAACAAGAAAAGGAAAAGAAGAGACACAGGCATACAACCCGTAACAGACAGATATCTTGTTTTTTGTTTTTTTTTTTGTTTTTTGGCTACAGTATATTTTGTTGCCCACTATTCTTTATTCGTGCAGCTCTTATCATGTCATGGTTTTGCCACTGGTGTTGACCAGAGGAGGACATTTTTCAGACTGGGTGAATGTGTGAAACTGTCAACAGGTGTGAGTGTATGACATTGTCCACAGGTGTGAGTGACTGGGTGATGCTCTGCCATGAACTGGCGCTCTGTGTAGGGTCTGTCCTTGCCTTGCAATCAATGTTTCCAGGTAGGTTCTGGACCCACTACGACTCTGAACAGGAAGAAGCAGTTATAGAAGATGAATGAATAAATGAATGAGTTGAACTGAATCGAACTAAATTTACAGTTTGTTCTACATGCAGGTTAGTGATGAAACCTGCCTGAATGCCAGGAACCAGCTGGGTTTGTGGAGATAGCTGTGTTAGTTCTGCCTGAGTTCAGATGCGGAGGCAGGTGTACTCGCTTTGCCAGATTCACCTGCTGTGTCCAACAGAAAAAAAAAAATGTGCAGTAAAATTCTCGAGTGCGGTATTAAGCCTCATACAAGGATCAAATCCAGGAATGCTCAGTTCGGTTCAGTGAAGGAGGCTGTGGTGGTGGGAATTTGTTCCAACTCTTCACACCCTAATTTCACTAATGGAACAATTAGCTTTTCCTAATTGTAAAACGGAAAGCTTGCCAGTGAAATTGAGGTGATGTTGTAATGAATACCTGTAGACAGTTTTGGTTTTGATGAACATGTTTCGGCTCCCTTAATCTAGCCATCATGCAAACTACAATATTGGGCTAATTTAAACTACCAGGAGAGGGGCTAATTACTGACAGATTAGCGACACTGAGCTGCTGGGTGTAGCCTGTTATGCTGGTTAACTACTAAGACACAAATACTCCATTGTAAACATATTATCAACTTTATTTAACGCTCCTGTATCAGATTTTGAATCATCAAATATAAAAAAATACTTTATAGATTTTGACTGAATAAATCAGTCAGCTGCAATATTAAAAGTATGTTGTGTCTACACTAATTCTCAATTTAACCTGCATACTTTTAGCTTCCGTTCACCTTGCTCTTCACTGGTTGTGATTTGGGAGTTGGATCATGCTCAGGGCTTCAGTGATACTGACATCTGTATAGAGCGATAGTGTGTGTAGTGCTGGTCAGGGTGGATCAGATACAGCAGTGCTGCTTGAGTTTTCAAACATCTGAGTGTCACTGCTAGACAGAATAGTCCACCAACCGCTGTCCTGTGTTCACTAATGAAGGACTAGAGGACGACCAACACAAAATGTTGAGCTTCTGTCTTTGACTTTACATCTAAAACGTGGACCAACGAGGCAGGTGTGTCTAACAGAGTGGACAGTGAGTGGACACTGTTTAAAAACTTCAGCAGCATTCTGTGTGATCCAGTAGGTTGTAAACCGTGGCCACAGGAAACTGAGTGAAACTCAAATTGTCAAATGTATCTCCAATCGTGGACAATGCTGTTCCTATAGCCATGTTCCAGTGATGTGATAGATGACTGATTGAAGACTATTGTTCTGAGAATGTTATAACAATACAGCATGCTGCTGTAGACTGACTGGATCAGAGATGCTAACCTAAAGCAAAAATATTACACATACCCTTCTGTTATTTCAAAGCACCCTTCCTTATTTGATAAGCCAGTCTTTTTAAAGGCCTGTGGTGAGTTCTCAGTGTTCTGCAATGAAACATTAGAAAACCCACACAGAAAAGATTATATACAGATGTGTGCTCATTACTGCTTCATAATGTTGAAGAAAAGTTAGCCAGATGAGATGAAACTCAACTGTGTCTTCAGAGAACAGTCTCAGCTCTCATTTGCAGAAGCATTAATAGTCAGGGAATGTGGAGGAATGTTTGAAAAAGGAGCGATATCAGCGTAATATGATCTGTTTGAAGTTCATACAAAGAACAGGGCAAAGAACAATAGGCGAGCGTACTTCAGCGATCGTTAGTGAAGTCAAGGACTGACGATGGATGATTAGTTCTGGATCACAGACGCCACTCCACCTCATCCACAGCTGAATCTACCCCTTTAGTTGATGCTTGGCACTGAGCATGGTGACCTTTGACTCATGTGCAGCTGCTCCAGAGCATCCCATTCCATAGCAATGTTTTATGTTTGTATAGTTTCTGTAGAAATATAATGGCAATGGACTAATTCGTTCACTCTTGCATTCAGTCATTAATTTTTTTGTTCATTTAGACAAACCTAAAGATAAAACAACACACTCACCCAGTCACTCACACACTCAGACCTGTGTAAAATGTCACACACTCACCCAGTCACTCATACACTCAGATCTGTTAACAATATCGCACTCGTCCAGTCACTCACACCCATGAACAACATCACTCACTCACCTATTCATTCACACCTGTGGACAGTTTCACACACTCACCCAGTCACCCACACACTCACACCTGTGGACAATGTGACAAAATCACCCATTCACTCACACACTCACACCCGTAGACAGTTTCACACACTCACCCAGTCACCCACACACTCTCACCTGTGGACAGTTACACACACTCACCCAGTCACTCACACACTCACACCTGTGGACAGTTTCACATACTCACTCAGTCACTCACACACTCACACCTGTGGACAGTTACACACACTCACCCAGTCACTCACACACTCACACCTGTGGACAGTGTCACACACTCACCCAGTCACTCACACACTCACACCTGTAGACAGTTTCACACACTCACCCAGTCATTCACACACTCACATCTGTGGACAGTTTCACACACTCACCCAGACACTCACACACTCACACCTGTGGACAGTTTACACACTCACCCAGTCACTCACACACACTCACACCCGTGGACAGTTTCACACACTCACCCAGTCACTCACACACTCACATCTGTGGACAGTTTCACACACTCACCCAGTCACTCACACACTCACATCTGTGGACAGTGTCACACACTCACCCAGTCACTCACACACTCACACCTGTTGACAGTTTCACACACTCACCCAGTCACTCACACACACCTGTGGACTGTTTCACACACTCACCCAGTCACACACAAACTCACACCTGTGGACAGTTACACACACTCACCCAGTCCACCCACACACTCACACCTGTGGACAGTTACACACACTCACCCAGTCCACCTACACACTCACACCTGTGGACAGTTACACACACTCTCCCAGTCACTCACACACTCACACCTGTGGACAATTTCACACACTCACCCAGTCACTCACACACTCATGCCTGTGGACAGTTTCACACACTCACCCAGTCACTCACATATTCACACCTGGGGACATTTTCACACACTCACCCTGTCACTCACACACTCACACCAGTGGACAGTTTCACACATTCACCCAGTCACTCACACACTCACACCTGTGGACAGTTACACACACTCACCCAGTCCACCCACACACTCACACCTGTGGACAGTTACACACACTTCCCCAGTCCACCCACACACTCACACCTGTGGACAATTTCACACACTCACCCAGTCACCCACACACTCACACCTGTGGACAGTGTCACACATTCACCCAGTCATTCACACACTCACACCTGTGGACAGTTTCACACACTCACCCAGTCACTCACACACTCACACCTGTGGACAGTTTCACACACTCACCCAGTCACACACAAACTCACACCTGTGGACAGTTCCACACATTCACCCAGTCACTCACACTAACACCCGTGGACAGTTTCACATACTCACCTAGTCACTCACACACTCACACCTGTGGACAGTTTCACACACTCACTCAGTCCACCCACACACTCACACCTGTGGACGGTTACACACACTCACCCAGTCCACGCACACACTCACACCCGTGGAAAGTTTCACACACTCACCTAGTCACTCACACACACACCTGTGGACAGTTTCACACACTCACCCAGTCACACACAAACTCACACCTGTGGACAGTTCCACACATTCACCCAGTCACTCACACTCACACCTGTGGACAGTTACACACACTCACCCAGTCCACCCACACACTCACACCTATGGACAGTTTCACACACTCACTCAGTCCACCCACACACTCACACCTGTGGACGGTTACACACACTCACCCAGTCCACCCACACACTCACACCTGTGGACAGTTACACACACTCACCCAGTCACTCACACACTCACACCTGTGGACAGTTACACACACTCACCCAGTCCACCCACACACTCACACCTGTGGACAGTTACACACACTCACCCAGTCACTCACACACTCACACCTGTGGACAGTTACACACATTCACCCAGTCACTCACACACTCACACCTGTGGACAGTTACACACACTCACCCAGTCACTCACACACTCACACCTGTGGACAGTTACACACACTCACCCACTCACTCACACACTCACACCTGTGGACAGTTACACACACTCACCCAGTCACTCACACACTCACACCTGTGGACAATGTCACACACTCACCCAGTCACCCACAAACTCACACCTCTGGACAGTTTCACATACTCACCCAGTCACTCACACACTCACACCTGTGGACAGTTACACACACTCACCCAGTCACTCACACACTCACACCTGTGGACAATGTCACACACTCACCCAGTCACCCACACACTCACACCTGTGGACAGTTTCACACACTCACCCAGTCACTCACACACACCTGTGGACTGTTTCACACACTCACCCAGTCACACACAAACTCACACCTGTGGACAGTTACACACACTCACCCAGTCCACCCACACACTCACACCTGTGGACAGTTACACACACTCACCCAGTCCACCTACACACTCACACCTGTGGACAGTTACACACACTCTCCCAGTCACTCACACACTCACACCTGTGGACAATTTCACACACTCACCCAGTCACTCACACACTCATGACTGTGGACAGTTTCACACACTCACCCAGTCACTCACATATTCACACCTGTGGACATTTTCACATACTCACCCTGTCACTCACACACTCACACCAGTGGACAGTTTCACACATTCACCCAGTCACTCACACACTCACACCTGTGGACAGTTACAAACACTCACCCAGTCCACCCACACACTCACACCTGTGGACAGTTACACACACTCACCCAGTCCACCCACACACTCACACCTGTGGACAATTTCACACACTCACCCAGTCACCCACACACTCACACCTGTGGACAGTGTCACACATTCACCCAGTCATTCACACACTCACACCTGTGGACAGTTTCACACACTCACCCAGTCACTCACACACTCACACCTGTGGACAGTTTCACACACTCACCCAGTCACACACAAACTCACACCTGTGGACAGTTCCACACATTCACCCAGTCACTCACACTCACACCCGTGGACAGTTTCACACACTCACCTAGTCACTCACACATTCACACCTGTGGACAGTTTCACACACTCACTCAGTCCACCCACACACTCACACCTGTGGACGGTTACACACACTCACCCAGTCCACGCACACACTCACACCCGTGGACAGTTTCACACACTCACCTAGTCACTCACACACACACCTGTGGACAGTTTCACACACTCACCCAGTCACACACAAACTCACACCTGTGGACAGTTCCACACATTCACCCAGTCACTCACACTCACACCTGTGGACAGTTACACACACTCACCCAGTCCACCCACACACTCACACCTATGGACAGTTTCACACACTCACTCAGTCCACCCACACACTCACACCTGTGGACAGTTACACACACTCACCCAGTCACTCACACACTCACACCTGTGGACAGTTACACACACTCACCCAGTCCACCCACACACTCACACCTGTGGACAGTTACACACACTCACCCAGTCCACCCACACACTCACACCTGTGGACAGTTACACACACTCACCCAGTCACTCACACACTCACACCTGTGGACAGTTACACACACTCACCCAGTCACTCACACACTCACACCTGTGGACAGTTACACACACTCACCCACTCACTCACACACTCACACCTGTGGACAGTTACACACACTCACCCAGTCACTCACACACTCACACCTGTGGACAGTTACACACACTCACCCACTCACTCACACACTCACACCTGTGGACAGTTTCACACACTCTGAACATGACTGGTACTAGGGGGCTCTAAAGTGTTTTTTTAGCTGTGTATATAGCTGTGTTTTATTGACTAGGTTTCCTTTTCTGTGTTGTTTGCCTTCATATAGCTCTGTGTTCACCACGGTCAACACCCCCACACCAACGATGGACCACCATGTACTTGTGCAGTGCCAAAAAGCATTTGCAAAACGTCGCAGTATAATGTATTACAAATACAGGATTCATAAGCGTTATTACATTTTCTTAAAATAACTCCACATATGAGGTTATGCCATGACATGCCAGGCTCCTTTTCACAAACACTACACCCCCCTCCTACATGTCTCACCCTCCTGTGAATGTGTGCCAGAGCCTTCTCTTCATATCGGAACATAATGCTAGCACACATTGTTATTCACACAGAGACATGAAATCAATTCAGAGTTAATCACAGTTAACCGGCTGCTTAATGCACAGCGTTTTATATCCATGGCCTTATTGTACGGGATGGATTCTATGGCGCTGGAAGTCATTGATCAGTGTTAGTGTGTGTGTGAGGAAACGGTAAAGCTTTTTCTGAAAGAGCTGTGTCCCAAGATGCTCCACAACTTCCGGCTCTTTCCTCTTTAATCCAGAGAAAGAAAGAGGGATGATGACAGACTCTGTTCATTTCCGTCCTCGTTTATGACCAGAGAGACCTCAATTGATCACCCAGCAGAGAGAGAGAGAGAGAGATAGTTAAGAGAAAAATCAGGAATATGAGAAAATGAAAGGGTGAAAGGAGCACAGAGGGGAAGAGAAATTGTAGATATAGGGGAATAATTAATATAAAGAAGATATATATATATATATATATATGAGAGAGAGAGAGAGAGAGAAACAGAATCAGAGGAGAGAGACAGGGAGATAGTGTGTGTGTGTTTTGTATACCTGCCTCGTCCTTATCTCTCTCTTCCAGCAGTGCTCTGACTGTCATGTGACACACACAGAGAGAGAGAGAGAGAGAGAGAGAGAGAGAGAGAGAGAGAGATTGTCCTCAGGTGATCATGTATGAAAACATTATTACAGAGCTGATTTGAGTGTGTGTGTGTGTGTGTGTGTGTGTATGAGAGAGAGAGAGAGAGAGATGGGGGTATAAAATGTAGCCAGCTGATTTACATCACATATACACGCTAAGGAATCTGTGACCTTGACTCACATTTACAGCGTGAGTGTTGTGTCTTATTCAAACAAAGGAGGATGATGGTATGTGGAAGAAAGTCAAAGCAGTGCTGGGAGACTGAATCTGATGAGTAATTGGAGTCTTAAAAGGGAGAAAGAAGAGAGGAGGAGAGGGCAGGGGAAAACAGAAACAGAGAGGGAGAAGAGTGTGGATACAAAGAGAGGGAGAGAGAGAGAGAGTGAGAGAGAGGGAGAGAGAGAGAGAGAGAGAGAGAGTGAGAGAGAGAGAGAGAGAGTGACAGAGAATACACTGGTGTGTTGTGTTTTCCCTGTGTTTGTGTGGGTTTCCTCCCACAGTCCAAGCACACACTTTGGAAGGTGGCACTGTCCACAGGTGTGAGTGTGTACATGATAGGGTGAGAGTGTGACATTGTCCACTGATGTGTGTATGTGTGTGTGTGTGTGTGTGTGTGTGTATGGATATACACCATAGGGTCATAAGTTTGAGAAAATCAGCTCGTCCAGCTTTTCCTCTGAAATGAAGAAGACTAATGCAGAGTGTGCCACACTTTTGCTGCAGTAACAGCTTCTAAACTTCTGGGAAAACCTTGAGAAGACGTCTTTAAGCATTTGGTAGAAATCAGTCTTGAGAGATTTGGTAGATAATGAGGTCAGGTGCTGAAACTGGGCAGACACCACACTAACTCTACCCTAATGTATTGGGAATGTATCTTACACCAGAGAACTCACATTCACTGCTCAACGGGCCGTTACTGAGGGGCTTTACACCCCTCTGGCTGACATTTGGCATTGGGCATGGTGACCTTAGGCTCAAGTTCAGCTGCTATAGTTTTGAATTGTGTTTCATGCTTTTTCATGGAGATACAGCCATGAAGAACAGTGTTATAAAAAAAGAGTGTACTTTAAAGTAGCTGAAGCCACTGATCTATAAAGGGTGCCAGGACGTATAGTGCACCTTTTGCCATTATCCACTTCCTCTCTATCTGCCTGTCTGAGAGGAAACACACTACTCCCTGCTCTACTGGCTCCGCCCAGTCACTCATAATTAGCTCCCATCATTAAGCTGGAGATGAATCTGCACCACTCTCTCTCTCTCTCTCTCTCTCTCTCTCTCTCTCTCTCTCTCTCCCTTCCTTCCTTCCTTCCTTCCCAGAATGACTCACACAGACATGAGGCTTCTGAGAGACAATATTGCCATCTGTTGGAAACTTGCTGGCTCCCTAAACATGTGAGGAGAAGAGAGGAAAACAGAGGGGCAGACAGAGAGAGAGAGGGGGGGGGGGGAGAGAGAGAGAGAGAGAGAGAGAGAGAGAGCGAGCAAAAGATAGAGAGAGTGGGGGTCAGACAGGGAAGGAGAGATATTGAGAGAGGCAGAAGGAGAGAAGGTCAGTGAGTGGAGAAGAGAAAAAGGAAGAGAGAGAAGGAAGGAAAAGTAAGAATGTGGGTATAAACAGAGGAAATGAAAATAGAGACGGCAGAGAGTAAAATAAAGCATGTTTGTGAGAGTGAGAGTGAGGAGAGAAAATTGCATAGAAAGAGTGAGGGAAATAGATAAAAGATGAATTAGGGTAAGTGAAAAAAAGAGTGGAGGGGAGAAAAAATAATGAAAAGAAAATAGGGAAAAAGAAGAAGACTAAGAGAGAGAGAGAGAGAGAGAGAGAGAGAGAGAGAGAGATAAAGACATGAAGAAAAGGGATCACCGACTTGTATACATTTAGCTACAGAGCATTAAACTGTAAAGCACTGCTTTTATGTACTGTACTTGATAGAGCCACCCCAGTAAAGCTGTCCCGAATGGAACGGAATTGAATTGCTAGCGATAAAGGCTGGAAGATCTAGTGATTGACAGAGGGAGAGAAAGAGAAAGCATGTGTGTTTAGTCACCATCGTAAATCCCCAATACCCCGATAACACATCTGACCCTCTTGGTGGTGATAGCGGCCAGTTTTATCTCATATCATTTTCTCATGCGCCGTATATGGCCCAGACCTTGAAGTGCAACCTGCGTCTGACAGTCATAAATTGCATGGTGACATTTGAATGCTCCTGAGCGACCGCTGTAATGAAATGACTTAAAGGAACACGCCACCATTTTAAATATAAGTAAATAAAATCACTTCTTTGTTTACGTCCACTCCATTGTATACATAATGCAGTTATTGCGTTCATTTTCTGGAGTGCACACCACCCCTTCACTTAATCGATTGTGGGCTGAGGAGCAGATCCAAAAAATGCAGAATGGGGTGCTTTTTATTTTTTGTGAGGTTCCTATCTGTAAAAAAAAAAAATCTGGAGATGATGTTAGAGGCTTTTATTGATGAACTGTTGTGACATCTTGAATTTCATCACTGTCATAAGGAAAGCTCATCTGCCAGAATCAATACCTTGATAGATTTGTTAAAGGGACACTCTGGCCAGACTTTACCATCGCTGTATGTGTTCTGGAGCTGCAGGGTGACTGTGCAGGTAGAGTCGCTGATACAAAGCTCCAGGGTTCTTGGGTTCAGTCTTCAGCTCGGGTCACTGTCTATGAAGAGTGTGGTGTGTGTTGATCATAATTATTCAAATCCTAGAACACTGCTAAAATAATGTCTACAGTAAGGTTCGGCAAATACCATGTTTAAACCCTTTAGTGCCACTGCTGGACTGAGAATAGTCCACCCAACAGCGTCCTGTGTCCAGAACAACACAAACTGTGCAGCAACAGATGAGCTACTGTCACTGACTTTACATCTACAAGATGAACCAACAAGGTAGGTGTGTCTCAGTGGCGGATGCTGGTCTTTCAAGGAGGGGAAGCTCAATTTCGGCCTACATCATAAAATGTGTCGGTTTATTTATACGTAAATTCTACCCTCCATTCCTTTTTAAGAAAATTATCTTTGACCCTGTCGTACCAACAAGGCGTCTTTTCCAGGGACTTGACTAGTGTCCTCTCAATGGCCAGCAGAGCTAAGCTGCTTAAACGGCCTTGGCCCATGTGAAGTGTGTCCGTCTGTGAGTGCTTTGTGATGGTGGAGGGGCTCAGCAGCACCCGCCGGACAGAAACTGCGATAGAAGTCAGAAAGAGTGATAGAAGTCAGTCTCCAAACACAAGCAGCTACAAAAAACCCACCAGAAATAGAAGCTCGATTTGTCACTAGTCGTTTTTAACAAAGAAAATGCCGCTAAGAGGATTAAGATAGTCTCTGGTTCAACGCAGAACAGAATGAAAATTTAATGCTCCCACGGATCTTTACACCAAAGGATCGCTGATTCGCTCATTTCGCTGTCAATCAAAAAGGGATTCAGCCTCAGACAGATAATCCAATCATCATGCAGAGCTGAGCGTCCGGGCCAGCCGAGGCCAGCCCACTGCCCCATAGACCCCCAGAGACGCTGAGCGTCCAATGGGCGGGACAAAGCCCAGCATTTATCCAATCACTCGTCTCGTTTTGTTGCACTTCGCTGCTTCTCTATTGAACTCTGTGGACGCTCAGCATCCTCACTGTTTAAAGCACTGTGAAGCTGCAGGAATGATTGAGAGGAAAGCCATGTCTTTACCAGCGATACGAAGCTGATTCTGAACAAAAGTTGAGCGCATATTTATTTAATGACATGTACACACAACAGTATATATTTGATCACTTATTTTTTGACATTTTAGGGGAAGCTGGGCTGGTGTGTCTAATAGAGTGGACAGTGAGTGGACATGGAGTTCAAAAGCTCCAGGAACAACTGCTGTGCCTGATCCACGCATAGTAGTGCAAGTCAAGCTAACACACCGCCACCACTTCACTGCAGTGCTGAGAATGATCCACTCCCCAAAGCTATGTGGTGGACCTATCGAGGGCCTGACCAGTGAAGAACAGGAACAACAGATGGACTACTACACAATTTATTCAATTTGTCATTCTGACAACCTACAAGAAAGTTAGCATTTTTCTTTGATATATATAAAATAAAAGACAAAAACACTTGCCTTTTGTTACAACAGTTTGTATCCCAACATAACTGCAGTGTGCTTTGGTTGACCAGTTCTCAAGAAGCTGTAATCCGGTTGTAATCCGGGAGTTCTTGACGAGATGCAGAGGGAGCTGCACCCGTTTTAACAAGTGTCCTGAGACCTGATGTGCATGGATGCTGACTTATCAGAGTGGATTAAATACTTGTCCATTCCTGCCCCCAAAGAATAGCAGATAAGTTTTATAGTGCTGAAGTTTCAATGAAGAGAAGAAGGAGAGGATCACAGGCAGGAGGTCAGGAAGAGGTAAACCAGGGGACACCATGGAGACTACTAAAGAGAACAAATGAGACAGAGTCTCATTAAGAGATGAAGTCCTCTGGGCTGACGCCGCTTCCTGATAAAAAGGAATGCTGAAGATTTAGGAGCCAAAAGTTAATATCCAGGAGGTTATGGTCATCCCGTGAGATGGTGCCTTGTGGCAAAGGCACTAATGATGAGATGTGGAGAGGATAAGAAGGTATAATGTGGATGGAATAGTCAAGGTTTCCCAGATCAAAGAAATGGGAATCAGCTGCAATAGATAGAGTCAGAGATTAGACAGTGAAGGTGACACTCTCAGCTCATGCTGGAAGCCTTTCTAGGTCGTGCAGGTTCGTCCTCTACTACATAAGGATAACTTGCCCTGTTCTCTTTATGGACACCACTTATCTCCTTGTTTGGCTACCGCATCTTACTTCTGGTTGGTTGTTTTGTGTTGATCCAGATTGTTGCAGCACAACTTCTTGTTCAATCTCTCTCATGTTATGCTTCCTTCTGTTTTTCTGTAGTTGTCCACATCGGCTATAAAAACCAATGCTCGCGTACAATGCAAAAAGCCCATCTGTACCCGACCATAGTCCCAGTCCATAAAGGTAAATATGCAAGACACAAACATTTGTTTCAGAGTTGCTGTGGCTGAATACAGCACCAGAGCCATAAATAAACAGACAGATATATTTATGTTTATTCTTTGTTCACAGCAGGTTCAGGTCAAATACATGTGTGTAAATATTGCAGGATTCTGAGCCATCCTGCTGAAAAAAGTAGCCTCGTTTCGTGCTAAACACAGCCCTAGAAACATGCACAAATGGACCACATTCCTGTTTTATTTCTAATTATTTACTTATACTCCATGCTGTAAATGTCAGTATTCAGCTCCACTGCATGATATCACTCTATTTGAGGTTCTGACTTCTTTCTGAAATTTTTTCAACTTGACAAGCCCACGGACGACACCACGGTTAGAACAAAGAGGTTCCAAAGCATTGTTGGGGCCCTCAGTGTCTCTGATCAGAGTAGAGCAAGGGCAGGAAGCAATGATATGAAAAAGAGGTATTCCTGGATGTGAAAACCCTTGGCCTACTTATCTTACACCAGTCAAAGATGAGATTAATGGCTGAACAGATGTAAAAAAAAAGCACATTTGTTCACCAGATTGTAACATTAAAAAAGTCAGTGTCCATTGTCTACTATGTACATGACCTGTTAGTACAGAAATGGCATGACTCATGATGGTACAAAACACCTAAAATCAGGAATGGGCACAAGCTTGTTACTGGAGGGTGTAGTGGAGGTCAGGGAGGTCAATAACGGCACTTCAGTCCAGACCATTTAAATTTATATGCCACTTAAAAGAAAACAAACCATGACCAGCTAAATATTGGGATTCTGCTGAGGTTCAAGGTGATTACTCTTTTACCAAATCTGGCATGATCTGGGCTCTTACCAGGATCTTACCAGGGTAAAGACAAAGGCCAGAGTTGACCATTAAATTAAGTGTCAGAACAGAAAGAACGGAACAATAGAAAAGATGATGAAGATCAGGGAAACAAGAAGCAGATGTTACAAGTCCAGAGGAAGAGGAGTTGGGATGTGGTGGGAAGAA
Organism: Hoplias malabaricus; assembly: GCF_029633855.1. Classification (NCBI taxonomy): domain Eukaryota; kingdom Metazoa; phylum Chordata; class Actinopteri; order Characiformes; family Erythrinidae; genus Hoplias; species Hoplias malabaricus. The sequence goes on along the minus strand of NC_089803.1, from coordinate 16,170,451 downwards.
CCTGGGATAATTAAGAGCGGGGTTTGGATCAATAGAGAAGGGGTAAGGACAAAGATGGGAAGAAATGGGATCGGGAAATAAGGGGTTAGGATAAAGAAAAGGATGTGTTGGGATAAAAGAGGAAGGAATTGGATGAGCTGAGACGAAAGGATTGTGATGAAAGGCTTTGGGATGGGGGAGGATGAAAAGGTGCAGGTGGACAGTGAAAGAAAATGGCTAAACTCTGAGAAAATAATACCAGGTGTCTAGTGAAAAACCACTGACCAAATTAGGTTGGAAAAGAAATGCTCATGCAGGTTTTGCTGATGCAATTCGCAACTACTGTATTTTGCTGATGCAATTCACAACAACCTACACCAATCATTTCTACTTGCTGGAAGATATGAGGGTATAGTGAAAAGATGCATGCTGTATTCTTGTAGGTGTATCTGTCCATGGTGTGTGCCAAAGGTTTTGATCAAATTAAATACACCCACAGCTGTGAAACAATGCTCAGTATCACAGTAAAAAAATTAATAAAATATTCTCTTGATTTGTCAAAGAAAAAACAAAAATTATCAAAGCCCTATTTTTTGGGCTCACAAATATGTGGGCACCTCTAAAAATTCTCAAAATCAAATCATAACTCCCCTTTACATTTCACTTGTCTGCCAGCAGGTCCAGAAACTCTTGGTCAAGCATTCATGACTTCTTGTTTCAGCTGACAAAGATGGGAAACAGAGACTAACAACACTCCCACTTTTAGGTATGGTAGAGGATCTTTGATGTTTGCGATCTGCCTCTCTTCCAAAGGCACTATAAAACAGAAAACGTCATGCTCCAGTGCAATAATAACAATAAAATGGCACATCCATGGCTTATGTTGTGTCACCCAGTACAAGTTATAGATATTTCACGCACTGCACAAACACTACAGAGCATGAGGTTATTCTCCAAAGACTCTGGGGTGTTTTTATTATCCCTTTCTACCACTTTTACCATTAAAAATATGGAAATGGAGGCAATGGAGCTGACTGAAAAGGAAACTGAATTGATCGTTGTGTTGAAAAGTACCTCTCAGACATTTCTTATTACTAGTCTCATAGATTTAAACAAAAACATAAATGGATTACTTCCAGGAGTGCTCCATAAAGCAGGAACATGAGGTTCGCAACATGCAAACCCAACATGAGGCATTATTCTCATCATTCTTCTTATGGTAATGTATTCTATTACTCTGCTAAACCGCAGCATATTAGATGAAGACAGACCGTTCACGAAATCTAATGTGTGTGCAATGCAATAAAAGACAATAAAACGGCACATCTGTGGCTGATATTGTTTTGCACAGATTTGAAAACACTGTGGAGTGTGAGGTGTGAGTACTGTGAGGTTTACAGCTTTTCTGTGGAGCAGGTTATGAGTCGCTGCATGTAGTCTCAAATGAAACTGTTTTTTTTTTTTTCAGCTCTGTCATAAAGGATTCGGCTTCTGTAAGTGGTAGTAATCATATCCATGTACTGCTATTACTATTATGGTTATTAAGAACATCATTTATTGATTTACTGCAATTGCTGCCTATTCCCACCATATAGTTTGTTTGTGCTGATCGCTGTTTGAAACACAAAATGATCAGATTGTGCTGAGTTTAGTTTAGTTTAGACATGTAGAGCCATGGCCAGGGGTAAGAAAATAAATCACTTGAATTGAGCTGACTTTCTTGCCATTAACTAACTCTCCAGTCTGAGTAAAACTTACAGACAAGTTAAACTTCAGCCAAATACCAACAGTCATTTTTTCATCAAACATAAGGTTCCACCATAAAAGACGTAGGGTTCCTGAATGTAAACAAACCACAGAAAGAACTGCAGTTTCCTACAATGACAGACACTGCCTTTATCAAATGGATTACAATCTGCAAAAAAATATTTTAAAATCACAAGAGAAGAATTAGTATATTGTGAGAATGAGTTAAAGGGAGAAACGCACTTATCTCTGCTTTGTTTGCGTTGAGAAGCTTTGTGTGTTTTAAGATGTTTGCAGGAAATAATGGCTGTTGTTTGTACGTGGCTCAAATTGAACTTGTCTGTAAGTTTTTGATTAACTGTTTACCACAGGAGCTAGCTTGTAATTTGAGTCAATTAGCTTTCGGTAATGCACTTACCGAGTCTCGAGTTTGGAGACCTTAAGTGACAGACTGGAGATCAGGCAAATGATGAGGAAACATCTTCTGAATTTTATAAAAAGTGTTTTATGTTTAAAACCATGAAGGTCACTCTTAAGCAAAGTTAGCCACAAACTTTAAAAACGTGAGATTTAAAGATGGCAGTTGAAGGATTTGTAAAATTGTGGGAACATATTAAGAAATTAGGGCCAAATGTTAATGTAAAACAACTGAGAACTCACGGCCACAAATGAAGAAAATGTGCACACAAATCTGCCACTTTGTGAAGGTCAATGAGGAGTGGGACCACTCAGGAAAAACGTGACGCTTTGTGTTTACTTCTTTCCTGGCACCATATGTAAACTATGTTGTGTCCCAAAAAACTATCTATTCCCTAATTAGTGCACTTTATAGATGTATAAATGTAATACTACTACACCAATATATTGTGTACTAGAGTGTAGAGGAAGATGTTGGAGATTCAGCCCTAGTGGTTTGGCGGTGCAATTGCAGAGCGATGCAGACACTCACAACAGCGTAGGGTTCTTACGTAGACTACATTGCATTGTATAAATCGGCTTTTATAGTTAGGGTTAGAGTTAGAGGCAAGGTTAAGACTAGGTTTTCACATTATGCACACATCAGAAAGTAATGTGTATATCCACATACTTTGTGCACATTGTATGTATCCGAGAAATGGGACTTAAGTCAGGTATTCACGTATTCATATGGACAGCAGGCTGTTGTAACAGGAATTATGCAGCACCAGCCCTCCCATCTTTGCTTACTGTAAGGTGCAGAACACAAAGAAGTATTGTGAGGGCTCAATAAAAGTATGCTGCCATAATGTATCCATGAAGATGTGGCTCTGAGGATAAATTAGGTTGAGAAAACAGAGAGAAGGCACTAGAGAGAACAAGCCTGTGTGACATGATAAATGCAGATTGCTAGTTTGTCCCTTCTTAGTAACAACAGCCTCTACTCTTCTGGGAAGGTTTTAAACTAGAAACAACTCTGTGAGGTTTTGATTGCATTCGGCCATGACAATAATGTAGTAACGCACTGATGTTGGATGATGAGTCTTGGATCACAAAAGCCACTTCTGCTCATCCCAAAGGTACTGTTTGCTCCGTAGCTTAAGGTTAAATCGCGCATTATAAAGAGTGTCTGGGCATACGGCTTAGTAGTCAGGCATGTGAGAAGTGGGTCATCATTGCATAACAACCCAAATCTAATGGAGCCAAAGCTCAGAGCAGATGGCAGAGGTACTGAAACAAGCTGAGCCTTTTCCATCAGCAGGCTTTAACCTGTGAACAGGCCCCTGTGCAGTAAATATCCCGCCATCACTGTTAGCCTTCTGTTATTGCTCTGTCGCCATATCTGCAGTCTCTTAACTATAGCCCTGGAGCCACATTTTGAAGAGCGAGCCAGGTTTTATACTGGAATGTGGTCATTTCTCAGTCTGTTTCTATGATCTGATGATTATCATTGTAAGCTTTCTGCAATTCCTTTGCTGCTGGATCAGAGTAGTCTCCCCTGAGGCTAAATCTTCAAGAGTTATGCTGGTTTTTACTGGAAGACTATATTAAAAGCTGTAATGTGATTTCCCTGCCTAGTTCAGGGATCTGTTACAGTGCAGAAAACCAAAATCTAACTAGATCATTGCAGAAATTCAAGCTATCTACAGAGGCCTAGACATATTCTGTGGAGGCTATTCTCCACTAATACACTCCTCTCTCAGATCATGAAGGATTCCATTATGAGCTTGAGCTGTTGGAGCAGAGAGCATTGAATAATGTGCTCTTACTCATCCCTAAAGATGATCACACTGTGCTGAGACACACCGAATTGTGATGTCCTCATAAATTAAGATTATATGATTAGCTGTGGATCACAAAATCCACCCCAAGGTATACCAAAGGTACTGAATGGAGCTCCATTGCTTCTACTTCAGAGAAAGCAGTTCCATTTGCTATGCAGCCTAGTGCTGGAGGGATTTACACTTCTGGCAGTGGGTACAGTGACTCATGTGTAGCTATTCCAGTGAGAAACATTTCATTTCACGCTTTTCATATGGCAATTACACAAGCTGTATAGCATCAGTTCACTTTCTAATTTTCACTATAGTAAAAAATAATTAGACCCTGGACGTTTCATACAGGTCGTAAAACAAGTCATTTAATTCAACATTTTAGTTGTAGTAGTTGTTTTGACAAGCGTTTTCTGGCTGTTTACAGTCTCTGTGTAGATGAAATGCTTGTTATATGCAGTTAGTTGTGGTTTTGAAGTCGTGTTAACTGTTAAGAGAGGTTTTGGTTTTTTCCCCCCATGTGGTACTGTGAGTTTAGGTTTTAGAAAAAAGTCCTCTCTGTTCTGTTTCTGCTCTCTGAAGGAACGGCTTCATTTACTTGTGGGAAAAATGAGGATGGAGGTTTGACATGCAAATGTTTTGAATGAGTAAATTCTAAATTCATTTGCGGTAAGCACTCAAAAGCACTGTCAGTGGCAACATGCAGAATTTAAAGCAGATACATCATAAAAAAATCTACTTGTTTAGGGCATTCGCATATGAATTTGGGGATCTGAAGTCATCCCACACACTGTGAAAACAAGACCACCCAGAAAGCATGGGCTAAAAATGTGCAATTTTGATTGTATGCTTTGTCTTACACAGAGTGCTCACACATTGGAATTATAATGCTTTCCCCCCCTCTGAGCAGCTCCTCTCAGAGCACTGGAACCACGGGCAAATGCGGGGTTAAACCATGTAAACCAGGCATGGCCAGAGGGGAGACATGAGGAGACAGAGCTAAAAGGAAAATGGATAAAAGAGAGAAACAACAAAACCAGAGAAAACATGTGAAGAAGAAGAAAATTGAGCTAAAACAGAGCTTGTGTTTTGCTTCACTCTGCTGCTTTGCACTGTGTGTGTGGTAAAGGAATGAGCGCTGAAACTGGACTTTCGGAAAAGGGCTGTTGAAGCAGGAGGAGGACAATGCCGCGGTGGTTTGACTAAGCATGTCACTGACATTTCATTAAAACCCCAGAACTGTGTTCATTTGTGAAATAAAGAGGCATAATCTTTTCAGCATTGGATTTCAAATTCAAGAATTCAAGCTCTTGAAATCTTAGAACTAGCTCAAGTACCATACAGCTCACCCTCCATAAAGAAAACAAAGATTAATTGTTTTACTCCCTGTAAAAGATACCCAGCATCCTCTACTTTCCCACTGAAAAAGCCTCCATTTTCAAAAGCAACCGTGAGTAAGAGTCTCCACTAATTTGTCAGCGTGAGAGTGTTTTGCGAGCTGCTGCTGCTCGCCGTGATTGCACTCGTTCATCAAATGACACAAAGGCGAGGATTTGGAGAACAAGCACTTTACATTGCAAATCCTTCCATCTCAATTAGCACACGGCTACAAATAGGAATGCCGCTGGACTGAGAGCCAAAGGAACGCTGGACTAACAGCAAGCTGGACTTCAGGGCCAACCCCTGAAACCCGGGCCAAGCCACTTAAACTTAATGAGCCACGGCCAAGGCTGCACCTAAGTGTTTGTGATATTTTAGCATTGGAGTATAACAAGCACTCGAGCAGAAGAGGGCCATTAGAATATTTGTCCTATTCTGCTTTGCTTATTCCATTTAATGACAGCCATTTAGACCCATGCACAAATATATATATATATATATATATATATATATATATATATTATGACAAAATGATACTAAAAAAGTTACTAGCACTCAGTTTTGACAGAGTTTGGAAATATGTTGGGCCTAACACAGGGGGTTGTGACCACTACTGGAATCTTGACATGTCTTGACAATCTTCACAGTCCAGGTAGTCCATTAATACAGAAGAGTTTGAGTGTATCACTCTGTATCGGTTGCATTTTAAAAACGGCTGGACATTTCCTAAATTGTGAGACTGTGTCAGATTGGCTGTATCTTTTTCTTCCCTGCAGATTATCTCCTGAAATCTACCTCTGTTCTGTCACTGTTCTGGCTTTTGTTTCAGTCTGCCATGGGGTTTAGTGTTGTAACCTCAATAAAATGAGTGCTCTTGATTGTTCTTAAAAGCCCCTACTTATAGCCATGTTATTAAGCGAGTTAGGGGTCAAGACATGTTTGTCCAGGTTGTGACTCTGTGAAAAAGTCTAAAAACCCTTGGCCTTGAGTGTTATGACTGAGTGATTTGAAATTTTTGTCATTGGTTTAAATGCTTAGTTTAAAAATTGACCTGGACTGACCGGCAGCAGTAATCAGAGCCAAGAACAAAATGTCTTCTCTGCTTCATTTCTTCAGAAAGCTCAAGTGACTCTGCATTGCTGAGGTTAATCACCAAAAGTGACCTCAAATCTACTCCAAGCGCTGGTACTGACTTTCAACTAGGGGCTCATGGTGGTGGTCTTCCAATCATTGTATCTAATCTACAACTAATAATTATGAATAAAGCCTCAATTGTAAAAGGCTCATTTTTCAACTGATTTTAAACCTTTCATTTTATTGAGCTTAAAAATACAAGAGCTGGGAAACCAAACCCTACAAATGAAATGGAAATTTTCTTTCATGTTTTCATTCTTTACACATAGAGGGAGAGGAAGAGAGAGAGACAGAGAGAGAGAGAGAGAGAGAGAGAGCCTCTTGACCCCAAAACAAGAAAACACACAGGTCAGATCTCTTGTTACTTTCCAAGATATGAAGCAGAGACAGATCCTGTAAACTGACGTACTTGGAGAGGGTCAATCAGTGTCCTGCTAGATATGGGCATGAGTGCCCTCTACTACACACAGGATGATGAGTTAGCACCACAAACACAAATCATTCTCTACTGTTATATGTGTAAATATGTTAAACGGGTTTTGTTATTATCACAGGTATGTAGTATAACCAACAAAAGTACATTATTGTTCATTTTTAACCAGATTAGATAATGAACTTTTTGTAATGATCTAACAGGGCGGCACGGTGGTGCAGCAGGTAGTGTCGCAGTCACACAGCTCCAGGGACCTGGAGGTTGTGGATTCGATTTCCGCTCCTGGTGACTGTCTGTGAGGAGTGTGGTGTGTTCTCCCTGTGACCGCGTGGGTTTCCTCCGGGTGACTATCTGTGAGGAGTGTGGTGTGTTCTCCCTGTGTCTGCGTGGGTTTCCTCCAGGTGACTGTCTGTGAGGAGTGTGGTGTGTTCTCCCTTTGTCTGCGTGGGTTTCCTCCGGGTGACTGTCTGTGAGGAGTGTGGTGTGTTCTCCCTGTGACCGCGTGGGTTTCCTCCGGGTGACTGTCTGTGAGGAGTTGGTGTGTTCTCTCTGTGTCTGCGTGGGTTTCCTCCGGGTGACTGTCTGTGAGGAGTTGGTGTGTTCTCCCTGTGCCCGCGTGGGTTTCCTCCGGGTGACAGTCTGTGAGGAGTTGGTGTGTTCTCCCTGTGTCTGCGTGGGTTTCCTCCAGGTGACTGTCTGTGAGGAGTGTGGTGTGTTCTTCCTGTGTCTGCGTGGGTTTCCTCCAGGTGACTGTCTGTGAGGAGTGTGGTGTGTTCTCCCTGTGTCCGCGTGGGTTTCCTCCGGGTGCTCCGGTTTCCTCCCACAGTCCAAAAACACACGTTTGTAGGTGGATTGGCGACTCAAAAGTGTCCGTAGGTGTGAGTGTGTGAGTGAATGTGTGTGTTGCCCTGTGAAGGACTGGCGCCCCCTCCAGGGTGTATTTCTGCCTTGCACCCAATGATTCCAGGCTCTGGACCCACTGTGACCCTGAACTGGATAAGGGTTACAGATAATGAATGAATAATTCTGTCATGTCAATATTGCAAGTCTTGGTTTGAACTAGTGAGAGTGAGGGAGAGAGACCGCAAAAGGGAGCAGAGAGAGATAGAGAGAAAGAGAGAAAGAGAGGGAGAGAGAGAGAGAGAGAGAGAAAGAGAGAGAGAGAGAGAGAGAGAGAGAGAGAGGTGGTATGGAGCGAGGAAGAGTTAGAAGAAGAGATACAATATGATAGAAATAGTTTTAGAAAAAAAGCAGAGCAAGAGAGACAGAGAGAAGAACCAGAAACAGCACTTTAGTTCAGATAGGTTGCTCACACGTTTAAACTCTGTGTTCAGAAGCTCCTGCGCCAAAGTGCTGCTTTATTTGGAATCAGGATGCTCTGCTTTGAGGCGAATGATTCAATAAAAAACCTGTTTCACAGAGAAACAAGTGTGCAAGGACTCATCAGAGCCAAACGAGTTCACCACTCCATTTTCAGGCCTCATCTCTTATTCATCAGGTCCACACACTCCTGTTCCTCAACTGGAATTCTACTGTGAAAGGGGGAGAGAGAGAGAGAGAGAGAGAGAGAGAGAGAGTGGGGTGCAGTTTTACTAAAGCGTTGGTGGAAATTGCAGGCACAAATCTTCCATTTCATGCCTTGGGGATTTTTGTAAAAAAGTGTACAGAACGACATAATTGTGCTAACCTTTGTGCAGCTCACATACGGTTTGATCAGACTCTAAAAACGTTTAAGGCCTTAGTTGAGGCCTAATCGTTCCCACCTCTCTACAGTCCAGATGTGTGCACCGAGAGACTGCCGTGTCTGTCAGTGCTGTGTCCGAGTAAATCGTATTCAGTGAGATTGCTGAATCAATCCAGTGTGTAATGACCGGAACATAACCTTGTATATTTGTTATCCCGCCCTCTTCAAAGGGTAAACCCTCGAGCCCCCAGGCTCATAGGTGTGGTAGTTTAGGGAAAGAATGCATGAATGTTGGTAGAGCAGGACCATCCGCACATCTATTGTCATGTATAGCCCTGTCTAGTGTTTTCCTGCTGTCTGTGTTTCACTGTTTCCTTTGTTTGTCATGTATGTATGTATTAGCACATGGCTCTTTGTTATGTTTTGTTCCTGTTTCTTCCTTGTCTCTGCCTTTGCTCCACCCTCTCGTTGTGTCTCCTTTGTGGTCCCCCCCTCGTTACGAGTTCCCAGGTGTTTCTTATTTGTGTTGTCTTGATATAGTCCTTGTCAGTGGTTCCTGTTTGTGGGTCATTGTAGATATATGTGTGTAGACGTTTCTGGAGTTTGATATGTTTGTCCTTGGTTTTTGATTCCTGCTTTGTTCAGTGTTTAGTTTCTCTGTTCAGTGTTTAGTTTCTCTGATCATTGTTTAGCCTCTTTGTTCAGTGTTCAGTGTTTAGCCTCTCTGATTAGTGTTTAGCCTCTCTGTTCAGTGTTTAGCCTCTCTGTTCAGTGTTTAGCCTCTCTGTTCAGTGTTTAGTTTCTCTGATCATTGTTTAGCCTCTCTGTTCAGTGTTTAGCCTCTCTGTTCAGTGTTTAGCCTCTCTGTTCAGTGTTTAGCCTTGTTTAGCCTTCAGTCTTCTTGTTTAGTGTTAACCCCTTTGTTCTTGTTTAGTGTCCTAGCCCTGGTGTTAGCCCCTTTGTCTAGTTCCCTTGTTTTCATTAAAGTTTCCTGCAATTACCACTGTTCCTGTTTCTTGCTCCTTGACCACCGTTACACCCACCCTCGTGACATCTATAAATGAGGTGTTGTTGTTTTTTTACAGTTGAGGTAATGAACAGCATGCACAGTTAATAGAGTTAACTGACTGATTACAAAGTGTGGCCCATTCACTAAAGAGAGACTAAGAGTAAGCTGTGAGAGCAAGGACTGCACTGCTTGCTCCAAAATATTAGTTACATAGTGCAGATTCTGCAGTGCTGGGCCTGGATTAACCCCTCCTCTACTAATAGCTCAACTATTTAGATCTTTTCTAAATGATACGTGGTTGGTGGGAACTACTTTTTCTTCCGTCTGGATGAGTGCGTAATGCAGAAACACAGCGGCATGCTGCTCAGTCAGTCACTCACTCAGTCTGTAGACAGACACAATAGCAGAGCGTAAACGGAGCATGTGTGGAGCTATTTCGGTGCTGCAGACACACACTATCCAGGTACAAAGGGAGAAAATGTGGAGCTTTAAGCGGCAGTAAGCCTTGTTGCTGTTGGAGATGTTCAAATTAATAAATGTTTAACAAAAAAATGAATTTATGCTTCAACAAATAGCTGCATGAGTTGAGCTTGGAGTAATCACTGAGATAATCTCACATAGGCAAAAAATTATTCAGGTAAGGTTTCCTAAATAATTGATCATTTAAAGTGGATTAAGTGTAATTAAAGTGGACTAGGTGTAATTAAAATATACAGAGCAATTGTGATAAAACAGCCATGGTGAACTTTGAAAAATATATACTAGAAAAGATGGATAAAAATTACATTTTATTTATAAAATGTATATATTATTTACAGGGTGACACCATGGTGCTGCGGGTAGTGTCGCAGTCACACAGCTCCAGGGACTTGGAGGTGGTGGGTTTGATTCCCGCTCCGGGTGACTGTCTGTGAGGAGTGTGGTGTGTTCTCTCTGTGTCTGCGTGGGTTTCCTCCGGGTGACTGTCTGTGAGGAGTGTGGTGTGTTCTCACTGTATCTGTGTGGGTTTCCTCCGGGTGACTGTCTGTGAGGAGTGTGGTGTGTTCTCTCTGTGTCTGCGTGGGTTTCCTCCGGGTGACTGTCTGTGAGGAGTGTGGTGTGTTCTCCCCGTGTCTGCGTGGGTTTCCTCCGGGTGACTGTCTGTGAGGAGTGTGGTGTGTTCTCCCCATGTCTGCGTGGGTTTCCTCTGGGTGACTGTCTGTGAGGAGTGTGGTGTGTTCTCTCTGTGTCTGTGTGGGTTTCCTCCGGCTGACTGTCTGTGAGGAATGTGGTGTGTTCTCCCTGTGTCTGTGTGGGTTTCCTCCGGGTGACTGTCTGTGAGGAGTGTGGTGTGTTCTCCCTTTGTCTGTGTGGGTTTCCTCCGGGTGACTGTCTGTGAGGAGTGTGGTGTGTTCTCCCTGTGTCTGTGTGGGTTTCCTCCGGGTGACTGTCTGTGAGGAGTGTGGTGTGTTCTCCCTGTGTCTGCGTGGGTTTCCTCCGGGTGACTGTCTGTGAGGAGTGTGGTGTGTTCTCCCTGTGTCTGTGTGGGTTTCCTCCGGGTGACTGTCTGTGAGGAGTGTGGTGTGTTCTCCCCGTGTCTGTGTGGGTTTCCTCCGGGTGCTCCGGTTTCCTCCCAAAGTCCAAAAACACACTTTGGTAGGTGGATTGGCGACTCAAAAGTGTCCGTATGTGTGACTGTGTGTGTGTGTTGTCCCGTGAAGGACCGGCGCCCCCTCCAGGGTGTATTCCCACCTTGCACCCAATGATTCCAGGTAGGCTCTAGACCCACCCGACCCTGAATTGGATAAGCAGTTGCAGATAATAAATGAATGAATAATATATTATATTTACCAAACACATTAGGTGTATTTGCACAAAGTATCGGATTGGTATTGGATCTGTATCGCCGATACCAGCCTGAATTTTACTCAGTATTCAATCGGAAAGGAAATCTGTGTTATTGAACATCACTACCTATTACAGCTCTGTGAAACATCACAATGATTTTTGAAGCTTTTATTTTAGGGCAAACATACTGCCCACTGTTGCTTTAACTGAAAACGCCAGACCTAGGACATCTTTCACTTTAGCTTCAGTTTAAAGTCTCACTAGGTGTGCTGTTGAGAGACGTGCCTTGGTCATATATAGAAACTTTTCACACTTCGTATGTGCTCATAAATATGTGGGTCCAGTTAAAGGAAAAGAGTAAAGACCCAGGAAGACTTTCACTTCATATACTTTGTATGAAACAAATTCAGAGACACAGAGCATTGGCTGGAGCTTTGTATTTGGGGAAAAGAAGATAAAAATGAAATATAATAAAATAAAAGGCATCATTCTTATAACATCCCCAGGAGAGCTGGGCCGTCTATTTGCAGAAATGTGTGTGATCAAATGGCGTGGACAATGTTATTTTTTCCTCATTCTCTCCGTTTTTACTGCTCCTGAATCGCTGCAAGTAAAAAATATAAAGGAGAGAGTAATGGACGTTGAAGACAGGCTTCTCTCTTCTCCGTGTTTTAGCGTAAGGCTGTGAAAAGAGTCTAAAAGCTGCTGCTCTGATGACTTCTCTCCTGCAGCGAGACGCGTGATATGTTTAGATTTTTTTTCCCTCTGCTCTTCTCTGACAGAAGGAGCTGACTGTATGGACCGCTGTAGCTCATCTTCTTCATCCTCCTCCTCCTCCTGCTGAATCCATTCTGGCTCCTGGATGACCCAGATACTAAAAACATTCAGAAACGAGTGCAGGGGAAAAATGATTGAGACAGGCTGAAAAACTCGGAGAAATGTCTCTATTTTTCATTTCTCTCTCTCTCTCTCTCTCTCTCTCTCTCTCTCTCTCTCTCTCTCTCTCTCTCTCTCTCTCTGCCACCATACCAGAGTCCATATGAGTCTCTCTCACACTTTTCTGTCCCTTGTCTCTTTCCTTAGAAGAGGGCCCTCTCCCTCTCTTTCCATTTTCAATGTCTACCAGTCAATTACTGTTCCTGGTTTCTTTGTCCACTGTTTAGTTCTTTTTTTCTGTCCTCAATTTCTCTCAGACGTTTTTGTCATTCCTTTTCTTTCTTTGTCTCTTCATCTCTGTATCTCATTCCCTCTTTGTTTCTTTCCCTCCCTCCAAAGTGCGCTCTCTCTCTCTCTCTTTCACCTATTGCTTTTAGACTCTCACTCTTTGGTATAACCATTCTGACAGGGGCAATGAGGAAGGCCAAAAATTTGTGGACACCTCCTCACTCTACATGTCTTCTGAACGCAAGGTTATTAGTAGAGTTTACCCCTGCCCTCCAAATGACTCACATGTCATTACATGAGCTAATAGCAGGAAGCGACAGCAGACATAAAGAGAGACACAGAGAGGGAGAAAGAGAGACAGAGACAGAAGGTGAGGTCACACAGGATGACATACGTTCTGCAGTGAATCTGCTGTCATTCTGATCCAGGGCCACGCCGACTTGCATATTCCACCTGTCAATCACATCAGAGCACAGTCCCCACCCCCTCAGTCAGAAAGAGCCGAGGGGGCCGCCGTGTGTCTGTAGCATCGAGCTTCTTCTAACAGCATTATAGGAATGATTCAGCGTCTGTGAAAACATCCCTGTCACACAGAAAGTGTGTGTAGGGTTTAAAACAGCCACAACATTAGAACCACTGACAGTGGAACAGAATAACAGTTATAAACTTCACACAATGGCTTGAACCACTTCACACACACACACACACAAACACACACACAGAGAAGTAACAAACAGAATCATGGCATGTTCCTACACTATATTTGTTTAATTGCTATAACATAGTACTATTATGAAAGGCCTATGGCATTTAAACCATACACTTACTTGCAATAACTTGTGGTCTTTGGAGTTTTGTTCCTGCTCTAACCAGGGAATTCCCAACAATGTATGAACAGAACAACAGTTTGGGGAAGAGTAACAGCATTGAGAAACTAACAGTGATGTTAAGTTGGTGATGTTTTGGCAGTAGACACTGTTATATTGCAGGGTATTCATTGATAAAGCTGGAGTAGTTGATTTTGTAGGAACCAGAAAAACAGAAAAAAATTATCCCTATGTTAAGCTTTAAAGAGAACGTCTACAATTGTGGGCAAATTTCTGTGTCTTTTAAGGGTAATGATATGTTTTAAGGAAAATAATGATTGCTGTTTGTACGCGCCTGAAGTTGAACTTGTCTGTGAGGTTTTATTCACTGTTTGAATTGCCACAGAAACTACTTTCGGAAATGACATTAGTCGTCTCCTAAGATCGGACACGTTTCCACCTTAAATGATCTGAAACAGCAAAAGTAATTTAATATTAATTACACACAGATCAGGAATAAAGCAATATTAGGGGGACCAGATCTGAGATGGTGAAAAAGAGGACACGTCTCCGGGGGGAGGGGGACGACTACTGACGTGCAGACTGACCAATTAAATGTTTACAGAGAAGGTTATCGACCAATAACGGTAGCTCTACAGTCAGACCGTCCAATCAGAAGATTTTAGGCTACTTCACCACGCCCCCTTCTCACTCAAGCGAACCAATCGGAGTAGGGGAGTGAACCAATCGGAGCGAACGAAACTTCTCGAAGTTCTATGTAAGCTCTAGAAAAACAAAATCCCGGACGTTTGTGAAATTCCGCACGGACATTTTTTTTTAAGTCTAAAAAAGAGGACATGTTCGGGTAAAAGAGGACGTCTGGTCACCCTACGCAATATCCTTGTTTCAGTTTATGTTTTTCTACATTTGGAGTTCTCTCCATTGTCTAAAAATACTTCAGATATCTGTGCCATGAGCAGAGAGAGGGACTAGCATACCGGACCCTTTGGTTTTAATCATTTACGGGCACTGGGGATTTGTATATACATTAGGCCAGGTTTAAGCACACAGACAGACTGGAGAGCAGTTTGATGACAATCATGAACTTTGTCTTTAAAACATAGGAAAGATTTGTAAGTCACACAGATTTGTGTTACACCAAACCTTCTGGCACCATCCACCTACCTCCTGTCTCATTCGCATGTAAGAAAACCCCCAACAGTGTCCGCTTGGGTTTGCCTTCTGGTTCCATCCAATCTGTTCTTGGATGTTTTCTATTCAATTCAAATTTAGTTTGACTGTATCAAGGAAAACCTGCCTCAGCACATGAGGAAACAAGCCTCAAAAAGTGAAACCCTTCCTCTTCTGGTCAACACTTGAGAGCAAAACAACAAGACAGCAATAAGACAGAATACACACAAACATTATATACAGGGGGTCCTCGACTTACGACGTTGATCCGGTCCTACGTCGCGTCGTAAACCGATTTTCGGTGTAATTTGGAACATACGTACATACTGTACGTAAATAACATACTGTAAGCACTTATCCTATCCTCCTCGGTCCAGAGCCGCGTAATCCGTGTATGACGCAAAACAAATTAATTCAAAATAAGGCTTTATACAGTAAATGAGAGATGTGTCGTAACCACGAAACATCGTAACTCGGGACTGACGTAACCCGAGGACCTCCAGTATAAAGAGTTATAGTAATTTACTGATTACTCTCGGGATTTAAAAAATATTACAAGAATTACAGCAAAAAAAAAAAAAAAAAATTATATAACAAATCACCTACTCCAGCTTTAAATTAAATTGTTTAAAAGGGGACATATTTATAATACCCCTTTTTCTACAAGTGATCACAGTTCTGGGATCTTACTGAAACATCTGTGACCTGCTTTGTTCAAAATGTCAGAAGTATGAAACCACAAACCCTGGTTCAATGGCTGATTCAGGGAGAAAGCGCCCAGGAGTAAAGAGTGAAGAGCAGTGCGGAGCTTTGGTTATTAGCCGTTCTTGCTCTTGAGGAAACCTATGCAGACACAGAGAGAACCCTGGAGCTGTATGGCTGCGACACTACCTGCTGTGCCCCCATGCTGCCTTCCAACAAATCAGAATAACTCATTTTATCCCATGTTCTCAGACTTAAGAGACCACCTGTGCATGTGCAGTGAACAAGTGACTGTGTAAGAAGTCCCCTACGGAGGCCGCTGTATGTTTGTGGTGTGTAATAATACACTGAAGTGTTCCTATGAGACATCATTGACTGGAACTTTCTGTTCACTTAAGAGAGAGAGAAAAAAAAGACAAGTTCAGCCTTGGATTCAAATAGAAAGCTTCTTCATTGACATCCTTTACAAATTATTCAGATGTACTTAATGTTCCCACTTATTTGCGTCCAGACACAAAGGCTTTAATCATTCCATCAATCGTAATAATGAATGAAAGCCACTGGCAGCGACAGCAGATTTAGAAACGTCTTGTACCACTATGTTCTGCTGTTGTTTTTTTATGCCTCTTTAATCACAACCTGACTAGAACACACACTCACTCACATACACTGGCCACTTTATCAGAAACACCCATTATGAACTCCTAGGGATTGGTCATTTTATTAGAAACACCAACACTCTGTGTCCAGTCACTGGCCTCTTTATTAGAAACACCCACTTTGTACTTCCAGGTACTGGCCACTTTATTAGAAACACCCGCCATGTTTTTAGAACCACTCAACTTATGTTCCCACTGCTGCTGCACAGCTTATCAGTGCCGTGGTGTGTATTCATTAATATTTTTATAATTTTTTATTTAACGTTACACCTATATAGTGCCTTTCTAGAAACCCAGTCAACACGCAACTTTCAATCCACACACACGAAAAGCTGCAGCCAAATGCGCACAGTGTACTCTCGACCAGGAACGACCGTCCACCTGGAGGACTGCATCGGGCACTAGGGTTTCACCCAGGACAGAGAGCCAATCCATATCTGGGCTCACACACATTCTCTCACACATACAGACATTCATTCACATACACACTCATTCACTCACACACTAGTACAGTTATTAGAGAAGCCAATTCACCTAACCTCCATGTTTGTTGGACTGTGGAAGGAAAATGGAGACCCCGGATGAAACGGGAAGAACATGGACACTCCACCCAAATAGGACTTGAACCCAAGCTGCCAGCGCTGAAAGGCTAACGTGCTAGATATTACTCGGGTGATGGGTCAGCGGTGACACTGAGACAACACTGACAAACTGAAAAAAGAATGAATGTTAAGAGGATTATTTATTTTTCATAAAGGTAATTGGCTTGTTATAACCATTATTATGTTTAACCTATTCCTTATTGTTATTAAGGCTAATGGCAGGATATAATATCTTATTTTTATGCTGCACATAAGCAACAGTTGTAAGTATTTATGAGAAAACACCAAGAAGTTTGGACTTTCTTAGGTTAATTTGTTTATTTGGCTCACTTATTCATTTTCTCAATTACAGGACCCTGCCCACACAGAGAGAGCATAAAACTACTGTGTCTTTGTTCCTCTGGCCACACTGTTACAAACATAATCCTTGTGTATCCACTCAGCTTGTATTTCTACTGCTGCTGCACAGTTATCAGGACACTTCTATTCATCACTGGTCAATTATGGCCACGGGAAAACTGTTTTGGAGATATTAATTGGGCGGTGGATCAGTCTCAGCTTAGTGAGTTTTAGAATAATAAAAGAAACGTAATAGGAACTATTCATGTCCATGAAGATATTTGAGAAAAGCTATTCCTCATTACTATTCAAGCTAGCGGCCAGTTGTTATAGCTCTGCTGCACACAATAAACAACAATGGCAGTAAGAAGGTTGTAAGGAAACAGAAGTTTGGGCTGACAGCTCTTCTCATCCCTGAACATGTTTGTGTCTCACTATTTTATTTTTTTAATAATCTCAATTACAGCGCCTTGGCCACAGTGTTGCAGTTTGTAAAACTATGGTGCCTTTGTTGCTCTGGTGCCTTTCAGACACAGACAGGTGTGTATCAGAGCTGAGGCTTTAAAAGAGTGTATTAAAACTGAGAAACTTCAAAAGCCCCCTGTATCTGAGGTGTGGTGGGACAGCTTTACGGAAGTCTGCCAAGGAGACGAGGGTTATACACACACACATACAACACCTCGAAGTGACAGATTCACTGTGTGTCAATCACTAACTCAACTCCCACACTCCCAGCTTGCGTGGCACAGCCAGGTAATAGGGAACAACAGTTAAAGCCTGCTATTAACAAACCTTACACTGTCAATCAATACACACATACACACACACAAACAGTGCAGCAGAATGGCAGTCATATTAATCAGAATAACCTTTCATTCTACTCCATTCTGAACATCACTTTACTCAGATTTCAGAGATTAAAGACATTGCTCAACAGAGGTGGGTGGAAAGTAACAAATTACATTTACTCGTGTTACTGTAACTGAGTAGTATTTGTCTGTGTGTGTGTGTGTGTGTGTGTACTTTAACTTTTTAAGTAGTTTTTAAAATAAGTAACTTTACATTTACTTAAGTACATTTTGCGTTACATATTGTACTTCACCACATTTTAAATCACATACGTTACTGAGTAAATATTTAAATAAAAATGCAAGAGAAATCATTATACACCGGAAACTACCAGAGTGAATAATGGGCTAGAGAGCAATCTACTGTTAAAATGACAATAAAAAAGGAGACGGACAAGTCCTTCACCGGTGCAGACCCAGCTGAGTGCGAAACCCCGTTGAATTCTGAGTTACTCTGAGGTAAGAAATTTAACCCTGGCCATATTTAAGGGACCACTTCGGCTTCAAGTGCAAGAACGTCGACATCTTTATAATGCAGTGTGAGCTGTGTTTGCCAAGAGAGGATTAGCAGCTAATAAAAACCTAACATCAAACATGCGCATGTAGAGCATGTACAGGTTTAATAATAGTTTTATTGGGAGTTAAAAATAAGTTTTCCTATTTTAGTAAGAGGCTCAAATGAGCAAAAAATACATCAGTGTGTGTTGGTTGGAATTGAACTGTTTCCTCTATTTACCTCTTTGTGTTACGACTCGATCTGCACCAATTTATTTATCTTCCATACTTTAGAGTTCTATGTGTGTATTAACATACTTCCAAGCTAGGAACCTGCTTGTAACATATTATTAAACATATATATATATATATATATATATATATATATATCAGTGGCGATTGCTCTAAGACTGCAAGGGAAGCTCAGCTTCCCCTAAAATGTCACAAACGCTCAGCTTCTGCATGATGATTGGATGATCTGTCTGAGGCTGAATCTCTTTTTGATTGACAGCGAAATGAGCGAATCAGCGATCCTTTGGTGTAAAGGTCTGTGGGAGCACAGGCGGACAGACGTCACATGGGCCAAGGCCATTTAAGCAGCCTAGCTCTGCTGGCCCTTGAGAGGACACTAGTCAAGTCCCTGGAAAAGACGCCTTGTTGGTACGACAGGGTCACAGATCATTTCCTTAAAAAGGAATGGAGGGTAGAATTTACGTATAAATAAACCGACACATTTTATGATGGAGGCCGAAATTGAGCTTCCCCTCCTTGAAAGACCAGCATCAGCCACTGATATATATTTGTTGTTTTGAAGTGGGTATATATGAAGTACATGTGATCATTAAATGCATTAGCAAAAGTAGACAGCACTCAGCAGTCTTCCAGTTCACAGGAGTAGACTGGAAGAAGACTGTGATCTGGAAGAAATCTGAATGCGGTCTGCTGTGGGTAATACACTGACTAGGCATAAGTACCTCATACATACCCACTTCAAAACAACAGAAATATCTCTTTAATAATCATGTTTAACTGTAATAATGTTCATATCCTCAGGCCTCTCCATGAGCAGTTTATTTAATTTGTAAAATTATTCCATTATATGGCACGGTGGTGCAGCAGGTAGTGTGTAAGTCACACTGCTCCAGGGACCAGGTTTGGTGTGTTCTCCCTGTGTCCCTGGAGGTTTCCTCCAGGTGCTCCGGTTTCCTCCCACAGTCTAAAAACACTCACGCGTTTTTCATAACAATCGTGAACGTCACTTTTATCCACCACTGATTAACTTGATTAATTATCTTGTTCCCACATCATACTTATCTTTTGCCCATTCCCTATGTCATTTACTTGATTATATTGTTCCCATATTTTAGCAACTTAACTGGCTATTCCCATACTTTACAAATTTAGTACTTTTCTTGATAAATTATCTTGCTCCCACACGTTACATTTATGGCCATGGCAGAGAAATAACTGGAATTCATTTTTATAAGCTCCCTGTGAAGGACTGGCGCCCCCTCTGGGGTGTTCCCTCCGCAAACCTGAACTGAATAAGTGGTTACAGACAATGAATGAATGAATGAATGAAGTCTTTATAGGCCTTATGTATGTTTATAGCAGGTGTCACATAGATTTATGTAGCAAAAACAACATCTACAGTAACGTTATATCAAATGCATATTTTGTCTTACTACTCACCAACCACTTTATTAGACTTGTACAGTACACGTATCACAAGGGGTAAACCTACTTCAGTTTTTTTGTACCTCATGAGCAACACAAAATGGTTTGAGAAGACCAATTTTAACCTGTTGTTTTCTCAGCATGTGGTCTATCAAAATAATAATCCCTAAATATCTGCCAAGCAATCGAGTCTGAGTTGAGAGACACCATGTATCAGGTTAGCAGTAATTGACAGTGAAGAACGTCTTCAAATGGGCTTCTAAAATTTGCTTTAATCTTTCCTTCCCTCGATGAAAGACTGAAAGGAAACTTCAGTAAAACATCCCCATTATGTGCATGTATGATGACTCAGAGCAGACCTGGGTTCTTTCGGTTCAGTAATTAGCCTGTTGTGTGGCAACACTGCAGTGTGAGAGCATGTTTCTCTGAGAGCCTGTGAATACATGTCACTCTAAACAAATGAACTCTCTGCCAGGTTAAGAGCTCCAGCTTCTCTCCACATTCACACTTTTAACACGGCGGATTCAACCTCCATACATATTTCATTCCTGTAAAATATTTGGCACTCTCTGAAAAGTCTGTAAAAGACTCACAGCAAGAATATCGTTGAGCTGCAGAGACGAGAAAATTCCAAACTTAATGTCTGGGGCAGTTACTTAAACAAATTAAATATCTACATAAACCTAGTCTTATCAAACACCTTAATAAGATCTGTATACAGGATGTTATCAATGAACTGTAAACAGATGTAGAGTTAAGTTCTGTGTTACACGACCTTGGTCGATATTAACACTGCAGTGTGTAGAAGGCTAGTAACATATAGAGAGTAGTTAATCTGCACATTATCAGTCTTCTGAAGCGTTCATTTGCTGAAAAATTGTCAAGGATTTAAGGTTTATTTCCATTAATGAATCATAATGAATGCTCATTTCTGCCATTAAAAAAATATACAGAGACATAATAGTATCTGTACGACTTTATTACTTTGTTACTGGTTTTGCAAGGTGTGAGGCATTCTCACACTTAGTGTTTCTTAGTAGTAACTGTAAGAGAAACAACACAGTGGGCCACAGAACAAGCTGTTACAGCTTTTATTCCAACATTCGTAGAATTGTCTGTTCCATCTTAAAAGACAAGCATTCTACTGCTACCGCTAATGTTCTGAACCATTTAAGGTGGAATGTAGTCTCAGGTTTGTGCTATTCTACTGATCTTCAACTCCCTCTGCTGTGATTAGAGGCAACACTGACTAGTCTTTCTGTCTAGGTTTTTTTTTCTTTGTGGATCTACACAAATAGCAGTGCAAACAATAACCACAGCGAGATGTACAGCCATTTTTATCTAAATCTCCTAGGGAACGTGAGTCACGTGTTTGGTTCAGGAGATTGGGGTCATGAAGTGTATTTTCTCCTTTTCTCCTACGTTTAGTATGTGCCTGACATTTTTCCATTCATTCATTCATCCATTATCTGTAACCGGTTATCCAGGGTTGAGGTGGGTCCAGAGCCTACCTGGAATCATTGAGCGCAAGGTGAGAAGCCAGTCCTTCACAGGGCAACACACACACTCACACATTCACTCACGCACTGACACCTACAGACACTTTTGAGTTGTCAACCCACATACCAACGTGGGTTTTTGGACTGTGTGAGGAAACCGGAGCACCCGGAGGAAACCCACGCAGACACAGGGAGAACACACCACACTCCTCACAGACAGTCACCCAGAGGAAACCCACACAGACACAGGGAGAACACACCACACTCCTCACAGACAGTCAGCCGGAGGAAACCCACACAGACACAGAGAGAACACACCACACTCCTCACAGACAGTCACCCGGAGGAAACCCACACAGACACAGGGAGAACACACCACACTCCTCACAGACAGTCACCCGGAGGAAACCCACGCAGACATAGGGAGAACACACCACACTCCTCACAGACAGTCACCCGGAGGAAACCCACACAGACACAGACAGAACACACCACACTCCTCACAGACAGTCACCCGGAGGAAACCCACGCAGACACAGGGAGAACACACCACACTCCTCACAGACAGTCACCCGGAGGAAACCCACGCAGACACAGGGAGAACACACCGCACTCCTCACAGACAGTCACCCGGAGGAAACCCACGCAGACACAGGGTGAACACACCACACTCCTCACAGTCACCCGGAGGAAACCCACGCAGACACAGGGTGAACACACCACACTCCTCACAGACAGTCACCCGGAGGAAACCCACGCAGAGACAGAGAGAACACACCACACTCCTCACAGACAGTCACCCGGAGGAAACCCACGCAGACATAGGGAGAACACACCACACTCCTCACAGACAGTCACCCGGAGGAAACCCACACAGACACAGAGAGAACACACCACACTCCTCACAGACAGTCACCCGGAGGAAACCCACGCAGACACAGAGAGAACACACCACACTCCTCACAGACAGTCACCCGGAGGAAACCCACGCAGACACAGAGAGAACACACCACACTCCTCACAGACAGTCACCCGGAGGAAACCCACGCAGACACAGGGAGAACACACCACACTCCTCACAGACAGTCACCCGGAGGAAACCCACGCAGACACAGGGAGAACACACCGCACTCCTCACAGACAGTCACCCGGAGGAAACCCACGCAGACACAGAGAGAACACACCACACTCCTCACAGACAGTCACCCGGAGCGGGACTCGAATCCACAACCTCCAGGTCCCTGGAGCTGTGTGACTGTGACACTACCTGCTGCACCACCGTGCCACCGACATTTTTCCAGCCTTCATAAAAATAAAAAAAATCTGGAAAACAGTTGTGTAGTGCAAGAAACCCAGTCTGATTATAATCTGCTCTGAAAGTCTTAGTTTATTCAAGTCTTAAGACAAGATACACCTGGGAACTTATCAAGACACATGACATTAGAAACATGACCAGTGTAACACAAGGACAGGAAGATCACATGGCAAAGGGGAACACAAATAGGAGCCAAAACATAACAGAACATAAAACAGAACCAAGCACCTCTTACAGACACATACATAGATGGAATTAAGACTGTATAATGCACTGCAGAAAGGTTACCTCTCACCTTTCTCTTTGAATAAAGTCCATGAAATGCTATTTAAGAAAAGAAAAAAAAAAACGTGCTCTTTATTCGCTGTTATATCTCACCCTTTGACAAATTCTACTGTAACAGGAAAATCACTTATGCACATTTTCTGTCCATGACTTTAATCTTGTGGCTGATCACTAAAAAAATCTGCCAGAATATGACTCAAGTACTGACATAAAATACTTAGATGCCTAGTTATTTTTGAACACTTTTATACAGGAATGTTAAACCACAGAGTAAGAGCTGCCTGGTGTGAATTAAATACTGATTGCATATGAGGACACCATGACTGATCAGAGGTGAGTGCTCAGAAGATTCATATTTTGTCATTCCGCTGATGTAGCTGTGGGCACCAGCTGGGATCAATCGCACGCCCTTGAATCAAGAGCCGAATTTTCTCAGCGTGGCCCTAGCACCAGCCCCTTAATCACAGCCTGATTACTGTAAGATGGTGGAGTATCACTCGTACGCTCTCGCAGACAATTAAGATTACCTTAGAGCCAGGATCATCAAATAGATCCGGCCCATGAGCCTGATCCAGACTCAGCCTATTCTCCAAAAGCGTCTTATCAGATTTATTACAATTATGCAGGGCTTACCAAAAAAAAAAAAAGAAACAGGGAACACTGTTCTGTTACCAGCTTCTGTTGGAATGTTTTATCTAGAGGATGCTGAGGAACTAATAATCTTTTTTTCTATAAGATACCAGCCACAGCACAAAGCCTTAATAAGAAATATGGAGTGTTTGGTACGGTTTCATTTGAACTGTTATTTAGGTGTATATTTAAAAAGGAATCTTTATGATTACCATTGCAAATACCTTAAAATACCACATGGAAGACATTAGCAATCACCTGAAATACCTCAGCCACTATCTAAGCAACATTACCTTACCTGCCACCCTGATGACCACTTGAGCCACCATTTGATAAACATTGGCTATTTCACTGTAAACTATACAGGTCACTTTATAATTCCCATAGCAACCACCTGAAATACCATTGCAAGCACCATACCAACCACCTGGAAGAACTCAGTAACCACCTGAATTACCTGTGTTACCATAGCAACGACCTAAATACACCTGAGCAATAGCGGCTATTAAATTAACACTCTCCCTTATTCTGAGCAAAACGTTGCCAGTTTCTCCAAGCACCTCTCTGTGATTAGTAAACATGTTTCAAGTTGTATATATGCACTGATCCACGCTGGAAATTCTTCCTGAAACATGGACATGTAAAGCTTCCGGGGAGCCATGATGAATGTGTATGTTTGTGGAAATGTAGGGGTTCTGGCCCGAAAACTATTATGTCACAACTGGAACAGAAACATCAGTATTTCCAGGTATCTCCAGAACTGTTTGCTATATGTTCTTATATGTACCATGACATTATGCTGCTTCGTTCTTCAGTTTTAATGGAGAGAGTACTGAAGGCTTGAAAAGCAAAAATACTTGGCGTATTCTGAGAGACACTTCACGTTTCACAGGTTCACAGATGGCAAATACAAGGATGAGTGACACATTTGTGTGTACTGGCAAGAAAACAGTAGTTTAGTTTAGGCTCTACAAGTACAAATGAATTGCATATTAAAACCAGTTGGCTTAATAAAATGTGCCACAAGTGGACAGTTTGTTCTATGTAAACTCACTCAAAGTTATGGTGAGGAATAGCAGCAAAGTGCAGGATTTGAAAGGTTCGTATATTTTAAAATAATTTTTAAAAAGATATTAAAAAATGAAACACATTTTTATTTCTCCATCATTTCAAAGTAAAGTCCTAAAATGTTCTTAGATGTGTGTTTGCATAGCAGGGGTATATTTCATCCCCAGTCTTTCTGAGCACAAGTCATTGGAGTCGACATTGGGCTGTGCGCTGTGCTGGACGCCTCTGGACTCCCTGAGTGCATTTGGGCTGGAGCTGAGCAGAAGTGGGCACAGATGGTTTTTCCATCAGCGTGATGAGGTTCATCTGGGGTCTCGCATCTCACTCCCAGCTTTATTTACATCTCCCTGTGTCCTGCTGGCCCTGTGGACGCTGGGAAAAGGCCCGGGCTGCCCACTGGGGCTATAAAAAGAACAGAGGTCTGATAGGGTGAATTTTGGCATGGATAATTTTATAGTCTACTTTTATTGCATTTAGAGAAAAAAATATTTCAATTAGCTTAATTTAACAAGGGAAATAAGCTGCTAAAATTCTAATCCTTGATGTGTTGGTCAGAGTCAGCCAGGAGCTTTGCATCTGTAAGACAGGGGTTATGGTATACCTTTCACCTGACACCAAATTCTCACTCCAAGATCAGGTAAATGTCCAAACATTTTACTGTACAGGGAAGAATA
Organism: Hoplias malabaricus; assembly: GCF_029633855.1. Lineage (NCBI taxonomy): Eukaryota > Metazoa > Chordata > Actinopteri > Characiformes > Erythrinidae > Hoplias > Hoplias malabaricus. Next base: position 16,145,077 of record NC_089803.1, on the reverse strand, counting down.
AACAGATCTTTTAATGGGAGTCAATGAAACAAGATTCTGTTTCAACTAATTTGTAAAAAAAAAAAAAAAACAAACAAACAAACACTGGAGCCATTTTTCATTCATTCATTCATTTGTGTTCTCCAACTGCTTCATCCTGATGAGAGCTGTGGTGGTAGAGAAACCGTGAAGGAGGACACAATCAAAGAAAAAAACCCAATATGCTTATGAGACAGTAATAAAGTTAAAGTTAGATATAAACAAGTTAAAAATATGTTATAATGTATTAAAGTTGTAAATATGTATTATACATATCATATAAATTAGAAATAATAAAGAAAATCTGAACAATTCTCACCTATGGCTGCTCAATATCGGCCTACATCATAAAATGTGTCGGTTTATTTATACGTAAATTCTACCCTCCATTCCTTTTTAAGAAAATGATCTGTGACCCTGTCGTACCAACAAGGCGTCTTTTCCAGGGACTTGACTAGTGTCCTCTCAATGGACAGCAGAGATAGGCTGCTTAAACGGCCTTGGCCCATGTGAAGTGTGTCCGCCTGTGCTCCCACGGATCTTTACACCTTCGCTGTCAATCAAAAAGGGATTCAGCCTCAGACAGATCATCCATTCATCATGCAGAAGCTGAGTGTCCGATGGGCGGGACAAAGTCCAGCATTTATCCAATGACTCGTCTCGTTTCGCTGTACTTCGCTGTTTCGCTATTGAACTCTGTGGACACTCAGCGTCCTCACTGTTTAAAGAACTGTAAAACTGCGGGAATGATTGAGAGGAAAGCCACGTCTTTACCAGTGATAAGAAGCTGAATCTGAACAAAAGTTGAGTGTGTTGTAGTGCATTTTTATTCAATGACATGTACACACAACAGTATATATTTGATCACTTATTTTTTTACATTTTATGGAAAGCTGAGCTTCCCTTGCAGTCTTAGAGCAATCGCCACCGGTGGATCCAGAGCCTACATGGAAATGTTGGCCTCAAGACAGAAACACCCCATGGACAAGGTGCCAATCCATCTGGGGACAGGGATTTAAATACTGAGAAATGTGGGTAAAACAAACCATATACTGACTACAGCAGAGTTGGTAAATTCCAAATCCTGAAAATAAAAACCATTCCAGAATTTAACTGCCCTGAATCCTCTGAGGCTGCTTTAAGATCCTGAAAAGCATTTTATTTTCATCACATCTGAACGTACATTAACATACGTGACTTTTAATAGCACTTTTTTTAGACTTTTGTTAAGTGCTTTACATTTGTAGAAATTGGGCGTCACCTCAACTACCACCAATGTGAAGCATCCCGCCAGATGATGCAATGGCAGCCAGTCCACACATCAGCTCTTAGATAAAGATGTGACAGTGCAATGCTGGGAACACATCCTGGACAGAGCACAAATTCATCCACACACTCACCCACATGCTTATAACTGTGGACAATTTCACATAGAGACTCCACCTACCAGCATGTACTGCATGCTCGGTCTGTGGGAGGAAACTGGAGCACCTGGAGGAAACCCACACAGACACAGAAACACACCACTACTGCAAGCAACACAAAGTCAACCAGACATTGAATTATTTGAAATTAAATTAAAATGATGCTTCAAAACAGAAGTCTTTTAACAGGAAACTAGCTAGTTTTCAGTTTGTATTTTGTGGTATTACATTTTCTTTCCACCCCAAAACTTACATAGTGCAGTTTCTGCAGTGCTGATGCCAGAGTAGTAACAGACAGAGGCACTACTCTCACTATTGCAGCTCAGTAAAGCATCACAATGTTTTTTAAAAGTTATAAGTTTAAAGTAGAAATATAACTTAATGTTAATAATCATTAAAAGGAACACTAAGTAAGATGTGGTATTTTTGCTCCTGGGTTCCCCCTACAGTTGCAGAGTGTAATTACTTTTTACAGCAATGCGCTGAAAATATGTTTCCCTGGTTTCCCACCAGTGAAGTTTCAGCAGTGATGAGCCTGGAACAGCAAAGGCAGAAGCTCTGTTCTCCCTATTACTGAGCAGTGAGCATCACAATGATTTTAAAGGTGTACTATTAAGATAAAAATACTACATATTGGGCTGCTTGTGTAATTTGCGCTGCGTGATGAACAAAACTATGTGTTTTGCTCTGAGACACAACCAACCACCTCCCACCTACATTCACTCCCATCCAAACTGTGTCCAATGCTTATTGTTGGAGCTACATATTTTCTTTTCTCCATGGTGGTTTTCTCCAGTCTCCTAAAAACAGAAGTGGTAATGTAAAAGGGGCAGTTGTGGTGGTCTACCAGTTCTTGCATGGGTGCTGAGTGTTACATTTCTCTATATCTTTTAATCATATTTTGAACCCTTTCTGGGACCACTTGTTGTTACTGATTAAGCTTTGAATTTCCTCTTCACCAACGTTGAGAGGCATTTAAAGCCATTTGCAATTCATTCATTCATTTACATGCAACGGCGGTCAAGTTCGGGTAGATCCAAAATAACTGGGTACAGGAAAGATACACACCTTAGAGCACATCTAGCTCTAGTGATTTCAGGTCAACTCCTACTCCCCAGAGTTTTTACTCCATCACACTGCAGTGTCAAAAGGGGGTTATGTTTCAGCTGTGAACACTCAAAGAATTATTTGGTTCTTGTCTATGCTTCAGAGGCTCTTAGGGCTTCATGCCTCTATAGTTCTCCCTCCTCTCAGAGCAGACACATTAAACCTGAGGGATCATGGTTCGGTTTGGTTCTGCTGCTTTCATACATAGGTATATAAAAGTACTTCTTTAACCAAGTTCCTGTATTGCACCAGAAAGGTAACTACTGTTATTAATAAAGAAACCCTCTGTCAGTTCTCTGTTGAACACTTTCTGCTAGGACTCTAACATCAGCATGACTCATTTCACCAAGTGAAATGCCACAGTAACTGCTAATGCTCCAAGCATTCAAGGCTAGGGAACACGGCTGTCTGCAGGGATCCTCACGTCATCGTCTGGAGATATCACTCCATGACAAACCCAGCCCAGAGCAACAATTTCCACAAACAAGCTGTCTGTCCTCCAGCTCCGGCCCCTACGTAGACGACTCTGTGCCTTGGCGACACACCGAAAAGCCCCCTGGCTGTAAGCAGGTCTAAAGTGCCAAATCCCAGAGCTGAGCTGGCTGTCTTCTGGAGGAGGATGAGGAGGAGAAGGAGAAGGTACTACTGGCCCACAGTGTCAAATCTCCAGTTATATTTCAGCAGTGCAACCAAAGCCAAAGATCCCATGCAACAGAGAGAGGAGGAAAAAGAAAACTTGGCAGAAGAGCTCTCTAAGCTCTGAGGAACATGAAGACATCAGCGGGAGATAAGACGGACAGAAAGCACCAGAGCCATATGAGACAAGTCTATCCAGTACTATCGTTCATCCAGAGGGGAGAGACAGCAAGAGAGAGAGAGAGAGAGAGAGAGAGAGAGAGAGAGAGAGAAAGCTGAATTTGGCTGATCAATCATCCTACACACACCCCCCTCCCCGCAACACACCCAACCACGATTTCCCTCAGGAATAATCACTAGGGCCAAGATTGTTGTAAATTGATTTGGACAAGCTCAAGCTGCATTCTGTATCTTTCCAGCAGCAGCACAGCGCATTCATAACACAGACGCACTTATTGATCTCATATCGAATGCCTGCAAAATGCCAGACTCACTGTAGGACAATTAATGAAGGATTTGTCCGCTAGAGAAATGTGATTAGAACATCTGGGATTTTAAAAAAAATAATAATTTAAAAAGAGATATGCCGTATTAATTTAAGCGCTACCATGTCCATATCACTGTGGTCCTAAGTACACAAACTATTTCATATTTTGACAGCTGCCCTTCACCTTCAGCATTTTTAAGATAATGGGATTAGCTTTAAGTATTTCTAGGTTACATGAAAAAAATGATAACCCATTAATTACAGCACACCCAAAGGGAAGTGTGCATTGGAATTGGAGCTCTTTAGACTCTGAGGAGAACACTAAAAAATAAATGTCAGCATTAGAGTTATCAGTGAGAGGGAGGGGCTGATGTAATGCTTAGGAAATTCTAGGGGGAAACAGTCGAATTCCATGTTTATTTGGGATAAAGGATACAACACAAGTCAATTGTTTGATTTGCATCAATTTGCAAGACTTTGCTGACTGTTACGAGACCATTAGCCAGTTATAATTAACCTGAGTAGGTTCTTCTTTACTAAACAGGAACAAGAACAGAATAGCACCATGAAAAAACACAAAACAACAGACTAAACATAACACAAGAAAACCATAATAACACGGGAAGGAGAGAACAACCTAAGACTAATACAAGACAACAAAATAAGTAAGGGCCAAGTTTTTGTTCATGTTTTGTTACACTGTATACATTAGCAATGTCCCTTCGTCCTATTGGGAGTGAAGGAACAGCACTGTTCTCCTATCTCAAGCCACGGCTGAGTTGCCCTTGAGCTAGACACCCAACACACAACTGTTCCCGAGGCACCCGCTACAGATGGGTTAAATGCAGAAGATATATTTTGTTGTATGATGCTCAATGACAAATAATTGCACATTGCCATTCTCTTTCCCATGTAAGGGATGTAGCTGTTAGCTGCCTGTAGCAGTACAACCGATTGTGACAAAGGTAACCCTAAACCCAGCCTCACGTTATCTTTTATCCTGACAGTTTTTCCATTTGTTTCAGTTATTGTTTCTCTTTGTGTGTTACTGTCGTTAATAATCACCAGGGCGGCTGAAGTTTGTCACACGTAAAAAACCCTGAAAAACCCTTCTTGGGCAAAATCGGCATTACACACATAGACAGACACAGAGAGATACCTTGACTAAGAGAAGCAAGACAGAGACATAATGACAAGAAGAAAAACACTAGGGTAAATCTTGACACAGATTCTGATAGAAATTTAAACAACAGAACTCACGAAAAGGGAACCAAGAAGAACACAAACTATGGCATACAACAAACACCAAGAATACTGAAGATAGGAACAGTGACTGGGACCTGGGAAAAGAGACAAGAACCAGCTAAAAATACAAGTGAAATTAAGACTCAAGGAATAATGCGAGAGAGACAGAGAGAGAGAGAGAGAGGCAGCACAGGAAAACAGGAGCATAAAATAAAGACCGAAGCAGATGCTGAGAGAAACACGAGAGGCTAATGAAGGACCCAGACGCAGAGGGTCAGAAAATCTGCATATTAATATCAACAACAACAATGACTGGCTAACACTGAGGCAAAGGACCAGGCTTATAACAATTAGCTGAGGAGAAACACCTGGAGCGGTCACATGAGAGGAAGGGAATGTGGCTAGGGCTAACATCAGGAGACAAGACACGGAGACAAGCCACTGACAGTATAAACTGGACCCAGCGATCCCGCTGTTTTCAATTGTGTCACTTCCTGTTCGGCTTCTAATGCAATGAATGCTGGGAAAGTGAGAGACTGGGCGAGTGAATCTCTGATGTGCTGTTCGAACAACCGTACTGTCTGTAGGAGCTGCAGTGTTTAATCTACCGGCATTGACTGTACTCCTTACAAATAAACAGTGGGTATGATCATTTGAGATATTACAAATGAAATATTAATTGAAATTAATTGATTCATTCATTTATTATCCAGTTCAGGGACACGGTGCGTTCTGAGCCTACCCAGAAACATCGGGCCTGGAGGGGGCTCCAGTCCTTCATTAGTTAAAATTATATTATAAAAAAAAAATACTTCCGTGAAGTACCAGATGGATTTGAATGCTTGAATGTCAGACATGAGGAGCATGATTACAAATCAATCAGAGATTTGGGAAATAAGATTATGTTTATATTATATACTTATAATAACTATACACTTTTCACCACAATCAAAGAGACTATACACTCTAAAAAGTCATTCTGGTGGCCTTTAGCCAAAACTTAAATATATGCACTGATTTAAGATAAAAAAATATAATTGAATGATTTTGGAAGAGTTTTTATAAACGTGGAGTTTTGGTAACATAAATAGTATAGATGTTGTTTCAACACAATTTACTGACTAACCATAACTCAATATATTCCATTAAATACTAAAAAGCAAAAATAATTTTCTGGCAACTCAGTTATTTTTATTGGACAATGTCATTTTCTCATTAATTTGCTTTCTCCCGCCCACTCGGACAAGATGAATTTTACTGGAGAAGACTGCTTCGGTTTGCTCCAGGCACACCTTACTGTGGATAAGGCACAAAAAGCTATTTTATTAGTGTTTTTAGGTTTGCCCATTTTTCTGTTGTGTTGATGGTCTGTGTTTGATGGATATAGGCAGAATTAGCCGGCTAGCTTTCCTTAGCTCTTTAAGAGACAGTGTTATAAAGGCTAAGAACACTTTTATGACCCTCAGGTGCTTTTGTATTTTAATTATTTACTCGCTTTGAGACTTAAGGCACCAAAAGTTAAACAGAGGCAGAGGGAAACGGAGGAGAGAGGAGTTAAGCTTCTATTACTGTTTTAATGAATGTTCTCATGTTCTTGCATCATTGTTTAAATGGTCTCGCACTCATTTGACTGAAATGGAGCCTTATAACTGTGACATTTATACAGTAAACATAATACATATTTTTTTTTACTCTTTCAAGTGTGTGAAAGATGTGAGATGTGATCACAGTACGGAATAAAAATAATCATACTGTTGAATATCTGTTGATGATGACATTTAAGTTCATGTTATAAAAATGCTTTTTACTACGTCTGTCAAAGTAACTCACTGTACTCAAAACACTTTGTTGGATCACTGTCATTTTACCAAAAGTAGAAACAACTCAAAAATAAAAAATATATATATTTTTAGAGTGTACTTTTCATTGTCACAAGCCTGTCAAACTGTTTTGAGCAACACTGGGCAATTCTCCGTGCTTGAATTATGCTGAGCTTCTTCAAACATTACAGCATGGTGTTTTGGGTCACAGCTTTATTACATTATCTTTAGCATTGATGTGAAAAACTGTTCATTTCTAAATTATGAAGAGCTTGTTAAGCTTGTGATTCAAATCAGAATCCAGAGACCAGAAACATGAGAGTGTTCACGTTTAAATTTGCAAAAGAGTCTATGTCCTCGCAACAGTGATTAATCCCACTCCAGGCAGTGGAGTGGCAGTCCCCTATGGAGACACAGAACCCAATTGCTCATCTACACTAGAAAGAAAGTCCCCAGAGGCAAAGAGCTGGAAGGAGAGGTATGGAGAACTTGGCCCAATTCCCCCATTATTATTGATAAGGGTAAAGGCCTGATATCACACCTCGGTAAGGTAGTGAAGATGGTGTGATTATGTGGAGGAAGTATCCAGAGGGCCATTAGGGCTGTCCTGCATTTGGATTTGATTAGAGGGCAGTAGGTATTGATAGGGATGAATGGTTCTTTAAGAACAAGGAGGCATTGAGAGCTTACGGTGAGCCGATAATGGCTCTTCACAACGTTCCCCATTGCACTTTCAAATCCAGCAAGGTTGCCTGCCGGGGCACCTGCTTTTAAAACAAAACAAAAAAAAAAACTTGTGGACTGTGTTGTGGTGATATTCCCCAACCTCTCAGTAGATCTCAGATATGTTTACCAAGTAGGCAGGCCTCACAAAGTCATTTCGCAATCTTTTCTCACCCCTAACAGAATAATGGGACTGGAATTGGCTTTTTGATCAATGACATCAGCCATTAATTTGATATATTTAATAAGTACAATAACCTTGAGCCTTGATTGCATTTGCATTACATTTGGTCACTCTGTGTGTGTGTGTGTGTGTGTGTGTGTGTGTGTGTGTGTGTGTATGTGCGCGCGCACAGAAGATAGTGGCTTTCATCTATTTTTTTTTTTCCAAATCCGGATATAGAGACTCATCATATGCTAAAGATTATAACTATTAAATGTGTTTCTGTGTCATGAGAGATTGATTTGAAGGTCACAAAGTTTCAAACCAAACTTTCTGGGCTCTCAAGTGGTCCAGTCACCTAAGCCTTGGCCCTAACATTGGTAAACCACTGGTTTGAGTCATCGATGTCCTAAGAGGGCACAACTGGCCCCTCACTTTTTGTGGACCCCTCTTCACGCAGCATGGTGCCAGCGGTTATGGACATCTGTCAGCTGATGTGAAGGACCTGGACAGTTAGCATTCTCCTCCAGTGCATTGGGCTGTGCAGTGACATTGCACTAGTAACTATGCAATAAAAGACAGTGGTTGGTATCACATGTCTCAGGGGAACTATGTGTTTGTTCTCACCCTGACAGATTCCAGCTAACAGCTGACAGCTAATGGGGTGGATTAGGGTTGGAATTGGAGTTGACCAAAACCAGTGTATAAAGAAAGTTGTCTGACCACTTTTTACTGACATTATTAGGTCTCTTACCCATGTATCTATATAAAAAATGACTTGAATCATTACTCTGCCTGGATGGTAGAAGCTTGTCTCCATACTTTCTACACTGAAAGAAGAGTAGCTAGAGGAGAAAACAAACAAAGTCAGTCAGAAATGCTTGTCACTGAGGTGGGCCGCTAAATGGACCTTCCTCAGCAGTTTAAGTTATAAACCATGATCGTGCCATATTCTATTGCAAGGATAATTATACAAAAATTTAAAAAAAAAATACAAATAAAACAATGATTTGGGAAAAGAAAATGCATATTTTATAAAGTCCTTAATGACTTTTGTATTGGCAGTTGACTTACTGCTTTTCCATAATCAGCAATCTGACTGGCTCCTATTGCTTAAAAGCGGGACTTAATCAATTAACAACAAGCTGATTGGCTCTTTATGCTGAATGAGGGAATCCATGTTCAGCGTTATGAGAATTTCAATCGGTAATCATTCCCGTCTCATTAAAGTGTCTGGTTTTACCGCACACAACACTGTCATCAGTGTCCCAAAAGAGCTTTTATCACGTCCCTTGGGCTATTTTTACTGCCCTGTGTGTGTCACTCATTGGAGTCACAGTGCTCATCAATATGCACATATCTGACTGCCTGAGTAACCTCACGTGTGATATAAAGAGACGCATGTGATTAGTCTGGTAATTCCCTGGAGCGCTAAACCTGAACCATAATGAATAAAAGAGTCACACTATTTAAAACAAACACTCTGTTCAAAATTAAACAGCTCTTAATAGTTTATCAGTTACAGGTCCATGTCTGGGTAGGACAGCGTCTGGGTCCGGACTCGGACCACAGGCCGCATATTCGTCACTGCTGTTCTGTTGTAATTGCATTTTTTAAGTTGCTGTTATTCCAGACTGCCTGCCATGACCTAAGGCTTTTTCAATTATTTTTCTATTTAAAAAAACATTATGTTTTGTAAAGGTATGAACATGAACTTTCCCCCTGGAGGAGTGACTGCAATGAAACCTTTAAGATACACAATTGGACTATAAGGCCACGGTTATTACTGAGGATACCTTTACACAGTGTGTACCTTTGGGGAACAAACATGTACCTGTCCAGTGCCTTTATTTTCTGACAGTGTATGTTCATATGAGCCTGACACTAATATCTGTTCATAGAAAATACAAATGATCATAAACATTAAAATGACCCCCTCGTTTACACCCAATGTCCATTTTATCAGCTTCACTGACCATACAGGGACACTGTGTAGTTACACAAGTACAGACTTTTGTCCATCTATAGATAAGACACAGTACTGTTGCTGGGCTCAATGTATAACAACTCCAGCAATACAGCTGTGACTGATCCACACAGACCAGCGCAACACACACTACCACAGCAACACGTCTCTGTCACTGCAGCACTAAGATTATTCCATGATCAGATTAATATCTGCTCTGTGGTGAGCCTATGAGGGTCCTGGCCACTGAATAACAAGATGAAGGCGGGCTAAAAAAATATGCAAAGCTACGTATATACTACAGTCTGTAATTGTAAAACTACAAAAAGCACCCATATGGTCAGTGGAGCTGAGAGAATGGACAAGTGGAGAATAAAGGAGGCCATTTTTTTGGACAGTAAAGGCTTGTAAATACAGGGAAATTGATCTAAATTTGCAAAGAAAGACATGGCCTCATCCATGAATGCCAGTTAGCAAAAAGCTAGCCAGCTAACATTACTGATATAAGTGAGAACATTAACAACCATGATAGTCATCTTTACAATACATCAAATTTAATAGTTAAGGTGTTTCACTGAAGTGACTACTGTGACTGCTCAATGATCTTAAGCTAGGGTTAAACAAATCTATTAGAGAAGTAGTTACTGTTTGACAGTGTGAGCAGTCATGTCAATATGATGTATCATAGTAACATAAGTCACATCAATCAGAGTCTTGGGCTAGACTCCTAAGATCACAGTCGGGTTGTTGAATAGACTGAGGGCAATAGCACACCTTTTAGAGTCAGAATAAGAAATAAAGCACAATACAGACTTGAGGTTATGACAGAAAACACTAATGTGGACGGATATATCATGGATGTGAAATCTTTGAGTTTTCCAACTTGGATGTTAGCAGTTCGGGGTTATAAGTTAAGCAAGACACACCATTAAACTACATTTACCAGACACACTCTTCCAGAGCAACTTGCAGTTCTACTTCTTATTGGGGTAAGCAAGTGTAGTGTTAGGAGTCTTGCCCAAGGAGTATCACCAGTATAGTATGGTGTACTTACACAGATGTGGAACTGAACCCTGGTCTGCAATACTGAGGTCTGCAGTGTTACCCACTACACTACACGAACCACATTCAATTGTAATGCAACAAATTCAGCAGTTCCTTTTCACAAAGCAAAAAACTTTCCTGGAGAAATGGGACAGAATCGTGTTGAATTGAATCGTGGTTAACGAGACCCAACATAGTATTTGTTACTTAAAATTACAGCTTCAAAATTATTTTGATGGTCCACTGACCTGTAATAGGGAGAACAGGGCCTCTGGTGTTGCTACTCCAGGCTCATCACTGCAGAAACTCCACAGAGCTAGGGTGAGAGGAGAGCTTTGGAGGAGGGTAGGAATTATGCTGCATTAGAAGTACATTATAATGCCTCATTAAAATCTAGATTCAGTAAGCTCATGACTTGTAATGCACTACACAGGGAGTATAGGGTGATCTGGGATTCAACAGCAATGTTTCTCTCAACCATCTTGGTGTTTAAAGAGGTACTATGGCCCCCTACTGGACTGGCATGATGATGCAGCCATTTTTGTAGTCGTCTGGACAGGGATATTTTCAAAAATAGAGAGAGGAAATTTTCAGTTTTTAAAAATAAACAGATCTCTGTGGGCCTGAGTCATTTGTTAAGGAATCAAAATTTGATTGAATTGAATCAGCGTGACCACCCTAGTACAGGTTAATGCGAAATGCTTTTGAGGTTACAGTTGATCCATCTTGTTATTTATCTCAAGAAATGAAATAAGTAGAAGTGACATGGATAGGGAGACACTGGTGGTGTTATCTAGGCATGGTAAAAGCATAGCTAACAACAAATGTGTCATGCTAGAGGCTGGGAGCACTGGGATCAGTTCTGAAATCCTACACGTGGCATTGATATGTGGAGGAACAGAGGAAAACCCAACAGACTCATTTCTATTAAGAGGATTTGCCTCTGGGACACCACACATGACTGTGCTCTCCACAGCATGTTTATGTGTGTGTGTTTGTGTATCTGTGTGTGTGCTGGGGTAATAGAGAGGCCTCAGGGGGAAATGGCAGATAGTGGGATCAAAAGGGCAAAGCAAGGTTCAGCACAGCAGCATAGCCAAGAGAGTTTACTCCATTTCCCCGTGGTCTTTACTCAGGCATTAATGGGTGAATAGATAGGAATGGACAAGGCTGGGCTTTAAAACCCAAACGTAGCTCTGAGCATAGCACAGTCAGCTGCTTCTCTGCCTTTGGGCCAGCGCTGTGTGCTCGTCTAAAGCTTGCTGTGGCTTTATTAAGACCAGAGACACTGTCTCAAATCAACCACACACTCATAAACAAACATCATGCGTCCAAACATTTGTAGCTACAATTACTGAATCTAATTTAAGGTGCACTGACTGTAGCCATAGCTGTATCTTTATTTGTCTCTGTAGCAAAGCATGGGATTAAATGGGACAGTCTGGAGCAGGTGAATATGAGCTTGAGTTCAACACACTCAATGCTGGTTAGAAGGCATCCTCCTGTGTGACAGAGGGCCAGGCAGATATTTTGGGATAAGATGAAGTTTTGTTTGTGATCCAGAACTAAACATCCAGCATCAGTACCTGACCTCATTAATGTCTATGGGCCTGAATGCCATCACATTCCTAGAGTAATGTTTCAGTATTTAAAGTTTTTTATAAGGGGGAGTTGTCTTCATGCAATCCAACTCTATCAGGGGCTATAGCATCTCACTGTGTTTCATAATGTTATTGTCTGTTAGCCATATTAGCATTTTCATCATAAGAATTGATGGAAAACTGTTAGCACCTTAGTCCCCAATGCATTTTCCTGCTTGTGACTAAATCTGTGCGAGTTATTCACATATAAATAAAACAATGGTCTAAAAAAAGTGAGTGATCAGTGAAAGACGTGTCCATGCTGCAGCAAAACTGAGGCTGAATCCCCAGTGTTTCCCTTTGTAGGGCACAGTGTAGGTCATAAAAATAATGGTTTCTGCACTCACACAGAGCATTGTGTTTTGAAAAAAAATGTTTAGTCAGCTATGATTTTAATTTCCCTGCACAGTCACTGAGTAAAATATTCATTATCTGTGATGTGCACTATGTAGGAAATATGGAGCTATTTGGGACACAGCCCAAGCTCCACTCTGCCTAGTGACACAGTTGAATAGATCTCCTTTTTACAAACGCTTCATACATGAATGTGTCAGGGATGCATAGTTATATGTCTTTGATCTTAATGTGTAAATAAGGACTAAAAGTTTGGAAAGAAAATATAAAACAATTTAAGAACCACAGTGGGTGGCATTGTGGCGCAGCAGGTCGTGTCGAAGTCACGCGGCTCCAGGGACCTTGAGGTTGTGGGTTCGATTCCTGCTCCGTGTGACTGTCTGTGAGGAGCGTGGTGTGTTCTCCCTGTGTCTGCGTGGGTTTCCTCCGGGTGCTCCGGTTTCCTCCCACAGTCCAAAATCACACGTTGGTAGGTGGATTGGCGACTCAAAAGTGTCCGTAGGTGTGAGTGTGTGAGTGTGTTTCCTTGTGAAGGACTGGCGCCCCCTCCAGGGTGTATTCCTGCCTTGCGCCCAATGATTCCAGGTAGGCTCTGGGCCCACCGCGACCCTGAATGAATGAATAAAGAACCACAGTTTTCATTTGAGCTGTTTCAGTAATGAGTAAATACTCAATATGGCGACTACTATGCTCAGTGACGTCACCTGTAACCCCCCTCCCTCCACACATTTCATACATCTTCAGTTTTTCTCCAGCATTACCTGCTCGAGCATTGCATATACAATTACAACACCATTTTCTTATCATTCTATTTTTGAGCATACATGAATTTTGGTATCTGCGGTGCTTCCTGGAACCAATCCTTTGCAGATACCATATTCATTATTTATTTTGTCCTGGCTTCAGCTACATTAGTTTTATTTTATTTTTTATTATTCTTTCAGAATCACAAAGAAACCTGCCAGAATATTTGTCCACATCCCATTTTCTTCTAAGTCTTAGAACTTGTCCACAAGTTATGTTTCTTATAGTTAATCCCAAACACACACAGGCATGTTGAGCTCTATTCATTGTTCTGAAAATGTATTTTGTTGTAGCTATTTCCTTTTCTTAGGGAAGGTTTCATGTCAGCTACACATCCTTTCAGACCCAAAGAGTTGGGTTAGCTGTTCTGCTAATGTTGAGTTGACTCCTAATGTTGAAATGCACATGTGTGAGTAGGAACTGTTAGTTCAGCCGTATTTCACAGAGAGATCTTAAGGTGGCGCTACTGTTGTTAGTTCAGCTACATTTCACATTCCAGTTTGTGGCATACATGAATATAATATCAATTAATATCAAGAACCAAACAAAAAATAATGCTGTGGCTATTTTACAAAGCCAGGATCATGTAGTTGGTTCTGTCGGCTCTGTGTGTTCTGTAGACCCAAGATTCACCAAAAAAGTCAAGGAGTTTTTGTGCTGAAATTGTAGGAAACACACACACACACACACAGTCACTTCTCCACACTCTCCCTCGTGCTCTATTTTTTTTTCCTAATGGACAGAGATGGAAGGAGATAAACACATACACTCACAGAGACAACCTCTAATGCAGGGACAGAACACACGGTCATGTCCATTTTGGCTCTCTCTCTCTCACACTCACAGAAGGGGTGTGGGTGAAGAGCCTCGGATAAAAACAAAGAGATCAATACGAGGCTCATGCCTTTGGGTATGCACTGTTTCTGTGCCTCTCTTCAGTCCCATATCCTACACTCACACTGTTTGTTTCTTCACTCGTCCGTATTGTTTTATATAACAAAAACAGCCTGCGTTCATCTTTACACGGCCGTCCTCTTCTTCTTCTCCCATATCCTTCAGAACAAACAGGCTGTCTTGAAAAATCATATGCCCTACATGATATTTGTGGACACATTAATTAAGAGTATTTATAAGTACTCTGCTCAGTATCAGCCTCTACTCTTCTGGGAAGGCCTTACACTAGATTTTGAAACATTTCTGTGAGTATTTATGGCAGTCCGCCACAAGAGCACTGGTTGGGTCATGCACTGATGTTGCGTGATTAGTTCTGGATCACAAACACCACTCCAGCTCATCCCAAATGTACAGAATGGTGTTCTACCTCTTAAGGGAACTCAGTTTTACTGCTCCATAGCCCAGTGCCGGGGCAGCTTTAGACCTCTTAAACCAACATTTTTCTTCTTTTGTTAATGAGCATAGAGACCTTTGGTTTAGAGAACTTATAGTTCCAGGGTGCATCATTTCATTTAATATCTGATAGAAACCCTGCAAGCTGTATGTAGATGAATGTCATAAGGGTGTGTACACACTTTGGATATTTACTGTATGTCATGCTTCAAAAAATAAAAAAAGTCAGAAATATTTAGGCTGAATATGCACATATTAATGGGTGGGTTTTGTGACATCACAAAGACAGTGAATTCAACATTTATAGCTTAGTGTCCGTGAATGGAATGAATGAGGTGTAAGCGAATGGTATGATTCAAGCTCTATTATACCACCGTTAGTTCCGACCCTGCATTGTGATTGGCTGAGAGCCGTTCCAGGAGTGCCAATATTACATGATAACGGCACTCTGACGGAAGCTCTTCAAGTATCACTCCGCAAAATACATGTAACCTAGCAACGACACCAGCACTCACAAGACAGAGCTGTGCCTGGACTTTTTCACCCAATGAGGAACGGGTCCATTTTCCGTTCTCGTAACCTTATTTTCAACAAAGTAAAGAGTTGTGGTGCAGTGGACTCTTTCTGATTTATAGACAAAAGAAAATCTGATTTTTTTTTTAAACAGTCAATTGCTACATCTATGAGGTTTCTGTGATTGTGTTTAACTCAAATCGAGGCCCATCCTTATTCTCCGCTGTTCTCGTTCACCGGCTCCGCCGCACCGTTCTGGAGCGATACTCACTTTTAACTTTTTAACATTCCTGAGAAATCCTTGCTGTGTGTGGGTGAGCATTGTCCTGCTGAAAAGTCCTACCTTGAGAAGCAACACACAGTGCTGCAGGATGTCCACTAGGTTCAAGTCGCAGTGTCTAATCAGACCACACCTGTAATCATTTACATATCTGTCTGAGACATAATTGCATGCATATTTTAACAGCAATTTGTCTTGGTGAGTTATACTGTGTGTTTTTTTTGTCAGTGAGCATATAGAGGATTTATACTGGCTCCCCTCTTAGTGATATAGCTGTCCTTTAAAGGCCTCTATTGTTGTAGTATCAAAGAGGGGCCACTTTTGGGGACACCTGAATGCTGTTTTAAAGCTATTTTCTCCTCCAATCCCACCAAATGTCTGCTAACGTGGGTATTATACAATGGCGTTTTAAACCACGCTGGCATCTCCAGTTCCATTGTGTGCAAATAACAGTCTAATTACCATGGATAGAGGACACACAGTGATACAGACATTCATTACTGAAATAGAGTGGTCCACAGAGCCAGAAACAGAGACCAGCATGGAGAAGAGAGAAAATATGCCATTTTTCCGGTCCCCGAATGCTTTTGCAACAATTACTTGTGATTTGTAACTGGGAACTGCATGACTGTTGCCATTTCCTAATTACACCCCATTGGAACATTTTAGCAGTGGATTCCGTTAATAGCGTTCCTTTGTCGTCTTCATTTTTTTGTGTGTGCGCTGCAGCAATATCCATAATTCACTCAAAGTTTCTTACGCCTCATTGTCTTCCCTTTGCAGCCCCCTCCCCCCCCCAACTCCCTCTCTCCCACTCTCGGCTGGATTCCCCGAGTTCATGAAGAAGAAAAGGGACAGATTCACACAGCCTACAATGGAAACACCATTACAATGCTCTGGCACTGAGGAGCCCTCAAAAGCCTCAGCACAAAAGCAAGAACAAATTGGGGAAGGATAGAAGTGCAAACTCATTAGCTTAGCGTCTCTCGATTGCCGAACATTATATGCAGAGCGCTCCTGTGTTTGGCGATTGTCCGATAGATGATGTTGGTAGAGTACATGTTGCTTCGGCCTTTATAAAAAAGCCCAATGTTCAAAATGTCCCTCTCGCCTTTGTGTGGGAAGAGAGGGGGAAAAAAATGTCTGGACAGTTATTTTAATGCTACATGCCCCTATCCTCCCCAAACACAAACTCCCTGTGAACCAGCCTCGAGAATGCCTGGCATTTTCAGTTCATTGCTCTTCAGCAGACACCCAAAATGAAGCATTATTAAGCATGGCTTGGTCTGCTGTGTTCAGGCAATGCTGTGATGCCACACATTGCACGGCCCCATGTTTTTGGCCCAAATCTACCTGGCTCTATTCAGAGTAAGAATCTAATACCCATGATTGTATGTTGAGAGCTACCTGCAGGGAAAGCCAATTGAGATGGTTCAGAGGTTTAATGAGAATGGTGGCCACGCTACATGATTCAGAGAACACTCTTATAGGTAACCGTGCCAACAACAGTTTTAGAGGAACACTTTTGGTCCCTGAAATACAACAATGATCTGAATCTCACTTTTACAGCACTGTCCTGAAATCAAGGGGCAGGGGTGTTTCCTACCCTCCTCTAACAGTTACATAGTGCAGTTTCTGCAGTGCTGAGCTCAAAGCAGCATTGACAGAGAGTCTATTCACACTATTACAGGTCAGTGAGATATCACAATTATTTTGAACCTGACATTTTAAGGTAAAAATACAACCTACTGTACCTTCAAAGAACCCTCTTGGGCCATTTTGTAGACCAGTCTATAAAAGCCACTGTCATTGACTGAGTTAGGTGATGCTGTTCACATCTCCACTCCTGTCTTTCGAACAGGGGGAGACATATAAAGCCAAGATTAAAAGTCACATTAATATTTTAAAAAACATATCTGAAATCATGTTCTCTCTATGTCTGCGTGGGTTTCCCCCGGGTGCTCGGGTTTCCTCCCACAGTCCAAAAACACACGTTGGTAGGTGGATTGGCAACTCAAAAGTGTCCATAGGTGTGAGTGTGTGAGTGAATGTGTGAGTGTGTGTTGCCCTGTGAAGAACTGACGCCCCCTCCTGATACCCCCTGTGTTCCTGCCTTGTGCCCAGTGATTCTGGGTAGGCTCTGGACCCACCACGCCCCTGAACTGGATAAGCGCTTACAGACAATGAATGAATGAATGAATATCTGATGTCACTTCTAAAATATAATGAAAAATACATTAATAATTTTGTAGTTTTGGCTCAAATAACACAAATTAGTAGTCACCTATCAGGCATAACTTCTACACCCTCTTTTCTAGTATTTGGGTCATGGATCATGCTCAACTCTGCAGTGACACTGACGTGATAACGGTGTGTTGTGCATGTGGATCAGACACAGCAGTGCTGCTGGAGTTTTTAAAGCCGTCAGTGTCACTGTTGCCTAAGAATAGTCCACAATAGTCAACCAAAAATATCCAACCAACAGAATCCAGTGACAACGGATAAAGGACTAGAGCATGTCTAACACAAACTGTGCAGCAACAGATGAGCTACTGCCTCTGATTTTACATCTACAAGGTGGAACAATGAGGTAGGAGTGTCTCACAGAGAGGACAGTGAGTGGACACAGAGTTTAAAAACTCCAGGAGCAACTGCAGTGTTCTGAATGATCCACCACCCAAACAACATCTGCTCTGTGTTGACCTTGTAGGAGTCCTGACCATTGAAGTACGGAATGAAAAGGGGCTAGCAAAGTATTCAAAAGACACAGATGGAGTACAGTCTGTAGTGGTAGAACTCCAAAGTGCATGTATATGGGCAGTGAGCTGATTAAATGAACAATGAGTGTAGAAACAAGAGGTTATTTTAATTTTCTCACTGATCTTTGTATGTGATGTAGTTAAAGAATGAATAAAAAAAGTGATGAATTTATTGAACAAAATGTGTAAATGACAACAGGCATTCACCAGTCACTGTGGACAGGTGGTGTAAAATGTTAATTCGCCACCCTGCACATAATGTGGGTGTATATCCTCCACAGCGGAGTCCTCCATTAAACAAATGCCATGCGCCCGACAGCAGTTCATTAAAACAAGGCTTGCCTAGTCTTATTTTCATAGGGTATGGGAAGACACGAGGCGGTAATGTCATTTTAAACTCATTGTTCATGCTCTTGTTAAAAAGAAGGTACTACTGTTTGGACAGGCACGTCACCGCAAATAAAGCCAGGATGCTTGGAGACAAGGTAAAAAAAAACCAGAGCACCAAACGTAAGGGCCCAGCACCTCAAAGTGTCTGCTACTTCTGTGCTTTCTGTAAATATTAGGTCAGAATAAAAAAGATTTCTTTTGTAGTGCAAATCACGCCCTTGTACACAAAACTCCCATTTTGACTTATCACAGTGGAACATATTGTTCCTTCCCTCCATTCCACTAGAGCAAACAGGCGGGGGAACGTCTAATCTATGGCTGGAAGAGTATTTAAGTGACGAAAACTGAACCTTTGTTTATTTATTGATTAACCTGCTTCTACCACCTTGCTGCAGTATGAAAAAAAAAAAAAGAAAAAATACAGAGGGGACGACATGTGAAACACTGGCACAACAGAAAACAGCTCGTAGTAGATTACATTTAATTACAACTGTACCTTATGAAGGTTTTTCTCTTTTTTTTGTAAATGTACTATGTATATCAAACCATTAAATAATCAATTATAATTAATTAATCAATGCAATTAATCACATCAGGTAATGTAGATAATAATGATAAATCACAATTTTAATTATACGTTTTATTTGCACATATTTCACCCTAAAGTGTTTAGAACCAGTGCATTTATTTATAGATATAAGGGTGGGCTTCATCAGAATGCATTTATTACTGACAGCAATTCGGGAACATTATTTTCAGCCTGTCTCACGTTTGCTGAAGCAGAACATATTCAAGACTTGGAGCAGTTTCTTCATGAAGCAAAACAGACCGTCCGTATAGGAGCACCGTCCCCTTTTTATCTTTTAGAATTACTGTTTATGTTGTGTGTGGGGGTCTTCTCAAACAAGGACCAAGAAAACACAACACAAACATAAATCACTTTGGCTAGGCGAAATGAACAGAGACACTTAGCACTTGGGGTAGATGCCGAATAGTGATCCAGACACTTGTGGACGTTATTCCAGTTATGACCGTGTAAATGTTCTCTTCAGACATGAATCAGAACCAGTCCAAAGCCAGTCAAAACCAGTAGGCTACATGCAAGAAGGGCCACAAACATGTGCACACTGCTTCTGTACCTCTTATATACTGTTCTCTGTCTCTGTTTATACTGTATACAGTGAACGGACAGACACTTTACCATTTTTGCACTTTGTACAAGAGATTCACATTACATTTTTCTGTAGTTCTTAGTTTTATTTTAATTTTATTGGCAGTTTTTTACCTGTTTATAAATATTTTGTGAACTTTTATCTGCTTTGTTGCCTTTCCGTACCTTTAGCTACTGAAATCTATCTATCTATCTATCTATCTATCTAACAAAAGAGTGCAACCTTTTTGAACAATACAAAGGAAAAATCACAATGACATTAAAAAATAGTGACGTTAAAACATTTTCAAGTTACACTCTTTAAAGTACAAGGTGCTACAAACTGATCTTTGAGCGATGCCACATAAGAACCAAATCTGGTTGCATAAAGAACCATGTTTGTTAATCATTTTTCAATAAATGAATAAAGAGTTAATTAATAAAGAGTTATTGAACTCTTTAAATGTTCCTTACACTCACACATCTCTTTTTTAAAAACATGGTATGTTATGGAACCAAAAGTGTTACACACAGGACCCTTTGTAGCACCTTTACTGTAAAGAGTGTAACATGAAAATGTGTTAACATGACTATTTACTAAAAGTATTTCTGTTTGTTTGTTTGTCCCTTGTTTTGAGAATTTTCATTATATAACACAACAAAGAAGAAAGAGCCATCTGTCAAGATGTAAAGGCCATATTCTGCCATTCTGATATTCAACATTCTGCCACTGGAAGTCACACTAGAGCACCAGCATCTCAGACCATAACAAATGCTTCGTATTCACTCCATCCATGCCTCCTCCCTGCCGTTTGTGTTTTCAGCACAGTGCAGAGACCCTTCCCTCTGCTCAGGACCCCTTTGCATCACTATATCTTTACATAGAAATGAGCTGTTTGCTGATATATGAATGATATAATGAGTGAAATAAGACGTCACGGCCATGGCTGAGCATTTCCATTGACTTCCACTGAAACAACTGACTTGCAAAGACAAGGAGGCTTTTTTTACGTCAGAAACCAACCCTGTCGTCTTGCAGAGCTGAGCTGTCAGAGAGACAGAGGAGTTTAAAGGGATAGAGGTGGGGACTATTTGCGTATTCATAGAGACATTACACCTCCAGCCATTATCAAAGCATTGAATATTGAGATGAATAGAGATTTCCCCAGATTCACTGTATCATTAGGTGATTTAGAGAGCTGCGGAAGGTGAAATACCACAAAACCCAGCTGGATTTCTTTTATTGGGTTGCACACGGGTGTATTCTTAGGCAAAACTGCCCGCTTTACCCCTTCTAGGTCTAAGGACTAGTCCTTTCCTGGATGCTGCTTTTCATAGCCAAGCATGATTACATCACCTATCAAAGTGAATTTACAAGTCACTGCTTTCTCTTTTCCTTTACCTTTCACAAACTGTCCCAACTTTTTTGGAACTGGCAGGCACTCACAGCTCACAGCCCTGCGAGGAATGACACAAGTTTGAGGGGCTGATTTAAAATGTTCATAATATGCTTGAGACTGCGAGAGATGGATCCCTCCACCAAAACGGCTGTAGATTATTCATCAGTATTTTTGGCAGAGATCGTCCCGAGAGCCGAGCACAGTCACATTGCCCTCTAGTGGCTCGGCCTCCGAGAACGACGCCCAGACAAAATGCAGTGGTAATTCTTTAATGCAATGCAAAGTTGTCTTTCCATGAGAGTACATTTTTTTTTCCTCCAGTGTGTTTGTGATTAGCATGGTAATAGCTCTCTGAAAGAGCCAGGCCTATCTCGCCAGGAGCCATGAGTTTGCATTCATTACCCCGCCTAGCTTTTTCCAACAGCGTCGCAGCCCCAATCGCAACAAGCTCGTGTCAACAAAATGAAGTACCTTTACTTTGGCAAGTGAACTGTCGAAGCACTCAGAGAGGAAGCACGCCTCAGTTCACACACGTGTCATATTCGCACGCTAACCGTGATGGACTGCGGGGCAATGGCCAATCTATCCTCTTTCAATCTATCGCACACAGTCCCGCCAAAAGACATATCACCGGTATGGATTGCGAGGCCACATATTTGCAATCATAGAGATAATGGAACGGCACTTACAGTGGCACTGTAGCAAACAAGCAGCCTCAAAGGTATGCTACATTTTTCTAGTATTTGATTTTTTTCCCTTTTATGGGTCCACTTAGGGGCTCTGTGGAGCAGAAACAGCCGTAATTCACTCGCTGACTCACGCCCCTTTTTTGCTTTTCCCTTAGAACCCAACAGGATGTTTCTGCTCTTAAGCCATAGCATTCATCCTTTCATTCATTCAGTCATTCACTCATTCATTCTCTGTAACTCCATCATCCAGATCAGGGTTGTGGTGGGTCTGGAGCCCTCCCAGAATCCCTGGGCATAAACAAAATACATATTAATGCATCAGAACCAAGCTTGTCAGCTTGTGTACATACACTATATGTAGTCCAATATACCAAAGGCTGACAGACATCTGTTTTAACAATCAATTGTCTTCATTGGCTTCTGTAACAACTTAGCATAGACTTTACGCTAGCTTTTGGAACATTGCTGTGAAGATTTGGTTGCCTTCACCTTGAAGACTTTAGTGAGGTCAGTACTGATATGGGAGGATTAGTTCTGGATCACAATCACCACTCCAGCTCATGCTAAGAGTAATGGATGGGGCCTCAGTTTCTCCAAAAAACACAATTCCACTGGTCCACATCCTGATACGGTGGGGGGGGGGGGTTATACCCCTCAAGCCCACACTTGGCATTGCCCATGACAACCAAGAGCAACTGTTTCAAAGCTTTAAATGTTCACAGCTTTTCTATGGCGATCATATACTCTCCAAAAAATATAAATAAAAAGGCACAGCAGAGGTACATTATTGTCTCTAACGGTAGAAACAGTGTAACTGTATCTTTAAAGGTACAACAGTGGTGTTAAAGTCCAGTTGTATTCCCTAAAGGTACATTACAGTCTCTTCTCCAGAAGGAGATATCTGTAATCTTTCATTATGCAACTGTGTAAAATTAAAGAACATAATATAAATCCTGGATATCAAATTGAGTGTATAAAATCAACACAACTTAAAATCCCCAATTATAACAGAATAAGGTACAGTTATGTTCCATACTTATAGGTACGGACATGTTCCCTTAAGGGTACTACCACTGTGACAGTGTACAAGCCGTGTATTTGCACCTGAATGTCTGTGTGGACAGTGGGCACCATGACGGTATTATATAAGGTGTGTCTATATACATTTGAATGTATAGTGATATTAGTAACTGTAATAAACAATCACAGACATTTTAACTCTAAGCGATAAAGGAAGGTGGGAGAATGGGATGTTAAATTAAATATGATTTGACCCTAAAATGAAATACAACAAAATATCGGGGTATGGGTTCTTTAAGACTGATATAGAACGTTTGAACAAGCTGTGCTTTATTCGAAAATTGTCCGGGGGGAAAACATCCATTATGACGTCAGTGGGCGGGGCTAAAACTGGGCGGCAGTTTGTGATTTAGCAAAAACCACCTAGCCGATTTTCTACATGTGGGTTTTTTGGCATTAAGAGGAACTTGTATATATCACAGCATAGAAATGTATTCAAAGACGAAAAAAAGATATAAAAGCAGAAAACCACAGCAAATTAAATTAGTTTTGCTGAAAGAGGGGGAGTGGCGAAGAAAAAGAAGAAGGGGTAAAAGCTGCAGCTTGCATAATAAGGTTCAATCCACCCATTTACTCTCTCTCTCTCTCTCTGTATATCTAAAAAAAAAACTCAGACTCCCTCACAGTCTTTCTCTCTCAAACTTTCTCTCTCCATGTCCCTCTGTCTCTCACAGTCTCTCTCTGTATATCTAAAAAAAAAAAAAAAAAAAAAAGCACAGAAGCAGAAAAAACACATTATGTAATGTAATTATGTACCAACTAGGAGCCAATTTTTTGGGCACCGGGCCAACTTTCATTTACATAACTGAAGAGATTACTCAAATCAAACTGCCTGGGTACCTGGGCCTCTGCTGCATGCCGATAGAGCTCATGAATAATACATTATGTAAAAAATAAATAAATGACAAACGCTTTGATCAGCGGCGCGTCGCGCGACCTTTATTTTAGCTCTAATAGTAATAAATAAACCACGGCCTTAACATGCTGCTACAAACATGACCCGTGCCTCACACACACAACTCACAGAGCCTGCTTCTCCTCATCACACACACACACACCAGGAGAACACATGAGAGCCCGTTTCATTAAACACACAGGAAAACTCTGGTCTCTGCTTCCCCCCAGTGGCGTGTGTGAGCCAGGTTTCACTCACATTGTGGGGACCAAAATCTGTTTACACACTCGCACTACTGGGACATCTCTGCCTTATGGCGACATAAATAATTATATTTTAAGGTGAAGAAATGTTCCAAGCTGTAGCCTAGGTTTAGGGTTTGGCTAATAGTCAGAGTTAAGTTTAGGGTTAGGATAAGACTAAATAAAAAGTATTTAAGGCCATGTAATATCCACACAAAGCGTGGAAACAAATGTGTGTGTGTGTTTAGGAGTACAATTGTAAGCCTGCAGTGTGTGTACTGCATTTTATTTTACCTGGGGGATCTTAAAGATAAACTCTACAGTGATCTGCATAAAGCCTGAGATGCAAAGAAATCAGTTGACAGTGGTTTGGTTTGAAGTGTTTGCTTCTAGAAAACGTATGGAGAGAGAGTGGGGTCTTCTGGGGACTTAAAAATCATCTTGCAAAGTCTGTTCATTTCTTATGGTGCACTTCCCTTTTACCCTGGGTGGTTGATCATTCAAAATGAATGGATCAGACACAGCAGTGTTGCTCGAGTTTTTAAACACGGTGACGACTCACTGTCCACTCTCTGTACCTCATCGGTACACTATTTCTGAATGGAATAAATACTCGAGCGTCACTGCCGTGGCTGATCCACTCGTATCAGTGCAACACACACTAACACAATAGCACTTTGTCAGCACAGAGGATGGTCCACCACCCAAATCCCTGCTCTGTGGTGGTCCTGAACAGGGTGGTAGGAGGCTAACAATTCATGCAGAGCAAAAGATGGACTACCGTCTGCAATTATAAAACTTTAAAGTGCTTCTGTATGGTCAATAGAGATGAGAGAATGGACCGTTAGGGGGTGGTCATATACAAAGAGAGAGAAATAGTGAATTGACTGTTTTTAAAAGTCAAGTTCTAATTATTCTTGTCCTTATTTAAAGTTACATTTTCACTGACCCTGTTCAATACAAGCCATCATCCATGAGCTGCAGTTTAAGAGTATTTATAACTACTGTCATGAACAGCTCTGGAGGCAGGGACACGTGTCAAGCTTGGAGGATTTGGAAGAGCAGAAAAAGAGGACAAACAGCAGCTGGGTATAGATCGGGGGTGGACAAGCTCAGAGTGAAGAGAAGCATCTCTCCATGCTGAGACACAATACATCTTACAGTCCTACTGATGGAGCCTTTATTTATACTGTGTTTAAGTGCAGCAAGTAAAATGATCTGGCAAAATGTAATAAAGGTGAGGAAAGACATATCTCCAATTATTTTTGCTGCAGTGTGCAAAAGTCAGAGAAGAGAAGACAAGGCTACACAATTATTTTCTTGTATATGCAGGAGGAAATCAAATGAGAATAAGTAAACACACCTAGGGTTCACATAATGGTTAAACACAGAGGGAATCCAGTACTCCAAACAACAATGCAAGACAAGGCAGACCACCAAAACTGTCAAAACAAACAACACAAAACAAAGCTTCACGCTCACTTCAGATCTGAGAGAATCCACAGGTGTTTGTGTCCATCCCTCCACTGTGGAAAAACAACACAATCCTCTGGGTCTGAAACATGGAAAATGTGTTGTTGTGTTGGTATAATCGGATCAGACACGGCAGTGCCGCTCGAGTTTTTAAAGCCTTCAGTGTCACTTCTGGACTGAGAACAGTCCCCGAAACCAAAAATATCCAGCCGACAGCGTCCTGTGTTCACTGATCCAACACACAGTGCAGCAACAGATGAGCTACTGTCTCTGACTTTACATCTACACTCTTAAAAAAAGGGTTCTTTAATAAAGTTTATGTTTAGAACCAGCAGTTTTATATAGAACCAGAACTATTTGGTGCTGTACGGAACTATTTTCAAAAAAGGTGCCACACAGAACCATATTAACACTTGCTCTGGAAGTCAAGAACCATTTCAGCTGGTAAATAGTTCTATATACAATTCATGGTTCTAACCAGATCCATCACCTACTAAAGAACCCTCTATTTATGAGAGCATACGAGGAGGACCAATGAGGTTTGTGTGTATAACAAAGTGGAAAGTGAGTGAACACAGGATTTGAAAACTCAAGCAGCACTGCTGTATCTGATCCACCCAAACTCAAACTTTAGCACATCCGCTCAGTAATCATGCTAAAATGAACTCAGTGACTCTTATTTTTACATTTTGGACACTGATTAAAATGTCTTGATGTTCTTTGTGTAAACAGAGGGCTGTTCTCTGTTAAATGCTGGCTGAAGTGACTCTGGAGTCTTTCGCATTCAGGTACTAAAGCTCGATTAAAACGTAAATGCTCAAAAGCTTAATGGCTCTAATAACAATAAGTAACTGCTTTGCACTCAGCTGCAATTATGCATGCATCTCTTTTTAGATCCACTTAAGTATTGCCCATAAAAAATGATATGGTTCAGCACCCAGTTTTGTGCAGTTCACAACTGGATAACAGGTCATGCCTGATTTACTCGAGCAGTGCATTTATTTCCTGAGCCCATTCCATGGCTCCGCAATTAAACCCGAGTGAAAACGAAAATACCCAACCTCCAGATCAGACTGTAACGTCCAGGGGTTCCCCCTGTCCAGGTGACTCTGTTTTTGTTTTGGTTCAGAGACTCCGCCCTTGCTCCTACATTGCCCCGCCCCTGTCATGTCCTCAACCTGAGAGAACCTCAGTTGCCATGGTTGCCAGGTCATCCCATTTGTTGCTTACTTTCCTAAACTTGCATATACTGATCAGACATAACTTTGAAATGGTGTAGGTCGGCCTTGAAGCTCTGACACATTGAAGCATGGACTCCACAAGATCTCTAAAGATCTTCTGTGGTTTTTATCACCAATACAGTAGCAGCAGGGCCTGTAGGTTTTGAGGTGGGGCTTCCGTGGATTGTACTTGCTTTCCCAGTACACCCCGAAAAACACAATCAGGTGGAGATCTGTGAGGTTTTGAGGCAAATTAAACATTCTTCAACATTTGGTGATGTTCTTTAGATCATTCCTGAGCAGCGTGGGAGGGAGCACCATCGTCTTAATATTTAGGTCGATGGTATGTGTCAATCGTTTATTCACATGAACTCCTGGACCCAAGGATTCACAGCAGAACATCGCCCAGAATATCGCCCACAGCCTTGCCTTTTTCCACATAGTCCACATGATGTAAGCGAAAACCTGATTCACCAGACCAGACCACCTCCTTCCACGGAGCCAGGGCCCAGCTCTGCTTTTCTGTGGTGGACAGGGGGTCAGCATGCATGCTCTGACCAGGCCTCAGATATGTAGCTTCCTCTTACAGCCTTTACATGAAACAGTAGCTCTTCTGTGGGACTGGACCAGATGGGGTAACTTTCCCTCCCCCCAATGTGCATCAGTGAGCCTGGACTTCATTAAACCAAACCACTCATGCTTACACTCATCCTCCCAGCATTATGTGTACAATCTTAATAATATCTAGCTACTGGCATTTTTTTTACCGTGTTTTTACTTCTTTTTTGTTTTGTTGTTTATTAAACAGTACTCAGCTGTATTGCAAATGAGGATAATAGAGTTTACATAATATAAATCTCAGTGATTGAGCCTGACAGTTAAACAAACCTGAAGATGTTTGCTTCTATTTTTGGGGAGAAATCTTCAGCGCTGCATTGTGTGCTGCCGCTGCTGCAGGGCTTGTATTGCTATGAATACCATATCAGACTTGCGTTTTATTGTGCAGTTAATTATTTTTTTATTGATTTTTATGACCAAGTGCCATTGATAGCAAGCTATGGACCATAATTCCCTTATCAATACTGTCCAGAAGGCCACCAGGATTAGAGAAACTCTGCTTTAGATCAAAGAACGAGCAAAACACTCACAAGATACCTTTCTGCACACATAACCACACAAAATAGAGAAAAGACAGTACTCAGAAAAGTGTGGCCACATGAAATAGCCACTGAAGAGCTCAATTGCATGCACTCAGTCCTGCTTTTTTAGTCTTGTCACTAGCAGCTGAAGATGCCCACCATTTTACACCCAGAAAAGGGCCAAATTCACTCAGCTACATGCCCTTATAATTAGTGATGTCAGCTAATGTAAGGTGTAACTATTGATGACTCATATGTTTAATCATTGTTTATTATATTTGTGGATATTGGAATGGGATTTTTCTGGGAGTTTACGCTCACCATGCCTAATGCCAAGCATTATTTAGTGGGGTATAAGTCAGTACTCCAGCAGTAGAGCTGCAATCTCAAGAATGATGGAGCTCAATCCAGTACCTTTGGGATGAGATGGAGTTCTGTTTGAGATCCATAAGTAATCATTCATCATCGGTTCCTGACCTCACTAAGGGTCTTGTGGATGAGTGCCATTAAATCTTCAATCCTCAAAGTTCCAGCATTAAGTCTCATGTCCGATGTCCCATTACCACCCCACATTTCAGAAGAAACCTTTGTGTCTACCAAGTTTAGGGTGTGCATGTGCATGAAACGTATCAACAGAAAGTTTGAGTTTGGCATTTGATATTTCAGAGGAGAACACCGGTATCCAGAGAAGCATCAAAGAATTTACAGCTTGTCACACTTTGACAGAAATATGCTGTGGCAGCTGACAAGTAAATATACAGTTCTGCTTCTGTCTGTAAAACAAGAGCCTGCTGTTACAAGAGCAAACAAAACTGGGAAAACATTGCCTGCACCAATGAACTCTGGTCCTGCTGTTTCACACTGATGGCTGCACTGCGATATGAAGATAAATAAATAAAAAGTCAGTGAAAAATAGATAAAAGTAAGAGTCCATGCCCCTGTTATTCTCACACTGACAGATTTCTCATTCCTTCTCAATAGCTAAAGTAAGTACATCTGTCCAGTGACAGGTTAACTGCATGTCTTCTTTGAATAGTCACTATATCACATACAATACCGTCAAGTTATTCTGTATTCTTTCAGGTCTCAATATTCTTTCTCTCTAATTTGGACCAGAAGAGGATGGCTTCCATTTTGAGTCTTGGTTCCACTCAGTGTTTATTTCTCATGCTCATATGGACATTGCCAGCTAGAGTCTTGGCTCTTTACAGTGTTGCTCTCATATTACACTTGGTTCCTTTCAGATGAATGATTTTCCTTGTGCTTTAGTTTCTACAGTTGAGCGTTAATCGCTCTGTATTTCCTCTCCATGCTTATTCTTTTTCATGTTCTTATCAATTTGAAACTTTACCTCTTATTAAAATTAATTCAGGTTTATTTTGATTTAGGGCGGCACAGTGGTGCAGCAGGTAGTGTCACACAGCTCCAGGGACCTGGAGGCTGTGCGTTCGAGTCCTGCTCCAGGTGACTGTCTGTGAGGAGTGTGGTGTGTTCTCTCTGTGTCTGCGTGGGTTTCCTCCGGGTGACTGTCTGTGAGGAGTGTGGTGTGTTCTCTCTGTGTCTGCGTGGGTTTCCTCCAGGTGACTGTCTGTGAGGAGTGTGGTGTGTTCTCCCTGTGTCTGTGTGGGTTTCCTCCGGGTGACTGTCTGTGAGGAGTGTGGTGTGTTCTCCCTGTGTCTGTGTGGGTTTCCTCCGGGTGACTGTCTGTGAGGAGTGTGGTGTGTTCTCCCTGTGTCTGCGTGGGTTTCCTCCCACAGTCCAAAAACACATATTGGTAGGTGGATTTGTAACTCAAAAGTTTCCATAGGTGTGAAAGTGTGTGTTGCCATTTGAAGGACTGGCGCCCCCTCCAGTGTGTGTTGATGCCTTGTGCCCAATAGACTCTGGACCCACCGTGACCCTGAACTGGATATGGGTTACAGATAATGAATGAATTAATATATTTATTTATTGATATATTTTACTACCTTCACTTTTTTTGAGGGTGTGGGGAAGAATATTACTGGATTTTTACTGGAGTCTTGATTCTGCTCTCTTTTGCGTTTTAGTCTCAGTGTTTCACTTTATTGATCCACAAGGGGCATTGCAGCATTCTTCCTAGTGTCCTCAGTGATATTTACCCTTAACGTCTTGAATGCTCACAAGGCTTCATCTTAATTCTCTTATGGATGTTGCAAATGTGAGATTCACTGTGCTTTGAGGGAGTTATATCTTGCCACCACCACTGTGTAAAGCTGTTTTATGATGAAATCAGTGGTGAAATATGTTAGAAATGAAAGTCTGAATTGAATTGAATTGTTATTTTGTACATCAACCCTGCAGAGTATCGGTGGTGGTGAAATGGTGTGTTTTCTTGGCACTATTGATGGCCCAGACTATTCACACATCATTGCCAATCATGCCAATCACTTCACAGCAGCGGTGGGTCCAACTGCAAATGGATTTTCTTCAGCAGAACATTGCATCTCGCCACATTACCAATCAGACGTGGCTCCACAGTCATTACAATGCATTCAGCTTAATGCAGATGGTGGTGCAGTCAACACAGCTCGGACCAATTGAACATCTGTGAGTTAGGGCGGAATGAGCTCCTCAGAACAGAGCTCCAGTAGCACCAGCCAGGGGTCAGCATCCCTGTGGACCACTCGCTGAGTCCATGTGCTGATGAAGTGAAGCTTTTCTGAAGGCAATGCAATATCAGAAACTGGCTGTCTTCCCAACATTGGATGCCAGTTCAGTGGCAGTCTCTTGCGTTTGGTTGATGAGTGGCAGCTGTGCACTTGTGCTGCACACACACTCCGTTAACTAAACAGAGCAGTTAAATGCCCATTTGTCTCTCTGAGGAAAAATAAGATGGATCTCATTGGTAAGGTTCTGTTAAATTTATTTTATGCTTCTCATTTTTGATGTATTTCTTTCATCCTGTCTTTTTTCCCTTACTGTGGTCAAGTACTGATATTCGATGATTAGCTCTGGATCACAAGTGCCACTCTAGTCTCATCCCAAAGGTACAGCATCGAGTTCAGTCACTGCAAAGGATGACACAGCCCAATACTGGGGTGCTTTATACCTCTCTAGCCGACACTTGGCATTGAGCCTAGTGAGCTCATGTGCATTTGCTATTTGATTATGTAAAATATTATACAAGCTACTGTGACCCTGAAATGAACTAGGCGGAAAAAGAAGATGAGGTAAGATATGATTATGCAAGCTGTGTGTGCACAATTAAACATCTGTGTCCGCAGTGGGGGTGCACCTTAAAGCAACACTTAGTAGTATTTGTACCTTAAGATTACAGCTTCAAAATCACTGTGACGCTCCACTTACCTGTAATAGTGAGAATACTCTGGGCTTAGAGGAGGGGTTGAATAGTTCATTCATTCATTCATTATCTGTAACCCTTATCCAATTCAGGGTCACGGTGGGTCCAGACCCTACCTGGAATCATTGGGCGCAAGGCGGGAACACACCCTGGAGGGGGCACCAGTCCTTCACAGCGCAACACAGACACACACACATTCACTCACACACTCACACCTACGGACACTTTTTGAGTCACCAAACCACCTACCAACGTGTGTTTTTGGACTGTGGGAGGAAACCGGAGCAACCAGAGGAAACCCACGCGGACACAGGGAGAACACACCACACTCCTCACAGACAGTCACCCAGAGGAAACCCACACAGACACGGGGAGAAAACACCAACTCCTCACAGACAGTCACCTGGAGGAAACCCACGCAGACACGGGGAGAACACACCAACTCCTCACAGACAGTCACCCAGAGGAAACCCACACAGACACGGGGAGAACACACCAACTCCTCACAGACAGTCACCCGGAGGAAACCCACGCAGACACAGGGAGAACACACCAACTCCTCACAGACAGTCACCCAGAGGAAACCCACGCGGACACGGGGAGAACACACCACACTCCTCACAGTCACCTGGAGCGGGAATCGAACCCACAACCTCCAGGTCCCTGGAGCTGTGGGTTGAATAGTTGAAAACACAAATTAAATAAGCTTTCTAATCTTAAGTATTACTGTCTGTATTAATATTAGTATTGTATCTTACTTTCAGATTCAGTATTTGATGTGTATTAGTATGATTCATATTAGAACTAGTATCAATATTAGTTTTTGATTATTACTGTCAGTAGTAGTATCGGATTAGTATTAAGATCAGTATTAATGTTATTATTTATATTAATATCCACCTATGAAAAAAAAATACATTCCCTTTGCACTGACTGCAGATATTTTTTTTTCACTGCCGGTGCATGAAGAAAATGCAAAACAAGGTTCATACTGCCCTCTGCTGGATGTATAATTATGTTGCAGTCTCTCACTCTGTGTCTGAGAAACATAAAAATACCACAGGCCAACACCACTTTATAATTGGAGAGGCCTTGTATAGTTTCTCAAGCCCTGAAACATGAAATCACAAGACTCTGAAAAGCATTATTTTAACACTTAAACAAACAGATATTTCCCATCTATTTAAAGAAATCACTTCAGAAGCCAAACTCCCCTCACCTCTATAGTTACTGTGGATGATCTGGGTCATAAAGAGATATTTGTTTCACTCCTAAACAGCATTTATAGTGAATAATAGTGAATAATCTACCCTCACTTTGATGGATCTGGAATCCCAGCTATTCATTCTCTTGAGAAAAGCTTTGGATAAGGAGATAAAACACCTGAAAGAGGTTTTTAATCTGAGAAGAAAAATTCCGTAGGGCATTAGATTGTTTGTTAAAAGTTGTGGTGAGTGATTTGCATCACTCGTTTATTTTCATGTAGTGTCTCTGATTTATTGTGGATTATTGTGAATTTGTTTTTGAAATCCTCCTTTTTCTCAAGAGATCTGACAGTTTTTGTTTTAGTTTTATGTAGCGACCACACACCTGATTCACCTACGTTTGTTTGTTTCCTAACGCAGAAATAGTGTGTGTGTGTGTGTGTGTGTGTGATTGATGCCTGTGATGGACTTGTGTCCTCCTCGGTCTGTTTCTTGATTCTGGTTGTTCTCCAGACTCACTCCTGATCAGGATGAGTTGGTTACAGAGGGTGAAAAAATCCTATCCATGAAAAACACTGTCACACCAAGGTAACTTCACTTATTGGAGTGGTATCTCTAGGACACTGTATTAAAAGCAGCAAATAAACAGACCTGAATTTGCAAATTAGTCTGATTTTTTTTATTAATTTGATCTTTTGTAATGGATTGATAAATTTAAATTGGCACAGCTTGTGGAAAAGTTCAGAATATAGCTTGGGAACAACAATGTCATGTTTTGTCTGTTGAATGTACAAGAAAAATTGAGGCAAGGACAGCACTTTCAACTCTCATTAACTGATATGCCCTTAAGAGACCTAAGTCTAAGGTGTGTGTTTGCGGCACACAGTCCCTACTCTTTTGGTATGGGTGTTACGGATAAGAGAATGTTTCATTCATTGTCTGTAACTGCTTATCCAGTGCAGATTTGGGCGGGTCCAGAGCCTTCCTGGAATCACTGGGTGCAAGGGGAACACACCCTGGAGGGGGCGCCAGTCAAACACACACACATATTTTGAGTCACCAATCCACCTACCAACGTGTGTTTTTGGACCATAGGAGAAAACTGGAGCACCCGGAGGAAACCCACACAGACACTGGGCACTGGGAGTCAACTGGAGTGGGACTTGAACCCACAACCTGCAGGTCCCTGGAGCTGTGTGCGTCACTACCTGCTGTGCCACCGTGCTCCTCCGCTTTTGTTCAATTATTTATTGAATGTATGAATAGATTTTCAGGAAACAAAGTTAGACAAATTAGAATTCTTTATCTTCCTGTAGTTTCAGAAGAAAGACTGGAAACTTCTTACCCACTCCCACAGCTAGTAGATTATCACCTCTGCTAACTGTACAACTTACACACTTGATGCAATTCCCTAAAAATTACTCAAATAATTACTACCAATTATTATCAATCCTCTTTTAACTATTGTAAACTCATCCCTTAGCCTGGGCCATGTACCCAAAGCTTTTAAACTAGCAGTAATTTAACCTCTGATCAAGAACCCAAACCTTGATTTAAGTATATTGCACTCCAGCCACCAGAGGGCAGCGGCACACTGCCAATCAGCCATAACACCCCGCACCTGGTGACAGGTCTATAAAGACTCACCAGAAGCATCCTGAGTTGCTGGTTCTTTGGCGCTACATGTGTGAGAGAGTCTGGCTGGTAATTTTGGTATCTGTCTGCACATTGTTCCAGTTTTCTCAGAAGGCTGAGTGGTCTTGCTCTCCTTCTCATACTATTTTTTTATTTTTTTTTGTTTGTTTTTCAGTTGGAAGTTACTCACCAAACCTGTGTTTCTCCAGGTAGCCAAGTTCCAACCTCACTGGGAGCTACCATTATACATGATGTCTAATTACAGGCCTATTTCAAACCTACCATTTATGTCTAAGATCTTAAAAAAAAGCTGTGGCCCAACAACTTGGTTCATATCTATGTAAGAATCATATATATGAAAAATTCCAACCTGGATGCAGGCCTCATCATAGTACAGAGACAGCTCTAGTCAAAATAACAAATGATCTTCTTGTCTCTGATCAAGGCCATGTATCCCTGTTGGTGGTGCTTGACCTCAGCACAGCTTTCAATAAATAGACCACAATATTCTCCTAGAAAGGTTAGAAAACATGGTTGGAATCATGGAGAGCCCTATAGTGGTTTAAGTCTTACTATTTATCTTCCAATTATTCAAAAGTAAGATTTGGAATACCACAAGGCTCTATTTTAGGACCATTATTTACATTTTACATGATACCCCTAGGCACCATTATAAGAAACCATTTTAACTTTCATTGTTATATAGATGACAGTTGTACATATCAGCCAAGCCCAATAACAAAAACAGATTTAAGAAAATAGAGGATTGTGTAAAACGTGAAGAGTTGGATGTTGCGTCAGCTTCCTCTTTCTAAACCATAACAAGAGGTCCTGCTTTTGGGTCCAAAAGTGGCAAGAAACAAGTGATCAGATTTAATTTTAAATCTCGCTGACTTTCCAGTTAAACCTGGTTCATCAGCAAGAAATCTTGGTGTCATAACTAACCTGGATTTATCATTTGATCTTCGCAACGTCACCAAGATTAGAAGTGCCTTTATTACTTCAAGGCTTGACTGTTGTAATGCACTATTGTCAGGATGCACCAGCAGAAATTTAAATAAACTTCAACTAGTTCAAATGCTGCAGCCAGGGTCCTCACTAAAACTAGAAAATTCAATCATACATAAGGAAAGTTCAGTTTTACAGTAGCAAACAATGCATCGTTAGGATTCTCTACTAAAGAATTTGGTTTGCTGTTCCTGTCTTGTTAGGAATTTGCACCATAGGCTGCTGTATAAAGGGCAATGGCATTCCACTACTAGGCTATATTCAACCAACACAACACTTTTTAATACAATAACATTCAATACAAGTCATGGGTTGTAATTGTTATGATGTGAGTGTCTGGTTTCAGAGTGCAGCACTAATGGAAACAAAGAGGAAAGGTGGATGTATCTCATACAGCTCCTATACCTGAGCTGGAAAGAGTATAACACTCAAGCACAGAAGTACTCTGCCTCCCTGTGTCCCTTTGTGTAGCACAGTGAGAAACACTTTTTGGAAGACCAAGTTTTATCGTGACTGTCTTCCTTAAATGAATTCATGTTATTATAGGTTTAAAGGTGCTGGTCAATGTTGATTTATTTCAGCAATTCCATTCAGAAAGTTACTTATACTCATTTATTACACAGACTGATATTTCAAATGTTTATTTCTTTTAATTTGATGATTATAACTAAAAACCCCAAATTCAGATTCTCAAATTAGAATATTGTGAAAAGGAATTGATTGAATTAATTAATTGAAGGAATTGATATTGAAGACTCCTGGTGCCATACTCTACTCTAATCAGATAATGACCTCAAAACACCTTCAAATGCCTTTTTAAATGGTCTCTGTCTAGTTATGTAGGCTACACGATCATGGGGAAGACTGCTGACTTCACAGTTGTCCAAAAGACCACCACTGACACCTTACACAAGCAGAGCAAGACACACAAAGTCATTGCTAAAGAGGCTGACTGTTTACAGAGCTCAATGTTCAAGCACATTAATAGAGGGGCAAAGGGAAGGAAAAGATATGGTAGAAAGTGTAAGCATTAGGGATAACAGCACCCTGGAGAGGAATGTGAAACAAACCCATTCAAAAATGTGGGGGAGATTCATAAAGACTGGACTGCAGCTGGAGTCAGTGCTACAAGAACCACCACGCACAGATCTATAAGCCACTCTTAAACAAGAGACAGCGTCAGAAGCGTCTCAACTGCTGTATAAGCCTGCTGATGAGTGTCCAAAGTAATGATCTCTGAAAGTAAACGAGGCCTTTCCTTAGGAAATCAAGGTTTCAAACTGGAGGAAGAGAGGAGAGGCACAGAATCCACATTGAGGTCCAGTGTAAGGTTTTCAGTCAGTTTTGGGTTTGGGAAATTTTTATAAGAAAAGAATCTAAATCAATGAAGAGAATAAATGGAGAATGAAGTATAGGGTTAAAAGATAAAGGCAATGTCAGGATATGACTTGTACACCATTATCCAGATTGTTTAGGTTTAAAGGTCACATGTTGAAGATGTAAATCAGAGGAAGGTTACTTGTTGCATACTTTGTGATTTAATATATATTTAGATTTTGTTTCATACTAGATCATTTATTTTGGGCAATGCAGCTGTTTTACCAGGGGCATATAAGTATATTAGAAGTTGCATTCAGACTAGTATTATGCTGGCTAGAAACATTATATGGTTTCACATTTTAAAGAGTGGGAAAAGGAGATCTTACCATGTATGGATAAATATTTATTCTGGGCTCAGGTATGTCATGTGATGATATGTATACACATATATAAAAGGTGTATAAGTGTGTGTGCATAAACATGCGTGTATAAATACATATGTGGATTTATTTGGGTTTTTCCCCCTCAAGTGATTTTTACCAGAACCTTTGCATATGAAAAATTAATTTATCAATAACCAGGCACTTTTGTTTGCAGAGATTATGACATGAAAGGATTCATAATCCCCACCAGGGAAGGTGGTTAAAATTGTTATTATAATATATATGTAGGTAACTTTATAGGTGCTCTTTGTCAATAAAACAAAAATTAGACATTCATATTTATAAAAATATTTAATATTGAAATTCATTCTCTTTAATGCTTGAAAATGTGGGGGGAGTTTTAGGCTTATTTTGTTTGCTGTATATTAGTCACTTCTACACACTGAAAAGTTAACTGTATGTAATGTTATATATATTGTTTATTACTTGCAAATTCTCTGTTTTGTTCTGCATTCTGTGGCAACGGTCGTTCGGATAACAGTGAGGTGAAGCTTGTTCTTGGGCAATTTAAAACAAGCTGAAGTTTAATCGGACCAATCAGAGCCTGAAATTAATTCACCCAATCAGAGCCTGAATTTAGGCCGAGAGGAAGTTTAATCAGGTGATCAGGTTCACCCAATGAGAGCAGAGTTTAGATGCGGGGATTAATTTGATAGGCTGGTTTTTATAGCTAAGGCTATATATTGACTATCACGACATATGCGCGGTCTTTTCACACTCTCAGAATGGATATTTGCATTTTGTTGTTTTCATTGGGTTTGTACTGGTGTGGATACTGCTTTTCTTCAAAGTTCTCTGGAAATTCAGCTTCAGTGCCGTCTTACTGCTGGATAATCTGGTAGGTGTGAGGTTTTAATTCAAAATTGGAAAAAAGGGTTTTCTTGTATATTAATAGAAAATAAATCTTGCTGTGTGGTGCTTGTTCCATTTTGAGGTTAAACTTTAAAAGTAAAAAGTCAGAATCTGCTTCAGTGTTTCGGATGAATTTATAAAGTGCTACGTCGTATGCTTGTATGTAGCTACATGGGGGGGGGGGGGGTGAGTTTAAAATGGCGCTTGTATGCTGTAAAGGTAAGGGCTTCCTCCATTTTGTGGCGGCAACGATTCGATTTTTTTTTCAACGGCTGTATTTTCGCGCGGAGCCGAGTAGTGGTTTGAATCGGAGTTCAGAGTTGTTTTTCTTCTGCCGTGTACGAAATTCACTTCTACTGCTCAGGGTCGTTCTGAAAAACAGTTCTTAGACGTTGTGGCTTACAGCTGTTAAAATACAGAAAGTTGCGGTGAACTGTTCAGTGCCGCTCCGACGGCTCCGTTAATGAGCGACCGAGGAGCAGCGGTAAAGAGTTAATGGGGAGAGCACGGCGTTAGCGAGAACAAATCGTTTACTTTGGGGGGGAAACTATTTTAATAACAGTTTTCGGGTTATGGTTGATGTGTGCTAAATTGATCAAATTGCTATTAAACGTATAGCGCACTAGATGCTGATTATATTCTGTTCCAATTGTTAAATATATTTGAGACATATCTGTTTGAGGAGGCGAATCTTTTTTCTATTAGCTACGATTGTAAACTCCTGAACCGATTCCTTAGCTGCCATTTAATATTGTTCCATATAGTTGTCAAAAGACGAGACACTTTTACACTGTAAAAGCCCCACGGTGTTTCGGATGAATTTATACAGTGCTATGTCGCATGTTTGTGTACTTAAGTTGGGAGAATGTTTAAAATGGCGCTTGTATGCTGTTAAAATCAGGGCTTCCATTTTATGGCGGGAACGACTCGGTTCTTTTCAACGTCTGTATTTTCGTGTGGAGCCGAGTAGTGATTTGAATTGGAGTTCAGTGTTTTTCTGCTGTGCACTAACTTAATTGGACTATATATTCACTTCTACTGCTGAGGATCGTTTTGAAAAACAGACAGTTAGACGCTGTGGCTTAGGGTTGTTAACGATGAGAATGAACACAAGGTTGAGTTTCGGTTAATTCAGTTCCCCTTGCCCCTCCCTGTGTGTGAAATCATGACGTTGCATGTCGCAGCATTCATAAGAACAATCGGTGTGCGCCAGGTTTGTACTTCAAAGACTTGTTGATTAAGTAAACAAACTGTTTTGTTGTTCACTGTATTATGCACAAAGTTGTTTCTATCAAATTATTAAAAAAACAACCTTAATTTGCAGAGAAAGTTAGCATTAACAAATATATAATGCACTTAGATATAAAAGGTTTGTGCACTGAGCACTAGTTACTGATTCTCTTGTATTCCCATTGTTTGTTTGAGACAGTAATGTTGTTGGTTGAAGAGGTGTAATTGTAGTACTGGGAAATATGAGCACAAATCAATATCATGATTAATTGTACATTCTATGATTACTGGCATTCTACGATTGTTCATCCTTTGTTTGAGCACTGTTCATATTTGGTATGATTTTTAAAAATAGGTTTAACTGTTAACTCCATATTGATTACAAAATTATTACTAATGTATAAGACTCTACCTGGCCTCAGTGCTGAATACCTGCAAGACATTTATTTACTATCATGAACCTTCAAGATTACTCAGATCACAGGGTACTTGGCCTTTTAATAGTTCCCAGATTTCAGAAGGCCTCAGCTGGGGAAAGAGCTTTCTTATAAAGCCCCCAACTCTGGAATGATCTTCCAGTAAATGTTCTGGACTCAGACACAGGTAAATCTTCAAATACAGGCTGAAAACTCATTTGTTCAGTTTAGCTTTCAGTAGGTAATGTCCCCCATTAAATAAAGGCAGCAGACCCAGGGGTCTATGGACACAGGGAATTGTAGTAAACTGAGACGTTGGTGTTGTCATCGCCACCACTTCACGCGATCACTCAGGTTTGTGGACGGTGGAGCGGAGGGATGCCAGTGTTTCAGGAAGCTCCCATGTCTGCGTCCTTCTGTTTCTCACCTTTTAGTAAAGCTGTCATAGTCAGATCTGCTGGAGTCATTAGTCACTCTGGAAATGTTTACATTTTCTGTTTTCCATTCACCCAAACAGATATAAACTAATTCCATCCCTCTACCTTTTTCCGAGTAGATGAACACCTACCTGTCCGGCTAGAAGCTGATTGGATGACTGAGCTCCCGCTGCCTGCTTCATACCAGCTGCCCATGCTCTAACTACTGCCACTTGCCTTGGATTAGCTGCCCACACTACAGTAAAGAGCTTTTATGGATTCCTAACTATTGTTTCTACTAATACTATTAATAAAAGTAATAATGTCATCATCTTTGCTTACATTATATATACTGTGATTGTATCAGTACACATGAGCATAACAGCAGTCGTATGGGATCTTTATTTTTTCGTAAATAATTTGTAGGTAGATTGACCAGAGGAGGATAGGTCCTCCCAAGGTTCCTTCCTCAGCTCTGAGGGAGTTTTTTCTTGCCAGTGTCGCCCCTGGTTTTTGTTTGAACAACTCTGGAAAGGATTATCTATCTTCTCTCAGGAAGCCACTGGAGGGGAGACTGAAGACCACACTGCAAAACAGAAATAGTGTAGTAAGTCAAACTGCTTTTGTATCATTGTTGGGATTTTAGGTCGAACTATAGATGAGTCTTAAATGAAGTGCTTATCTGTTTAAAAATAAATATATAAATTGTTAATTAGTTACATACTGAAAGAGCATTGTGTATTTATGCCTTTTCTTCCCCCTACCTGAAACCCTTGGAGAAAGCCCTAGCCACTCTGGAGAGGAGGGTCTTTCTCTGCGGTTCAGTAGAGGACTGGAGAGCACTGGGAGTCATTGGAGCACAGACAAGACACCGTCTGAAAATCTGAAACATGAAGAGTGTAGACAGTAAGCATGGGGAACTGGCTAAAAGCAATCATTCCACTTCAACGACTGTTAAACACTCTTTGGGACTTTATAGTTAAACCTATAATTAGTTGCAGCTTAACGCTATGGACCCTATTTATATAGCTTTTTTTTTTTCAGTGCCTTTTTCAGTTGCATTTAAACAG
This sequence comes from Hoplias malabaricus, assembly GCF_029633855.1. Lineage (NCBI taxonomy): Eukaryota > Metazoa > Chordata > Actinopteri > Characiformes > Erythrinidae > Hoplias > Hoplias malabaricus. The sequence continues at coordinate 16,104,152 of NC_089803.1, read as the reverse complement.
TAATTGTTATATAGCCATATTCAGTATGTTTTATTTTCTAAAGACTCATATGTAATCACTTGAGGTTTTCATGCTGACCTATTTTTTATTTATTTATTTATTGGGTTCAGGGACAGTATAGCCAATGTCTCAACTAATAAAATCTGTTTTAGTATACTGGTTATTTCTAATCAGCAGCTTATAATAATAATAATTATTATTATTATTACTATAAAGAGTCCTTCCACAAAGTGATGAGATATAGTGATTTATTTAGAATTCACAAAGTGCAAAACTATGTACAAAAGTATAAACTTGAAAACAAAATATAACTGGTAAAACAAAAAATTTATGAAGTGGTAATGTAAAAATAAAAATTCTTTACAAGTAAAATGTATAAAACAAAATACAAACTTTCAGAACCAAGTTCTGAATATGACTTGCCCTTCTGTGCCTATGGAGATGTCACTTGGGAATGCCATGCGTTGAAGCAGCTTTTTGTAATGTCCTTACACAGGCACGTTACAGAGCAAACGGTGCCATGATGTGTCCTCCCTCTTTCCACCCTTGCTGCACCGCTTGCACATTCTGCGATTCCCAAAAATCTGTTCTAATTTGTGCTCAGACACTGACACACTTGGGGAACTCACCATATCAGGAACACCACACAGCTCAGTACACAGTAACCTCCTGAAATTCAAATGTCATCGACTTCTGTGACTGGGCTTCACAATGTTCTTTGTAGAGGAGGTAAGAATTGACTACAGCCATGTCGACGAAACGAAAGAAGTTTTATACCCTGTATAATTCTGAAGTCTTTTGTCTGACAGGTCAACTCCACCCATATACTTCTTGTATTCTTTCACAGCTTCAGGTATGGGAAAGTTTGACCTGTCATGTTCCGTCAGCTTGTTTCTATCTTCTTTTTATGACATTCCCAGAAGAAGCCTTGTGAACAGTGGAGCAAACAGACCTCTTTTGTATCCAGCCATTTCACAAAGGAGAACACTCTCTGATCCATCGCAAACTTCCCCACTCTGATTTTTTCGTCATACAGTTGGCCTTCGTTTTTGGAAATCCAATCCTGTTCTCTCTTACTGTGCCACATGCCCCAAACTTCATTTTGAAAAGATCCTGGAAGAGTCAGGCTTGTGTAAAAGTTGTCCCAGTTCAAGCTGTACCCTGTCCCAAGAAACACTGGTTTCATGAGAGAGACTACAGAGTCATAACTCAGTTCTTGGCCAATTGCATATATGTCTTTACCTGTGTAAACATTGAAGTCACATGTGTATCCATTTGTTGAGCCACTCAGCACAAAGTTTGTGATTTTACCCACCAAAATGCTAAAGGAGGACGTCAAATGTGAATTCTGACTTGTGTACACGATTTCCAAGCTGTACCTAAGGCATGAGGATGCTGTAGACATTCCCCCGCCTTCCTCTCTTCTCTTCTCTCTTTTTGCTTGAGAGGCGCAGGTCCAGAATGTAGTCCACCACAGGTTCAGGCAGCAGGTACGGGACGCTCCGACCCTTGCAGAGAGCTTGTCTCAGGAGAGTGTATGAGATGTCGTTGGTCACCCACTCTTGGACAATGTGGATGTTCTCACAGTGCTGGTGGAGCAGATCGGACACACTCTCCCATTCTTCTTCACTCCCCTCCAGTGTTGTCTTCTCAGACTTCAGTGTCCTGCTCTTTTTCAGCTATTTGTCGTGGTGGTGCTGGAGGACCTTGGATGCCTCCATCCACTCGGACTTCCCAGTCATCCACAGTGATCCAGGTGGAGCTCTCTGTTGCTAATCTGGCCATTTCTACCGGATGCCATGCCGCAGCCCGTTCCTCCTCCTTGTAACCGTCGCCTAAAGGACAGATAATACCTTTCTCCAATAGGTACCTTCCAGTGCTCTTCAGATGATCCCGCACCAGCTCGAACCGTGTGTGTGTGTACATGTTTTGTCAGTGTATTTAAAAACTATTTACAAATATTTACAAGAAAGTGCATGAGTATGCAATTTCACCAACGATAGTTATGTTTTTATTTAAATTTGTCATCGCAACGATATAATTTCACCATTGGGGATTTAAGCTTTATTTTTCGAAACGCTGACGATGTCATTACTATCGTTGGTGAAATTGCATACTCATGCCCCATCACCGACTCTGTTCCCAGCATCTGAAAAAGATAAAAGAATATTATTATTATTGTTACACTTATATAGCGCCTTTCTAGACACCCAAGGACGCTTTACAATCTACACTGCTCAGAACGCTCAATTCACACACACACAGGCGAGAAGCGGCAGCCAAACGCGCACAGCGTACTCTCAACCAGAAACGACCGTCCACCTGGAGGACTGCATCGGGCACTAGGGTTTAACCCAGGACAGAGCGCCAATCCATATCTGGGCTCACACATACAGACATTCATTCACACACCAGGACAGTTATTAGAGAAGCCAATTCACCTACCCTCCATGTTTTTGGACTGTGGGAGGAAACCGGAGCCCCCGGAGGAAACCCACGCAGACATGGGGAAAACATGGAAACTCCACCCAGATGGGACTTGAACCCAAGATCCCAGCGCTGGGAGGCGAACGTGCTAACCACCAAGCCACCATGCCGCCCATATAGAAGTTAGGACACATAATAGATATGTTAAATAAAACATATATTGTTTAACTTACTGCTTTTATTGGGGTGCGGTGCACTAGTCCAGTTGTATTAAGTGGCAATATTTCATCCGAACTGTCACTCTCCACTATGACTGGACGTCTAGTAACTTCGTCTTCACTAGACGAACTTTCGCTGTTGGTATATTCTATATTTCCCTGTTTGGGGACGGAGGAAGGAGAGTGTGTACTTGAGCCTCCTTTTAGCAGACCTGGGCACCGAGGGAGGGGAGTTTGTGTAAGTAACTTCGGTTCTGGCGGGCTGGGAGCCGTGAGATGTAGTAGGTGAGGGAACTGTTGAAGTATTTCCCGATACTGTGCGGATGACGGGGCAGAATCTTCGATGGCTGAGAGCTGAATGGCCGCCACCTCAGCAGCCTCTTCTGGGTTGTTAAGCGGAACATAAAATTTCTCTGCCACTGCCTCGGAGTGGCACATTGCTTTGTGAATCCTCCTCTTCGTCGATGGAGAGATTCTTGGTCTAAAACAGAAAAAACAAATTACAACATTTTAACATGGTTCCCTTATTATCGCACAAATAAATGCATACTTACATGATGGACCATGGTGGTTCTGAAATGGCGGAAGTTAAACCTTCCGCCAAACCCCATCCTGCTCCACTCCGACTGGAAGTACTGGAGGATCTTTAAACAGCGGCCACCCGAGGCAGAGAAGAAAAAAAAATTAGATTCTGCCCCTTCGAGCCCATGTCGAATCTCCAGCAGCGTTGTAAACCAGCTGTTGTACTCATTTGTTAAGGAAAGCTGGGCAAAGCCAAAAGTCCCAGCTGACTTTTGCAAGGCGACCTTTGAATAGAAAGATAAAAGCAATGCAATATGTTTATCATCAAAGATATTAAGTGTAACTCAAGTCAACATGTTGAATAACTTAAATGTAAAAGCTTACTTCTATAACGACGCTGCTGTCGCCGTGCTCGGCACCCGTCACCTCACCAACCGTCAGGTTTGTCATAACACCAGTTCTGTGACCTGTACCTACAACAAAATATCCGGCCATAAGGCCAAATATTTGTTGTAGGCAGATCCTACTTCTTGTCTTCCGAAGTTCTACACATAAATAAAACATTCCAAGTTTGAATAACCAACATAACCAAACAAATATTTGTTTATAGGACAAAACTTACCCAGCTTCTTCGGAATTATTTTTCTGGCTTCACGCCGAAACGCTGCCATATCGTCTTTGCTGACCAGGTTTTCTGTCACACAAATTAAAAAATAATAATACACCTCATGCATCAAATATATAAATTATGCTGTTCCCTGCTCAATAGAAAATTGAACACATTCCACAACACTTACTGGAAGACAGTTTTCGAACATTCTGCCTGTGGCTTGTTAGTTCTTTTTTCAGGTCTTTCACCTGCTGTCCTGTAGCTAATTTCAACCAATTAAAATCATTAGGATTTAACTGGGTTATTTTGGCAGGAAAATTGGACAAAAATGAAAAGAAACTTTTAAGATTTATCAAATTAATTTTTATTGTAGTTGGCTTAAAGCCTTGATTCTTCAATTCGTTCACCCATCTGAAACAGTAAAAGCACAAAAGACAAAATAGAAATGAATCACGGAGACTATACTTATATAAATAAAATTTTGTATATAGACTCTTAGCTTACATCCTGATGTTTTCATGCTTTTTCAAAAATGAAAAGCCCCCTTTCAAAAGTTGGCCCTCCCCAGCAAAGATGAGAAAACGTCTTATCTGGGTGAGGGCCATCTTTTCGTTCTCCAACTTCCTCCCTTCGCAATCGGATCTGTAATTATACCCCAAGTATTTCCGCAATATGTGCTCTAAAAAAAAAAGACGAAAATAAAACATTTAGTATACAATTTAAAATACATTATAATCAACTAATAAGTAAAAAAAACATAGCCTACCATATTTAGGCCATTCCTCCGGCTTGAAATTATCCCTTCTTGAATATTTCATCTTGGATTTTTCGATTTCAGTGTTGTGGAGCGAACGGAATTATTTTATCTCACGTCTGCTTGACTCCAGTTGTTCTAACAATGATTTGATCCTTTTGCGTAATTCATGTATAATTACGTCTTTCTCACACCCCACATCTTCCCTTAAGCCTCTTCTGGTGCTTCTGCTGCTGCTGCCGGTGGTGCTGCTGCTGCTGGATGATGTAGTTGTGGGGAGCCCATTATACCACCATCCCAAGCTGTGATGAAGCACTGGCACGATGCCGATACAGCTGGCGTGGGCCCACTTTGGATAAGTTCTTTAAGGTTTTGCAAGACCACTTGGCGTTTTGCCATTGACATAAATCTTTCGATTTCGTAATCCTGAAACACAGAACACATATAAAATACAAAAACAAATTAAATGAATACATGAATTTTAAATTAACTACTAATTATTTTTTATAACATAAATTAATTTTTACATCCAAGTCTTGATGGTGGGTCCCACAGCATCCAGGAACTTGACAAGTACATTTTTAGTATTTAATCAACCAGTCATTCAGTACACTCATATACAGAAAATACTACTTTATAAAGCATATTTTAAAATCATATTTAATGTAATATATTTATACATTACAAAGACACAAAGACGTTCTTGGTGACAACACTTCGGCAGATAATGATTCAGGAATATTGGAGATTTATATGAGCACCAAAGAGAACTAAATAAAATTGATTTTAGCACACTAGCCATCAATATGTAATTCAGATGTTGTGAGGTGGTGTGAATATAACGTGTTTTTTTTTTTTTTTTTGACGTGGCTCAGTCAATCAGATTTTAGAATATGTAGTATCTGCTTTATAAAAATATTTTTAAAAAGGTCGGAAAGCATTAATCCCTCAGCACACTACATACTGACTGTTTTTGACCTCATTAAAGTTTAAACATTTAACTAAAAAATATAAGGCACACATAATGTTTGATGTTAGCCTTTGTACAAGGTGTTTGTTATTAGTAAGTACGTAAAATCTATTTATAGAGCACATTTCACAGATGTCGTCGACCAAAGTGCTGTGCAATGATTGTGATTTTTATTTTCTGCAAAAGATTCACTCCTAAGTTTCTGTTATTCAGACCTGTGATTAAGATTGACCACTCAGTTACTGTTATAAATGCATTAATCTTTTTTTATTTATATAATTATTCATATATATATATATTATATATATATATATATATATGTTTTTTCGTTTTATTTATGTGATTTTGGTTATTATTCAGAGATATATAATATATAAATAAAGATATTTAAAAGTGTTTTTTTTAATAAGACATTTTATAATACATTTTTGTAATAATAATTTATGCTTGATAAATTATGGTAGTTTGTCAGGTTACATTTTGAATGTATGTTTGTTTGTATGCTGTACATTCATGAAGAATGCATGCATGGCCAGTTTATATCAACCATAGCGTTTGTTCTGCTATAAATACCAATGTTAACTGATGTCTGAACAGCAGAAAATTTGAACGAGGGAACCGTTTGCGACCCCTGCAGACAGAACATAAAATTACATCCTTGAAATTCAGGAAGCATAGTGGTTCTAGGTAAATGTCACCCATTCCAGTGAATAATGCTGCTCATAAGAGAGAAACACAGAACATGAACAAAAAAAAGTAGTTTTCCCATTTAGTTTTTGTAGCGCAAGCAAAAATGTAAAAATTGAATTTTTTTTTTTTCCATTTTAAAAACTGGGAAATTCAACACGTTTCAAAATTATAAGCCTTAAGACATACTAACACTGTTTCCAAAGCAATTAAAGGCTTTAAGTAAAATAGGGCAGCACGGTGGCGCAGCAGGTAGTGTCGCAGTCACACAGCGCCAGGACCTGGAGGTTCGGGCAACTTTCTGCGAGGAGTGTGGTGTGTTCTCCCTGTGTCCACGTGGGTTTCCTCCCACAGTCCAAAAACACGTTTGTAGGTGGATTGGCGACTCAATCACACACTCCGTGTGTATGAGTGAATGTGTGTGTTGCCCCGTGAAGGACTGGCGCCCCCTCCATGGTGTATTCCCACCTTGCGCCCAATGATTCCAGGTTGGCTCTGGACCCACCGCGACCCTGAACTGGATAAAGGTTACAGATAATGGTTGGATGAATATAAGTAAAATTCTCATTGTATATTACAATGAAAATGTTATAAACATTTAATTTATATATCTTCTCACTGAGCTCGGCCCTTGCATAAAACAAAAAATATTTGAGTGTGAGGATGCCAATTTAAAAAAAAAAAAAACATTTTTAGTTAATGGCAGATTTACTTGTTTATATAATAATATAAAGACAGTTGAAGATAGAACAATTTTATAATCTTATTTTCAGACATGGCAAAATACTTGAACTTTGAGGAGATACAGCTCTACGTACAGACAGGGACTTACCATGAAGAGAGTTAAAGGAAGGCAAAACCAGGAAATGCACTATAAGGAGGGCATGCAGGAATTTTGTCTTTAAAGGTAGTATTTTGGTTTTGTTAGTTTAGACTGACATATGTATCTACACAAGTTGTGTACACTTGAAGTTAAACATTGGTCAAAAAGGAATAATCATGTCATGACCGTTAGCAAAGAATATAGAAAAGACTGTCAGCAAGTAACCTGTAAGATGGGCTTTGTGTCATTGCCCTATTTTTTTAAATGTTATTTTTAAAATATATCATTCTAATAAAATACAAATCTAGGCCAAAGGTCAACCACCCAGATTTCTCAGGAGAAGTAAACTTCCACAGAGTCATAGATCAGTGTTTAACTGGACTCTTACTCCCTTTTGGCCAGTTCATCTGCACAGATTCTCTGTTGAACATTACACAAAACCAGACTAAATCTCTGGGTAATTAAAGCCACTTACCAGCGGTGACCTAGTGATTTTTTTTCTTTTTTTTTTGTCTCAGTATTTTATAGAAGTTGACTTGACCTTACAGCACTGTTTTACAATCAGGCGTTCATTCCGACATGAGCTTTTCTACATAAATAAGCACTTTTCCAGTTCAGGGTCATCTCGGAACAATGTATTCTTTTTTTTTTTTTTTTTAACATGCAGAAATTCAGGAGAATAGCCTGTTTATCTTGTAGTGATATAAACATATAAACTTCAAGCAGATCAAGACACTTGCATTTTATAAAAGAACAGTCTGTTTATGTAGAAATATTTGCATTTCCATACATTGAACCTCTGATAGATAGACAATGTACAAATACAATGTAATTTAATAAATACTTAGTGCTCACTTGCGTAGTTCAGGTGACGTTTAAAGACCACGAGAGAGTCTGCTGTCCAGACAGTGAGGGCCAATGTGATTTCAATCCATCATGTGTCCAGGACGGAGAAGAGTCTTGATGCTTGTTTCTTGAAGGATGGGGGTCAGGCTGTACTTAATGAGTAAAAAGTTCAAAGTACAGTTCAGCTCTGGACAATTCCCACAAGCTCAGGGGAGGCTGATCCATTCTTGGCTTTGAAGGCAAGCATCAACATGTAACGCAACTACTACAGGAAGGGGGTGCTCCAGCCAGGTGATGTGGGAATACAGCAAGCCTGAAATAATGCTGCATTCTGAAACAGTAGATTAACATAGTTTAGTTTAGACTTCCTTAATTTAGTCCTTTATTTAGATTGAGCATAAATTAATTGTGTTATCATGAGTTACACACAGTAGGAAAAAAATCCACGATAAAATGCATTGAACTGTAAGGAGGCAGAGATCCTCAATGGTGCCAAACCAAAGCTCAGAACTCAAAAACCCTATTGTGAGAGCCCAATGAATCTTAAAACCTGAAAAAGACAGCCAATACAGTTTGAATGCCACCTTTTTAAAAAAAAATCCACTGTAAGAAACCCACTATTTTGTTAAAACATAACCTTTAAAAATGACCATTTCAAATTAAGTTTATACTTTTCAAATGACAGCCAATGTTTTGATCGCATCTTAGGTGTAATTTTTTCTAAGAAACCCACAATTTTTATTTTTTGGTGAATACATTATGACTTTTTCACATATAACACACACAAAAAAACAAAGATGCACATGTAAGGGAGAACGCAAAAGAGTGAAAGAATGTAACACACTACAAAAATTGAGGCAAGGACAGCACTTTCAACTCTCATTAACTGATATGCCCTTAAGAGACCTAAGTCTAAGGTGTGTGTTTGCGGCACACAGTCCCTACTCTTTTGGTATGGGTGTTACGGATAAGAGAATGTTTCATTCATTGTCTGTAACTGCTTATCCAGTGCAGATTTGGGCGGGTCCAGAGCCTTCCTGGAATCACTGGGTGCAAGGGGAACACACCCTGGAGGGGGCGCCAGTCAAACACACACATATTTTGAGTCACCAATCCATCTACCAACGTGTGTTTTTGGACCATAGGAGAAAACTGGAGCACCCAGAGGAAACCCACACAGACACTGGGCACTGGGAGTGGGAGTCAACTGGAGTGGGACTTGAACCCACAACTTGCAGGTCCCTGGAACTGTGTGCCTACGTCACTACCTGCTGCGCCACCGTGCTCCTCCGCTTTTGTTCAATTATTTATTGAATGTATGAATAGATTTTCAGGAAACAAAGTTAGACAAATTAGAATTCTTTATCTTCCTGTAGTTTCAGAAGAAAGACTGGAAACTTCTTACCCACTCCCACAGCTAGTAGATTATCACCTCTGCTAACTGTACAACTTACACACTTGATGCAATTCCATAAAAATAACTCAAATAAGTACTGCCAGTTATTATCAATCCTCTTTTAACTATTGTAAACTCATCCCTTAGCCTGGGCCATGTACCCAAAGCTTTTAAACTAGCAGTAATTTAACCTCTGATCAAGAACCCAAACCTTGATTTAAGTATATTGCACTCCAGCCACCAGAGGGCAGCGGCACACTGCCAATCAGCCATAACACCCCGCACCTGGTGACAGGTCTATAAAGACTCACTAGAAGCATCCTGAGTGGCTGGTTCTTTGGCACTACATGTGTGAGAGAGTCTGGCTGGTAATTTTGGTATCTGTCTGCACATCGTTCCAGGTTTCTGAGTGGTCTTGCTTGCCTTCTCATACTTTTTTTTTTCTTTTTCCTTTCTTCTCCCAGTTGGAAGTTACTCACCAAACCTGTGTTTCTCCAGGTAGCCAAGTTCCAACCTCACTGGGAGCTACCATTATACATGTTGTTCAGGCCTATTTCAAACCTACCATTTGTCTAAGAAAAAAAGCTGTGGCCCAACAACTTGGTTCATATCTACTTAAGAATCATATATATGAAAAATTCCAACCTGGATGCAGGCCTCATAGTACTGAGACAGCTCTAGTCAAAATAACAAATGATCTTCTTGTCTCTGATCAAGGCCATGTATCCCTGTTGGTGCTTCTTGACCTCAGCGCAGCTTTCAAATAGACCACAAAATTCTCCTAGAAAGGTTAGAAAACATGGTTGGAATCATGGACAGCCCTATAGTGGTTTAAGTCTTACTATTTAAAGTAAACTATCTTCCAATTATTCAAAAGTAAGATTTGGAATACCACAAGGCTCTATTTTAGGACCATTATTTACATTTTACATGATACCCCTAGGCACCAATATAAGAAACCATTTTAACTTTCATTGTTATATAGATGACAGCTGTACATTTCAGCCAAGCCTGATGACAAAAACAGATTTAAGAAAATAGAGGACCGTGTAAAACACGTGAAGGGTTGCATGTTGCGTCAGCTTCCTCCTTCTAAACCATAAAAGGTCCTGCTTCTGGGTCCAAAAGTGGCAAGAAACAAGTGATCAGATTTAACTTTAAATATCGCTGACTTTCCAGTAAAACCTGGTTCATCAGCAAGAAATCTTGGTGTCATAACTGCCCTGGATTTATCATTTGATCTTCGCAACATTGCCAAGTTTAGAAGTGCCTTTATTACTTCAAGGCTTGACTATTATAGCGTACTACTGTCAGGATGCACCAGCAGAAATTTAAGTAAACTTCAACTAGTTCAAAATGCTGCAGCCAGGGTCCTCACTAAAACTAGAAAATTCAATCATACATAAGGAAAGTTCAGTTTTACAGTAGCAAACCAATGCATCGTTAGGATTCTCTACTAAAGAATTTGGTTTGCTGTTCCTGTCTTGTTAGGAATTTGCACCATAGGCTGCTGTAAAGGGCAATGGCATTCCACTACTAGGCTATATTCAACCAACACAACACTTTTTAATACAATAACATTCAATACAAGTCATGGGTTGTAATTGTTATGATGTGAGTGTCTGGTTTCAGAGTGCAGCACTAATGGAAACAAAGAGGAAAGGTGGATGTATCTCATACAGCTCCTATACCTGAGCTGGAAAGAGTATGACACTCAAGCACAGAAGCACTCTGCCTCCCTGTGTCCCTCCGTGTAGCACAGTGAGGGAAAAAAAAAATGTGGGAGATTCATAAAGACTGCAGCTGGAGTCAGTGCTTCAAGAACCACCACGCACAGATGTATAAGCCACTCTTAAACAAGAGACAGCATCAGAAGCATTTCACCTGAGCTAAAGACAAAAAGGACTAGACTGCTGCTGAGTGTCCAAAGTAATGTTCTCTAATGAAAGTAAATGAGGCATTTCCTTAGGAAATCAAGGTCTCAGCCTGGAGGAAGAGAGGAGAGGCACAGAATCCATGTTGATTGAGGTCCAGTGTAAAGTTTTTGGGTTTGGTAAACTGGATTTCTTTAGCTTTGAACAACTTATAGGAAAAGAATCTAAATCAATGAAGAGAATAAATGGAGAATGAAGTATAGGGTTAAATGATAAAGGCAATGTCAGGATATGACTTGTACACCATTATCCAGATTGTTTAGGTTTAAAGGACACGTTGAAGATGTAAATCAGAGGAAGGTTACTTGTTGCATACTTTGTGATTTAATATATATTTAGATTTTATTTCATACTAGATCATTTATTTTGGGCAATGCAGCCGTTTTACCAGGGGCATATAAGTATATTAGAAGTTGCATTCAGACTAGTATTATGCTGGCTAGAAACATTATATGGTTTCACATTTTAGAGAGTGGGAAAAGTAGATCTTACCATGTATGGATAAATATTTATACTACGCTCAAATATAGTTATCTGTATGTCATATGATGTTATGTATACAGATATATAAAAGGTGTATAAGTATGTGTGCATAAATACATATGTGGATTTATTTGGGTTTTTCCCCCTCAAGTGATTTTTACCAGAACCTTTGCATATGAAAAATGAATTTATCAATAACCAGGCACTTTTGTTCGCAGAGATTATGACATGAAAGGATTCATAATCCCCACCAGGGAAGGTGGTTAAAATTGTTATACAATATGTAGGTTACGTTTTAGGTGCTCTGTCAATAAAACAAAAACTAGAGACGTTCATATTTATAAAAATATTTAATATTGAAATTCATTCTCTTTAATGCTTGAAAATGCGGGGGGAGTTTTATGCTTAGTTTGTTTGCTGTATAGTAGTCAATTCTACACACTGAAAAGTTAACTGTATGTAATGTTATATATATTGTTTATTACTTGCAAGTTCTGTTTTGTTCTGCATTCTGTGGCAACTGTCGTTCGGATAACTGAGGTGAAGCTTGTTCTTGGGAAATTTAAAACAAGCTGAAGTTTAATCGGACCAATCAGAGCCTAAAATTAATTCACCAAATCAGAGCCTGAATTTAGACTGAGAGGAAGTTTAATCAGGTGATCAGGTTCACCCGATGAGAGTTGAGTTTAGACGCTGGGATTAATTTGATAGGCTGGGTGTTTTTATACCTAAGGCTATATATTGACTATCACTTCATATACTCACACTGAGAACTGAGCTTTGCAGCTTGTTGTTTTCATTGGGTTTGTACTGGTGTTGATACTGCTTTTCTTCAAAGTTCTCTAGAAATTCAACTTCAGTGACGTCTTACTGCTGGATAATCTGGTAGGTGCGAGGTTTTAATTCAAAATTGTAAAAAGAAGTTTTCTTGTATATTAATAGAAAATAAATATTGCTGTGTGGTGCTTGTTTCATTTTGAGGTTAAACTTTTAAAGTAAAAAGTCAGATAATCTACTTCAGTGTTTCGGATGAATTTATAAAGTGCTACGTCGTATTTTTGCATGTAGCTACATCGGTGGGGAGAAAGTTCAAAATGGCGCTTGTATGCTGTAAAAATAAAGGCTTCCTCCATTTTGTGGTGGGAACGATTTGGTTCTTTTCAACGACTGTATTTTCGCGCGGCGCCGACTACAGTGATTTGAATCGGAGTTCAGAGTTGTTTTCTTCATGCTGTGTACGAAACTCACTTCTACTGCTCAGGGTCGTTCTGAAAAACCGTTCTCTTAGACGTTGTGGCTTAGGGCTTTTAAAATACATGGTTGTGGAGAACTATTCAGTGCCGTTCCGTAAATGAACGACCGAGAGAGCAGCGGTGGTCGAGCGAGGTAAAGAGTGAATGGGGAGAGCGCGGCGTTAGCGAGAACAAATCATTTACTTTGAAAAAACAATTGTAATAACAGTTTCCTGGTTATGGTTGATGTTTTCTAAATGGACAAAAGAAATTGCTATTAAACGTATAGCGCACCGAGCACTAGATGCTGACTATATTCCTTTCCAATTGATTATTAATATATTTGAGATCACCGCGACCCTGAAATGGAAAAGCGGAAAAGATGCACGTATATTCGAGATTGTAGTAAACTCCTGAACCGATACCTTAGCTGCCTTTTAATATTACTTCATGAAGTTGTCAAAAGACGAGACACTTTTACACTGTAAAAGCTCCAAGGTGTTTTGGATGAATTTATACAGTGCTATATCATATGTTTGCGTGTACTTAAGTTGGGAGAATGTTTAAAATGGCACTTGTATGCTGTTAAAATCAGGGCTTCCTCCATTTTATGGCGGGAACGATTCGTTTCTTTTCAACGTCTGTATTTTCGTGTGGAGCCGAGTACAGTGATTTGAATCGGAGTTCAGTGTTTGTCTGCTGTGCGCTAACTTAATTGGACTATATATTCACTTCTACTGCTCAGGATCATTTTGAAAAACAGACAGACGCTGTGGCTTAGGGTTGTTAACGATGAGAATGAACACAAGGTTGAGTTTCGGTTAATTCAGTTCCCCTTGCTCCTCCTTGTGTGTGAAATCATGACGTTGCATGTCGCAGCATTCATAAGAACAATCGGTGTGCGCCAGGTTTGTACTTCAAAGACTTGTTGATTAAGACTGTTTTGTTATTCACTGTATTATGCACGTAGAAAAGTTGTTTCTATTTAGTGTATTGAAGCTGGAGTGCATTTCAGTCACAAATGATAAAAAATACAATGTTAATTTGGAGAGAAAGTTAAAAAAATATAATGAACTTAGTGAGAAAGATATAAAAGGTTTGTGCACTGAGCACTAGTTACTGATTCTCTTGTATTCCCATTGTTTATATATTTGAGACAGTAACGTTGGTTGAAGAGGTGTAATTGTAGTACTGGGAAATATGAGCACAAATCAATCATGATTAATTGTACATTCTACGATTACTGGCATTCTACGAATGTTCATCCTTGTTTTTTGAGAACTGTTCATATTTGGTGTTTTTTTTTTTTAAAAAAATAGGTTTTCAACTGTTAATTCCATATTGATTACAAAATTTTATTACTAACGTAAAAAGCTCTACATGGGCTCACTCTTGAAAACCTGCAAGACATTATTTTCTATCACAAACCTTTAAGATTACTCAGATCACAGGGTACTTGACCTCTAATAGTTCCCAGGTTTCAGAAGGCCTCAGCTGGGGAAAGGTGTGTTTTTTTTTTTTTTTTTTTTATAAAGCCCCCAACTCTGGAATGATCTACCAGTAAATGTTCTGGACTCAGACTCTTCTGGATGCCAGTGTTTCAGGGCACTCCCACGTCTGTGTCCTTCTGGTTCTCAGCTTTTAGTAAAGCTGTCATAGTCAGATCGGCCGGAGTAATTTTATGTTTACATTCTGTTTTCCATTCACCCAAACAGATATAAACTAATTCCATCCCTATACCTTTTTCCGAGTAGATGAACACCTACCTGTCCGGCTAGATGCTGATTGGATGACTGTCCAGCTCCTGCTCCTTGCTTCATACCAGCTGCCCATGCTCTAACTACTGCCACTTGCCTTGGATTGGCTGCCCACACTACATTGAAGTTTTTATGGACTTCTACTAAGACTATTAATAAGAGTAATAATAACGTCATCATCATTGTTGCTTACATTATATATACTGTGATTGTATCAGTACACATGAGCATAACAGCAGTCGTACGGGATGGTATAGGATCTTTTAATTTTTGTAAATAACTTGTAGGTAGATTGACCAAATTGAGTTTTTTTTCTCCCTCACCACACAGCTCAGTACACAGTAACCTCCTGAAATTCAAATGTCGACTTCTATGACTGGGCTTCACAATGTTCTTTGTAGAGGAGGTAAGAATTGACTGCAGCCATGTTGAGGAAACGAAAGAAAAGTTTTATACCCTGTATAATTCTGAAGTCTTTTGTCTGACAGGTCAACTCCACCCACATACTTGTTGTGTTCTTTCACAGCTTCAGGTATGGGAAAGTTTCTAACCTGTCATGTTCCGTCAGCTTGTTTCTACCTTCTTTTTATGACATTCCCAGAAGAAGCCTTGTGAACAGTGGAGCAAACAGACCTCTTTTGTATCCAGCCATTTCACAAAGGAGAACACTCTGATCCATCGCAAACTTCCCCACTCTGATTTTTTCGTCATACAGTTGGCCTTCGTTTTTGGAAATCCAATCCTGTTCTCTCTTACTGTGCCACATGCCCCAAACTTCATTTTGAAAAGATCCTGGAAGAGTCAGGTTTCTGTAAAAGTTGTCCCAGTAAAAAATGTACCCTGTCCCAAGAAACACTGGTTTAATGAGAGACTAGAGTCATAACTCAGTTCTTGGCCAATTGCATATATGTCTTTACCTGTGTAAACATTGAAGTCACATGTGTATCCATTTGTTGAGCCACTCAGCACAGAGTTTGTGATTTTACCCAGCAAAATGCTAAAGGAGGATGTCAAATGTGAATTCTGACTTGTGTACACGATGTCCCAGCTGTACCTAAGACATGAGGATGCTGTATACTTTTTTTTATTTCTTTTTTTCCTCTCTTCTCTCTTTTTGCTTGAGAGGCGCAGGTCCAGAATGTAGTCCACCACAAGTTCAGGCAGCAGGTACCGGATCTTTGCCACTGGAGGGGAGACTGAAGACTACACTGCAAAACAGAAATAGTGTAGCAAGTCAAACTGCTTTTGTATCATTGTTGGGATTTTAAGTCGAACTATAGATGAATCTTAAATGAAGTGCCGCTTATCTGTTTAAAAATAAATAA
Organism: Hoplias malabaricus; assembly: GCF_029633855.1. NCBI lineage: Eukaryota > Metazoa > Chordata > Actinopteri > Characiformes > Erythrinidae > Hoplias > Hoplias malabaricus. Next base: position 16,088,168 of record NC_089803.1, on the reverse strand, counting down.
ATAAATAAATAAATTGTGAATTTTTTTCCTCTCTACCCTCATTTTGCTGTAGAGATTCCGGTCCAGAATGTAGTCCACCACAGGTTCAGGCAGCAGGTACGGGAAGCTCTGACCCTTGCAGAGAGCTTGTCTCAGGAGAGTGTATGAGATGTCGTTGGTCACCCACTCTTGGACGATGTTCTCACAGTGCTGGTGGAGCAGATCGGACACACTCTCCCATTCTTCTTCACTCCCCTCCAGTGTTGTCTTCTCAGACTGTAGTGTCCTGTAGTGTCCTAGTGAACTTGGATGTCTCCATCCACTCGGACTGCTCACTCTCCCAGTCATCCACAGTGATCCCGGTGGAGCTCTCTGGTGCTAATCTGGCCATTTCTACCGGATGCCAGGTCGCAGCCCGTTCCTTCTTCTTGTAACCGTCGCCTAAAGGACAGATAATACCTTTCTCCAATAGGTACCTTCCAGTGCTCTTCAGATGATCCCGCATCAGCATGTTTGTGATGGGGTCAAAAGACCCACATGCCAAAAGAACGACTCGGTTTGAATCCCAGATGTCTCACTACAGTGTAAAGGAGGATGTCAAATGTGAATTCTGACTTTTGTACACAATGTCTAATCTGTACCTGAGGTGTGAGGATGCTGTAGACTTTTTTTTTTTTTTTCTCTCTCTCTACTCTCATTTTGTTGGAGAGGCGCTGGTCCAGAATGTAGTCCACCACAGGTTAAGGCAGCAGGTACAGGCCGCTCTGACCCTTGCAGAGAGCTTGTCTCAGGAGAGTGTATGAGATGTCGTTGGTCACCCACTCTTGGACGATGTGAATGTTCTCAGTGTTGGTGGAGCAGATCTGACTCTCCCATTCTTCTTCACTCCCGCCAGTGTTGTCTTCTCAGACTTCAGTGTCCTGCTCTTTCTGCTTGCTCTTTTCCAGCTATTTGTCGTGGTGGTGCCGGAGGACCTTGGATGCCTCCATCCACTCGGACTGCTCACTCTCCTAGTCATCCACAGTGATCCAGGTGGAGCTCTCTGTTGCTACTTTAGGGGGTTAGGGTATTTATCACGAAAGTGTCCCGGCGCCATAGACTTTAGCACAGAAATGTCCCGCATTACCATTCCGTCCCGGGATATAACCACCCCATTCATTTTCCCATAGGTATTACATCTACCAATTACTATTACCAAAGTGGCCCGGTACTGCAACGCCAGGGCGGCTTGGTGGGTAGGTAGCTGGCGGGTGCTGGTCAGTCTGACAAGATGGCGGCCGTGACGTCACTTCCGGTCCGGACTTAAGGGATAGGCCAGGGAACCGTTCGGACCACTTTCGGGTCGAAGTGACCGATCGGCTTGAAACTCGGTGGGGGGGTAGCAGGGGGGTCACTGGTCAGTCTGACAAAATGGCGGCCGTGACGTCACTTCCGGTCGGGAGTTATAGGCCTTTTTCTAAAGTCGATCGTCATATCTCCGCAACGGAGTGACCGATCGACTTGAAACTTGGTGGGGGGGTAGTCGGGGGGGCGATGGTCAGAACGAGTGACCACCGGAAGTGACCACTACTTCCTGTTAGGAGTTAGGGGTATTTATTACCAAAGCGTCCCGCAGAGGCTATGGGGCTCTTAAGGCGGATCTGTGCAATTCCGCCTTAAGAGCCACCCTTTCAACGCGATCGGTTTCGATTCGTTCTTTTGCGGTTTTCTCGGCGTAGGAAGGTCGAAAAATTCTGAAACTCGGCGTACGGGACCCTGGCGCCCCCAGGAGTCGTAGGGAATTTTTTGGCGAATTGTCGCGAAACAATCGACAAGTTATTAGCAAAAAAACGAAATTCGTAATTTACGAATTTCGCAGGAACGTCGTAGAAACGCCAAATTCGACACGTAGGACCGGGGGGGGGGGAAACACCTATTAAAATTTGGGAATTTTACGACAAACGATCGACAAGTTATTCGCGAAAAACCAAACGAGCTTACGCTTAGGAAGGTCGAAATAATCGGAAATTCGGTAGGTGCGAGGGCGCCACCCTCAGGAAGGACGTATTAAAGTTTGGGAATTTTTCGTCCAACGGTCGACGAGTTATTCGCGAAAAACGGATCGAGCGTACGCTTACGAAGTTCGTAAAATTACGAAACCGCGCACGCGGGTCCGGGGTATGCCCAGGAAGGACATACTAAGGTTTGGGAATTTTAGGTGAAACGGTCGACGAGTTATTCGCGAAAAACGGATCGAGCGCACGCTTACGAAGTTCGTAAAATTACGAAACCGCGCGCACCTGACGGGAGTGCCCATGAAGGTCATATTGAAACTAGGTGACGATGACTTCAAAACTTTTTGAAAAAACTTAAGATGAGGTCCGAGGCCCAGTTGTTTCCTGGGGTCAAAGGTCACTTAGGAACGTCCCAGGGTCGCGGGGTTCGGGTGAGGCGAAGGTCGTGACCCTGGGAACAACATATCCGAAGGTGGTGACCCTAGGCCAAAAGACGAAGGAGACAGGCCGGACCGGGGCCCCCCCACGAACGACATATTGAAATCTGGTGGTCCTAGGTCAAAAGGTGGAGGAGTTACGGCCGAAAAGGCGACAGGTCGCGGGGGTCGGGGAACGCTCACGAAGGGCGTAGAGCCACGAAACTTCACACGCAGGTCCGGGGCACCCTCAGGAAGGACATATTAAAATCTGGTGTTCCTAGGTCAAAAGGTCTAGGAGTTATGGCCAAAAAGCAAATTTTGGATTTGAGGCCCTTAAGGTGGTATTGACCCATAACCACCTTAAGACGTGACCCCAGTATGTGATGGGTGGTGTCCCCACAACCTGTGCCCTAAATTTTGGTGACCCTAGGCCAAAAGATGGAGGAGATATGACCCCAAAGGTCACCTGAAAAGCGCAGGATGCGTTTTGAGGCCTAGTGGTTTTCTGGGGTCAAAGGTCACTTAGGAACATCCCAGGGTCGCGGGATTCGGGTGAGGCGAAGATCCCGACCCGGGAAACAACATACTAGAAGATGGTGATCCTAGGCCCAAGGACTTATGAATTTTTAAAGAAGTGACCATATTACCAAAATGTCCTGGACACAATGGTGATATTTTCCCCTAACCCCTACTCGAATTACAATGGGTTTTAATGGGGATTTAAGGTGGAATTATGCGCTATCTTTCTGCTACGAACTAGCGATTCCACCTTAAGAGCTCGGCTCGAGTTGTTTTTCTCCTCCTGCGCAACTCAGTTACAGCCATTTTCACAACTGCGACTGACAGAGAGAGATACAGAGAGAGAGAGAATACATTTCAACCTATATAAACTACTTCGAGACGTTTAACATCTCTAAAGGTAAGTTTTTTTTGCATTGTAAAGTAGAAATATGTTTATTCTTAGCTTCGTGGGTGTTTATTAAAACAATTTTAAGTGTTATCTGTTTAAATAAACGTGTATATTTTAAGAACACGGTAATAAACGTTTCTTTTGCGTTGTACAGTTTAAATATGTTTATTCTTAGCTTCGTGTGTGTTTATTAAAGGTATTTTAAGCGTTTTTAATGCGTTGTTAAGCCGTGTTAAGCGTTTTTAAGCAGTGTTAAGAGTTGTTAAGCTGTTTTAAGCGTTGTTAAGTGTAATAAACGGTAATAAACGTTTTTTTTGGCGTTGTACAGTTTAAATAAGTTGATTCTTAGCCTCGTGTGTTTATTACATAGTTTAAGTGTTATTTGTGTTTAATACATCGTTATTAAGCATTATTAGATTTTATTTTTAATTAATTTGTATATGTTTAAGATAAAAGTGATTGTGTCGCTTCTGCTTTTTCTCAGATGCCATCACGAACTCAGATGTGCCCGCTGTGCGAGAACAATTATGCCAATCTTTCTCAGCACTTAAGGCACTATCATCTAGTCGTGAATAATGAAGAAAAACAGCTGTTATTACAGCTATCGAGTGGGCGGTAGGTATTTTTAAAAAATAAATATGATTTTAAAATATGCTTTATAAAGTAGTATTTTCTGTATGAGTGTACTGAATGACTGCTTGATTAAATACTAAAAATGTGTATTTTTTTTTTTTTTTGAAGAGTGAAGGGCAAATTTAATTGCCAAGTTCCAGGGTGTGGCGTGAAATCCATTTTGCGGATGGATAAGCACAACAAAAAGCACCATTCAGACTTGAATGTAAATATTAATTCATGTTATAAAAAATTATTAGTAGTTAATATAAAATACATGTATTAATTAAATTTGTTTTTGTTCTTTATATGTGTTCTGTGTTTCAGGAATATGAAATTGAAAGGTTTACAACATCTGCTAAACAGCAATTGGTTATCAAAAGACTCTGCACACTAATACAAAGTGGGCCCACACCAGGTGTTTCGGCATCATGCCAATCTTTTATCCAAGCTTGGGATGGGCTACACATAACCGCACCACCACCACCAGCAGGAGAAGGAGCAGCAGCAGCAACAACACCACCACCACTACCAGGAGCAGCACTGGAACCACTACCACCACCACCACCACCAGCAGGAAAAGTAGAAGCAGCTGAAACAGCAGAAGCAATACAAGCACCTGAAGAGGCTTGTGTGCTGTCAAAAGAAAGAAAAAATAATATCTGAATTACAGCAAAAGATAAAGTCTCTCGAACAGGAACTCCAGTCAAGCCAGCGAGAACTTAAATATTTCCGTCCTCTTCGTACGACAGAAGTCGAAAAATCTAAACAGAAATTTGCAAGACGAGACACCTTTAAGCCGGAGGAATGGCCGAAATATGGTAGGATATGTTTATTTTACTTATTAGTTGATTTTAATGTATTTTAAATTGTATACTAAATGTTTTATTTTTGTCTTTTTCTTTAGAGCACATATTGCAAAAGTACCTAGAGTACAACTTTGGCTCAGAATGCACGGGGAGGAAGCTTGAAAATGGAAAGATGGCCCTCACCCAGATCAGACGTTTTCTGATCTTTGCTGGGGAGGGCCATCTTTTGAAAGGTGGATTTGCCTTCCTAAAAAAACATGAAAACATCAGGATGTAAGCTAAGAGTCTATATACAAAATTTTATTTAAATAAGTATAGTCTCAGTGATTCATTTCTATTTTGTCTTTTGTGCTTTTATTGTTTTTCAGATGGGTGAACGAATTAAAAAAACAGGGATTCAAGCCAACGACCATAAAAATTAATCTGATTAATCTGAAAAGTTTTTTTATGTTTTTGTCAAATTTCCCTGGGAAGATCACACAGCTGAATCCACATGATTTCAATTGGCTGAAACTTGCTACAGGTCAGCAAGTGAAAGATATGAAAAAGGACCTTACAAGCCACAGACAGTATGTCAGGAAACTGTCGTCCAGTAAGTTTTGTGGAATGTGTCAAATTTACTATTGAGCAGGGAACAGCATAATTTATATATTTGATGCATGTGGTCTATAATTATTTTTTAGTTTGTGTGACAGAAAACCTTGTCAGCAAGCAAGACATGGCTGCGTTTAGGCGTGAAGCGAGGAGGATAATTCCTAAGAAGCTGGGTAGGTTTTGTCCTATAACAAATACTTGTTTGGTTATGTTGGTTATTCAAAGTTGTAATGTTTTGTTTATTTTATGTGTAGAACAACTTAGGAAGATCAAAAATAGGAACTGCCTACAACAAATATTCGGCCTTATGGCCGGATATTTTGTAGTTGGTACAGGTCATAGGACCGGTGTGTTGACGAACTTGACGGTTGGTGAGGTGACGGGTGCTGAGCCTGGTGACGGCAGCGTCGTTATAGAAGTAAGCTTTTACATTTAAGTTATTCAACATGTTGACTTGAGTTACACTTAATATCTTTGATGATAAATATATTGCATTGCTTTTATCTTTCTATTCAATGGCAAAGCATAAATCAGCGGGAACATACGGTTTTGCCCAGCTGTTTAAGTACAGAGGAGTACAGCTGGTTTATGACGCTGCTGTCACTGCGCCAACAGTTTGAAGGGGCACAGTCCAACTTTTTCTTCTTCTCTGCCTCGGGTGGCCGCTGCGTGAAAATTCTGAGTTATTTTCAATCTGAGTGGACCAGGATGGGGTTTGGGGGAAGGTTCAACTTCCGCCATTTTCGAACAACCATGGTTCACTATGTAAGTAAGCATTTATTTGTGTGATAATAAGGTAACCATGTTAAGAAAATGATGGGTTGTAATTTGTATTTTCTGTTTTAGACCAAGAATCTTTCACCGTCCAAAAAGCGCAGAATTCACAAAGCCATGTGCCATTCCGAGGCAGTGGCTGAAAAATTTTATGTCCCTTTGAACAATCCTGAAGAGGCTGCTATCCAGCAAGCAGCCATCGAGGATTGTGCCCCAGCACCCGTCGCCACCACCGTATTGCCAGCAACAGCACCCGTCATCGTCAACATTTCTCCAGCCACATCGGACGCTTCCCGGACTGAAGTGACCTATCCAAACTCACCTCCCACGGTTTCTTCACTGCGTAGGTCAGCTAAAAGGAGGCTAGACTACGTAGACTCACCGTCCATTATCCCTAAACGGGCCAATGTCCATTCCATTGACAGTTCTTCTAGCGATGAGGAATATACAAGGCGTCCGATTATCATTGAAAGTGACAGTTCCGACAGTTCCGAAAATTTACTTCCACTTAACAAAACTGGATTGATTGAGAACACTCCAATTAAAGCAGTAAGTTAAACAATGTATGTTTTATTTAACATATCAAATTATTATGTGTCCTAACTTCTATTCTTTTATCTTTTTCAGATGCTGGGAACACAGTCATCACAAAAGATGAAGGAGATATGACCCCAAACGTCATCAAAAAAGCACACTGAGTTTTGAGGCCCAGTTGTTTTCTGAGGTCAAAGGTCACTTAGGAACCTCACAGGGTCGCGGGACTCGGGTGAAGCAAAGGTCACGACCCTGTAAACAACATATCTGAAGATGGTGACTCTAGGCCAAAAGATGGCGATATGACCCCAAAGGTTATGCAAAAAGCATAGGATGCGTTTTGAGGCCTAGTGGTTTTCTGGGGTCAAAGGTCACTTAGGAACGTCGCGGGATTCGGGTGAGGCAAAGGTCCCGACCCTGGAAACAACATTTGTGAAGATGGTGACCCTAGGCCCAAGGGTCAGGGACTTATTAATTTTTAAAAGAATTGACCATATTACCAATCCGTCCATGGCCGCAATGGTGATTTTTGCCCCTAACCCCCTAACAGGGTTTGTATTACTAAAACGTCTTGGACGCAATAGTGAGATTTTCCCCTAACCAATAGGTAATATAATGGGTTTTAATGGGTATTTAAAGTGGAATTATGCGCTATTGTTTTTCGCTAAGGACTAGCGATTCCACCTTAAGTGCTCGGATCAGCTCGTTTCTCTCCTCCTAATTGCGCAGCTCAGTCAGAGCCATTTTCACACTTGCGACTGACAGAGAGAGATTTCAACGTTCATAAACAGAGGTGAAAGGAATAACATCGACAAATGTAAGTTTATTTTGCATTGTAAAGTATAAATGTTTATTCTTAGCTTCGTGGGTGTTTATTAAAGGTTTTTTAAGCGTTGTTAAGCCTTATTAAGCTTTTGTATGCGTGTGTGTTTTCAGTTTAAATGAACGTGTACATGTTATGAAAACGATAATAAACGTTTGTTTTGCGTTGTACAGTATACATATGTTCACTGTTAGCTTTGTGGGTGTTTATTAAAGGTTTTTTCTTAAGCGTTTTTTGTGTGTTTTCTGTTTAAATGAACGTGTATAGGCTATGAAAACGGTAATAAACGTTTGTTTTGCATTGTACAGTATACATATGTTCATTGTTAGCTTCGTGGGTGTTTATTAAAGGTTTTTTAAGCGTTTTTAAGCGTTGTCAAGCCTTGTTAGCCGTTTTTTGTGTTTTCTGTTTAAATGAACATGTATGTTATGAAAACGGTATTAAACGTTTGTTTTGCGTTGTACAATTGAAATGTGTTTATTCTTAGCCTTGTGGGTGCTTATTACATCATCGTTAAGCGTTAATAGTGTGTTTATTACATCGTTATTAAGCATTAGTGTTTTTTGTTTTAATTAATGTGTAGATATTTAAAATAAAAGTTATTATGTGTCACTTATGCTTTTTCTCAGATGCCGTCCCGAAACCAGCTTTGCCCCCTTTGCCACAATGAATATGCGAATCTTTCGCAACATTTGAATCGGCTTCATCTAGTGTCAAATGGTAATGAGAAGCTTCTGCTATTGCAGCTGTCAAGTGGACGGTAGGTATTTTTAAAAAATAAATTATAATAAATATGATTTTGAAATATGCTTTATAAAGTAGTATATTCTGTATATGAGTGTACTGAATGATTGGTTGATTAAATACTAAAAATGTAATTTTGTTTTTTATTTGAAGAGTGAAAGGAAAGTTTTCCTGCCTGGTTCCTGGCTGCTTTAAAAAAGACATCGTGCGGCTGGACAAACACAAGTCTCATCATGGAGACTTAAATGTAAAAACTCATTTATGTTATAAAAAAAATAATTAGTAGTTAATATAAAATTCATGTATTAATTTAATTTGTTTTTGTATTTTATGTGTTCTGTGTTTCAGGATGACGAATCTGAAAAATTTACAAACTTGGCAAAACGGCGGGTCATTATTGATAATTTAATAAATCTTATCAAGAGTGGGCCCACGCCACCGATATCAGTGTCGACCCTGAGCTTCATTGAATCATCTGAAGGTGTTGACGTCAGTGGTGCCAAAACACAGCAACAACAAGAAGAAGAGGCAGCCGGAAAATTGTGTGTGGGAAGTGTTGATGCACCAATCCCTGCTGAACAGAGCGTGGGTGCATCAACCTCCCACGCACCATGTGAAGTCCAATCTGTCACAGAGAGTGAGAAAGACAAAATTATTGTAGAGTTAAGACAGAAGATCAAATCACTACAGGATCAACTTGAGGCAAGCAGAAGGGAGCTCACGTACTACCGTACGTTGAGCTCTATTCAGGTGACAAGCAAGAGGCAAAAGTTCTCAAAAAGGGACACGTTCCAGGAAGGGGAATGGCCGAAATATGGTAGGCTATATTTATTTAACTTATTAGTTGATTGTAATGTATTTTAATTTGTATAGTAAATGTTTTATTTTTGTCTTTTTTTTAGAACACATACTGCAGAAGTACCTGCAGTATCAGTATGGCGAGGGCTGCGAGGGCAAAAGACTTGAAAATGGAAAGATGGCCCTCACTCAGATTAGAAGATTTCTCATCTTTGCTGGGGAGGGCTAACTTCTGAAAGGAGGTTTTTCCTTCTTACAAAAGCATGAAAACATCAGGATGTAAGCTAAGAGTCTATATACTAAATTCTATGTATATAAGTGTAGTCTCCGTGATTCATTTCTATTTTGTCTTTTGTGCTTTTACTGTTTTTCAGATGGGTGAGTGAACTGAAAAAGGACGCATTTAAGCCAACAACCATAAAGATAAATCTGTTAAATTTAAAAAGTTTTTTCATGTTCCTTTCAAATTATCCCACAAAATGGACACATGTAAACGCATGCCACTTTAATTGGCTAAAAATTGCAATTAGCCAACAAATAAAAGAGCTGGAGACTTGACGAGCCACCGTCAAAACGTCCGCAAACTGTCTTCTAGTAAGTGTTGTGGAATATCTTCAACTTTCTATTGAGCAGGGAACAATATTATATATTTGATGCATTAGGGTTTATGATTTTTTTTAATGTTTGTGTGAAAGAAAAACTTGTTAATAAAGAAGACATGGCGGCGTATCGACGTGAGGCCAGGACACTCATTCCTAAGAAGCTGGGTAAGTTTTGTCCTATAAACACATACTTGTTGGGTTATGTTGGTTATTCAAACTTATGTTGGAATGTTTTGTTTATTTTATGTGTAGAACAACTTAGGAAAAACAGGAGCAGGGCATGCCTGCAACAAGTATTCTGCCTAATGGCCGGATACTTTGTTGTTGGAACGGGGCACCGCACTGACGTCTTGACTAACCTTACGGTCAAAGAGGTGACGGATGCAGAGTCTGGGGAGGGCGGCAGCGTTGTGATAGAAATAAGCTTTTACATTTAAGTTATGCAGTATGTTGACTTGAGTTACACTTAATATGTTTGATGATAAACATAATGCATTGCTTTTATTCAAAGGTCGCCCAGCACAAATCGGCTGCCACATACGGCTTTGCCCAGCTTTGCTTGAGCAAGGAAGAGTTTAGCTGGTTCACAACGCTGCTAGAACTTAGATCTGGACTTGAAGGGGCACAATCTAAATTTTTCTTTTTCTCTGCCTCGGGTGGCCGCTGCATGAAGACATGAAGATTCTTCTATACTTCCAGACAGAGTGGACCAGGATGGGTTTTAGAACCACCATGGTCCACCATGTAAGTATGCATTTATTTGCGTGATGATAAGGGAACCATGTTAAGAATATGATGGGTTGTAATTTGTTTTTTGTGTTTTAGACCAAAAATCTGTCTCCAACGAAGAAAAGAATCCACAAAGCTATGTGCCACTCTAAGGCAGTGGCAGAGAAATTTTACGTTCCATTGAATAATCCTAAAGAGGCTGCTGAGGTGGCTGCTATCCAGTTAGCAGCCATTGATGATTGTGCCCCAGCACCCCTCATCTGTACAGAATCGCCAATTGGATCTGACATCTCCCGGCCCGCCAGAATTGAAATCGCGTATTCAACCTCCCCTCCCTCTGTGTCTTCGGTGCCAAGGTTGGCCAAAAGGAGGTTGGAGTACACGGAGTCGCCTTCCTCCATCCCCAAACGGGCGAATGTCCAATATAGACAGTGAAAGCTCTTCAAGCGAGGACGAATGCAGCAGCAGACGTCCAGTTGTCGTGGAAAGCGACAGCTCTGACGACTTAATGCCAATCAACAAAAGTGGACTGGTACAGCGCACCCCAATCAAAAGCAGTAAGTTAAACAATATATGTTTTATTTAACATATCTAATTATTATGTGTCCTAAGTTCTATTCTTTTATCTTTTTCAGATGCTGCGAACACAGTCGGTGACAGGGCATGAGTATGCAATTTCACCGACGATAGTCATGACATCACCAGCATTTCGGAAAATTAAGCTCAAATCACCAATGGTTAGACTATATCGCTGTGATGAAAAGTAGTAAAAACATGACTATCATTGGTTAAATTGCATACTCATGCAGTTTCTTGTACATAATTGTAAATAGTTGTTTTCAATACACATACACTGATAAAACACACAAACATTATGTTTTATAAGGTTTTATTAGGCGTTTTTATATTTATCATTGTTGTTGTTGTTATTTGATTGTTAATAAATATTTATTAATGTTATCACTTGACTTGTTATTACTAATCCACCCACACATCATTTGAAAGCAAGGATGTGGTTTGAGGCCTACTAACTTTGAGTTGAAAGGACACTTAGAATAGTCATAGGATCGTGGGCTTCAGGTGAGTTAAAGTTTAGTATGTAGGAAACAACATATCTGAGTTTGGTGAACTTATTTTAAGGGTCATAAGTCCCTGACCCTTGTGCCTAAGTGCCGTATCACAGATGTGTCCCATGGGACGCTTTGGTGATTTTTTTTCCCCCAATCCCTACTTTTCGACCATTTTTAAAAAAACGGGACACATTGGTAATCCTGGAAACAGGAAATAGTAGTTATAATCCGGACCCTAGCTAACCCTACCCCGATTGGTAATACAAACCCGGTTATGGGGTTAGGGGATATATAACCAAAACGGCTCGGAGGCCATAGACTATAGCACAGAAGCGGGTCATATAAGATTGCCGTCCCGATTTATAACCACCCCATTCATTTTCCCATAGGTAGAGCATCGGCCGATATTGCAAAAGTGGGCGAGTATTGCAACTGTAGTAGGCGCTGGGCACTGGTCATTGCATGCAATGCACTCTTAGGCCACTAGGGCTGGGTCAGCACCTCGGTTGTGAGTCAGACCTGAAATAATGGACCCCGGGACATAGTGACCGATCGCCATGATACTTGGTGGGTAGCCGGGGGGGCACTGGTCAGTCTGGCTGACCACCGGAAGTGACGTCACTTCCGGTCCGGAGTTAGAGGCCATTTTCTGAACTCGGTTGGGCTAACTTCGTCACAGAGTGACCGATCGGGTTGAAACTTGGTGGGGGGGTGCCGTGGTCAGTATGACTGACCACCGGAAGTGACCGCTGCTTCCTGTTAGGAGGTTAGGGGCAAAAATTACATATTATATATAATGGGATCCTAAGGGGCTCTTAAGGCGGATCTGTGTAATTCCGCCTTAAGAGCCCCTTAGGATCCCATTATATATAATATGTAATTAAGACTTAAGACTTGCCCTTTCAAAGCGATCGGTTTTGATTCGCTCTTTTTCGGTTTTTGGGGTCCAGGAACGTCGGAAAATTCTGAAATTTAGCGTACAGGACCCTGGCACCCCCAGGAATCGCACGTAATTTTTTGGGAAATTATCGAGAAACGATCAACGAGTTATTAGCGAAAAACCGAAATTCGTGATTTACGAAATTCGCAGGAAAGTCGTAGAGACACGAAATTCGACACGTAGGACCAAGGTAGGCTCAGGAACGACATATTAAAATTTAGGAATTTTACGCAAAACGACCGACGAGTTATTAGCGAAAGACCGAACGAGAGTACGATTAGGAATTCGCGAAAAACGGTTTAAGCGTACACTTACGAAGTTCATAAAATTACGAAACCGCGCACACAGGACCGGGACATTCTCAGGGACGACGTATTAAAATTTGGGAATTTTAGGTGAAACGGTCGACGAGTTATTCGCAAAAAACGGATCAAGCGTACGCTCACGAAGTTCGTAAAATTACGAAACCGTGCACACCGGACAGGGGCGTGCCCAGAAAGGACATAATTAAAATTGGGTGACTCTAGGCCAATGACCCCAAAAGTTATTGAAAAAACATAAGATGAGGTTTGAGGCCCAGTTGTTTTGAGGTCAAAGGTCACTTAGAAACGTCACAGGGTCACGCGGTTCGGGTGAGGCAAAGGTCTTGACCCTGAAAACAACTAATCTGAAGATGGTGACCCTAGGCCAAAAGATGAAGGAGATATGACCCCAAAGGTCATGGAAAAAGCATACTATGAGTTATGAGGCCTAGTGGTTTTCTGAGGTCAAAGGTCACTTAGGAACCTCACAGGGTCGTGGGATTCGGATGAGGCAAAGGTCCCGACCCTGGAAACAACATATGTGAAGATGGTGACCCTAGGCCCAAGGGTCAGGGACTTATTCGTAATATGGTCACTTTTTGAAAAGTCATCTGTCCCGGACGCAATGGTGATTTTTGCCCAAATGTGTAATAACATTGTTTTTAATGGGCTTTTTTGGTTATAACTATGTAATTACACCTCAAGGGGGTCAGGGGGTCAATGTAGAGTGGCACCAAGGGGTCCAGGGCCTCGTAGAAAAAAAAAAAAAAGGGCTTTCTATGGGAGCCGACCCACGGAGGCCTCTTAGATGGTAAGCCCGCAAGACCCTCCTGATGAACAAAGTTGAAAAAGTTGGTCCGAAGTTGCTTTTTGGCTCCCGGAAGGGCCAGGAAGGTCGTAGAGCCACGAAATTGATTGAAGAAACATATTGAAATCTGGTGATCCTAGGTCGAAAGGTAGAGCAGTTACGGTCAAAAAGGCGAGCGGCGATAGGTCGCAGGGGTCAAGGAAAGCTCAGGAAGGTCGTAGAGCCACGAAATTTTACAAACAGGACCGGGGCTCCCTCAGGAAAGACATATTAAAATCTGGTGATCCTAGGTGAAAAGGTTGAGGAGTAATGGCCAAAAAGCAAATTTTTGATTTGAGGCCCTTAAGGTGGTAATGGGTCAATACTACCTTAAGACGTGACCCCCTGTGGCCGTGTGTCTAGCACGTGATGGGTGGTGACCCCACGACCTGCACCCTAAAATTTGGTGACCCTAGGCCAAAAGATGAAGGAGATATGACCCCAAAGGTTATCGAAAAGGCACAGGATGTGTTTTGAGGCCTAGTGGGTTTTCTGAGGTTAAAGGTCACTTAGGAATGTCACAGGGTCGCGGGATTCGGGTGAGGCAAAAGTCCCTGGAAACAACATATGTGAAGATGGTGACCCTAGGCCCAATGGTCAGGGACTTATGCATTTTTAAAGAATTGACCATATTACCAATCCGTCCCGGGACGCAATAGTAATTTTTGCTCCTAACCCCCTAACAAGGTTTGTATTACTAAAACGTCATCCAACGCAATGGTGATTTATTCTCCTAACCCATTTCGAATCTGTAAATAATGTGTTTTAATCGGGATTTAATGTGGAATTATGCGCTATTTTTTCTACTAAGAACTAGCGATTCCACCTTAACAGCTCGGATCTGCCGAGAACTAGCAATTCCACCTTAAGAGCTCGGATCACATTGTTTTTCTCCTCCTCCGCAGCTCAGTGAAAGCCATTTTCACCTTTGCGACAGAGAGAGAGACAGAGAGCAGCGTTTAAAACTAACACAACTGACACGTTTAACATCTACAAATGTAAGTTTATTTTGCATCGTAAAGCATAAATGTTTATTCTTAGCTTCATGGGTGTTTATTAAAGCGTTTGTAAGCGTTTTTCCCGTGTTATCTGTTTAAATGAACGTGTACACGTTATGACAACGTAAATACACGCTTGTTTTGCGTTGTACATTATAAATGTCTATTCTTAGCTTCATGGGTGTTTATTAAATGTTTTTAAGCGTTTTTAAGCATCTGTAAGCGTTTTTTTTAGCGTTTAAGCCTTGTTAAGCGTTTGTGTGTTTTCTGTTTAAATGAACGTGTATATGTTATGACAACGGTAATAAACGTTTGTTTTGCGTTGTACAGTATACATGTTTATTGTTAGCTTCGTGGGTGTTCATTAAAGGTTTTTTTAAGCCTTGTCAAGCGTTTGTGTTTTCTGTTTTAATGACCGTGTATATGTTATGAAAACGGTATTAAACGTTTCTTTTGTGTTGTAAAATTGAAATATGTTTATTCTTAGCCTCGTGGGTGTTTATTACATCGTCATTAAGCGTTAATTGTGTGTTTATTACATCGTTAAGCATTATTTGTGTTTTTTTTTTAATCAATGTGTAGATATTTAAAATTAAAGTGATTATGTGTCACTTATGCTTTTTCTCAGATGCCATCCCAAAAGCAACTATGTCCCATCTGTCTAAGCGATTATGCAAATTTGTCCCAGCACCTAAAACACCTGCATGATGTGACCAATGCTCAGGAGAAGCAGCTTTTACTGCAGCTGGCGAGTGGACGGTAGGTATTTTTTTTAAATAAATTATAATAAATATGATTTAAAAATATGCTTTATAAAGTAGTATATTCTGTATATGAGTGTCCTGAATGACTGGTTGATTAAATACTAAAAATGTCCTTTTTTTTTTTTTTTGAAAAGTCAAAGGAAAGTTCTCATGCCAAGTGCCTGGGTGCTTTAAGACAGATATAACAAGGCTGGATAAACACAACAAATCATACCATCAAGGCCTAGATGTAAAAATTAATTTATGTTATAAAAAAATAATTAGTAGTTTATATAAAATTCATGTATTAATTTGTTTTTGTATTTTATATGTGTTCTGTGTTTCAGGATAAGGATATAGAAAAGTTAACGTGTGTCGCAATGCGACAGCTGGTAATTGGTGAATTGAAAAAGCTCATGAAAAGTGGGCCCACGCCACCACTTTGTGCTGGTACATACAGCTTTGTGGAGTTTTCAGAAGGTGGTAGCGGCACTGCCAGCGGACCAGTACAGGGGCAAGAAGAAGAACAAGAGCAAGAACGGGGACAGGGACAAGAGGAGGAGGAAGAAGAAGAGGCTGGGGGAACGTCAGGTGTGGGCGTTGATAAACCAGCTGATCAGAGTGTATGTGCATCAATATCCCATGCACCAACTGACGAAAAAGATTAAATAATTGAAGAGTTAAAGAAGGAGAACGAAGAACTCAAGGAGCAACTTGCTGCCAGCAAGAGGGAACTCAGTTACTACAGGACCTTGTGCTCAGTCGAAGTTGTCAAGAAAAGGCAGAAGTTTCCAAAAAGGGATGTGTTCAGTCACGGGGAATGGCCAAAATATGGTAGGCAATGTTTATTTTACTTATTAGTTGATTATAATGTATTTTTAATTGTACACTAAATGTTTCATATTTGTCTTTTTTTTTTTTTAGAGCACATACTTCAAAAATACCTGAGCTACAACTTCAGAGCGAAGGTAAAAGCTGGAGAACGGAAAGATGGCCCTCACCCAGATAAGACGCTTTCTTATCTTTGCTGGGGAGTGCTAACTTCTGAAAGGAGGTTTCTCCTTTTTTAAGCAACACGAAAAGATCAGGATGTAAGCTAAGAGTCTATATACTAAATTCTATTAATATAAGTGTAGTCTCCATGATTCGTTTCTATTTTGTCTTTTGTGCTTTTACTGTTTTTCAGATGGGTGAATGAACTAAGGAAAGATGGCTTCAAGCCAACAACAATTAAAATTAACCTTTTGAATTTAAAAGGTTTTTTTTTTTTTCATTTCTGTCAAACTTTCCCGGCAAGGTCACAAATTTAAACCAATGTGACTTCAATTGGTTAAAAATTTCAGTTGGTCAACAAATAAAAGAATTGAAAAAGGACCTCACAAGTCACCGCCAAAATGTCAGAAAGCTTTCTTCCAGTAAGTGTTGTGGAATATCTTCAATTTTCTATTGAGCAGGGAACAATCTTATATATTTGATGCATGAGGTGTATGATTTTTTTTGTTTGTTTGTGTGCCAGAACATCTTGTGAGCAAGGATGACATGGCGGCCTTTCGAAGAGAAGCAAGGAAAGTTATTCCAAAGAAGCTGGGCAAGTTTTGTCCTTTAAACAAATACTTGTTTGGTTATGTTGGTTATTCAAACTTATGTTGGAATGTTTTGTTTATTTTATGTGTAGAACAACTTCGGAAAAGCAAAAGCAGAAGCTGCCTGCAACAGGTATTTGGCCTTATGGCCGGGTATTTTGTTGTGGGCACAGGGCACCGAACGGGGGTCCTGACCAATTTGACGGTCGGTGAGGTGACGGGTGCCGAGTCCGGCGACGGCAGCGTTGTGACCGAAGTAAGCTTTTACATTTAAGTTATTCAACATGTTGACTTGAGTTACACTTAATATCTTTGATGATAAACATAATGCATTGCTTTTATTTCTCTATTCAAAGGTCGCCAAGCATAAGTCTGCGGGCACTTATGGCTTTGCCCAGCTGTTCTTGACCAATGTATGTCTCACGGCTCCCGGCCCGCCAGAACAGATTTACACAGACCGCTAAAAGGAGACTTACGTACACGGACACGCCTCCCTCCGTCCCCAAACGGGGAAATACAGATTATATCGAGAGTTCATCTAGTGACGACGATGATGTCGCTAGACATCCAGTAATTGTTGAGAGCGACAGTTCCGATGAAATCTTGGAACTAAATCCAATTGGACTGGTGCACCGCACCCCAATTAAAGCAGTACGTTAAACAATATATGTTTTATTTAACATATCTAATTATTATGTGTCCTAACTTCTATTCTTTTATCTTTTTCAGATGCTGGGAACAGAGTCGGTGATTGGGCATTAGTATGCAATTTCACCAACAATAGTTATGACGTCGCCAGCATTCAGAAAAATTAAGCTAAAATCTCCCATGGTAAAATTGTATCGCTGCGACCAAAATTAAAACTGAAAACATAACTATTGTTGGTGAAATTGCATACTCATGCATTTTCTTGTAAATATTATTGCAACGATTTTCGTAAAAAATTCCCTATGAGAGACGAAAGGAGGTAGGTTGACCAGACCACTTCAGGGTTGAAGTGGGGCGTGGCCTCTTTCGATAGAGGGGCGGGACTAGTCGGAGCACCCCCTAGCGGCCGAGAAAAAAATTTAATGAAAATTTCCTATGGGACCTCCCATTCATTTTGACTTAACGTATCTCCGCGATCGTAAGTCTTAGACGGCTGAAAGTATGAAATGAGCTTGTTTCAGGGCCTCAGGAATCACGTGGTATAGCTGGCCTCTTTGGTGATATGGGTCCTAATCTGGCCATTTCTACCGGATGCCAGGCCGCAGCCTGTTCCTTCTTCTTGTAACCGTCGCCTAAAGGACAGATAATACTTTTCTCCAATAGGTACCTTCCAGTGCTCTTAAGATAATCCTGCGCCAGCTCGAAACATACGCAGGTTCATGTTTGTGATGGGGTCAAAAGACCCACATGCCAAAAGAACGACTCGGTTTTAATCCCAGATGTCTCACTACAGTCTAAAGGAGGATGTCAAATTTGAATTCTGACTTGTGTCCATGATGTCCAAGCTGTACTTGAGGTGTAAGGATGCTGTATACTTTCTCTTCTCATTTCTCTCTTTTTGCTGGAGAGGCGCCGGTCCAGAATGTAGTCCACCACAAGTTCAGGCAGCAGGTACCGGATCTTTGCCACTGGAGGGGAGACTGAAGACCACACTGCAAAACAGAAATAGTGTATTAAGTCAAACTGCTTGTGTATCATTTTTGGGATTTTAGGTCAAACTATAGATGAATCTTAAAGGAAGTGCTGCTTATATCTGTTTAAAAATAAATAAGTTGTGAATTCCTTACATACCGAAAGAGCATTGTGTATTTATGACTTTTCCTCCCCCTACCTGAAACACATACATAAACACACACACACAAAATTACCTAGAAAATCACAACATTGAAAACAAAATATGGGTGTAAATATAGCAATCATCTATTTTTAAACATTTTCACTAATAGTAATCAATATTATTATAAAGATTTATTATTATTAATAACCCTAATTACTTTGGAAAAAGCAGTAAATTAGTAATTTAGTTATATCTTAATTTAATTTTTCCTTATTACATTATGTATATTTCAAAATGATATAGATGATCTGTAAAATTAGCCATTAATATGTTCTTCAGTGTATTCAAACAATCTTAAACTAAATGCTGCTTATATGTTTAAAAATAATAAAATGAGTAAGTAAATACAAACCGGATTCCAAAAAAGTTGGGACACTAAACAAATTGTGAATAAAAACTGAATGCAATGATGTGGAGATCGCAAATGTCAATATTTAATTTGTAATAGAACAGATGACAGATCAAAAGTTTAATCTGAGTAAATTTAACATTTTAAAGGAAAAATATGTTGATTCAAAATTTCAGTGTCAACAAATCCCAAAAAAGTTGGGACAAGTAGCAATAAGTGGCTGGAAAAAGAATATTGAGCATATAACGAACCGCTGGAAGACCACTTAACTAATTAGGTCAATTGACAACATGATTGGGTATAAAAAGAGCTTCTCAGTGTCAGCGTCTCTCTGAAGCCAAGATGGTAAGAGGATCACTAATTCCACCATTGTTGCGCAGAAAGATAGTGCAGCAATACCAGAATGGTGTTATCCAGCGTAAAATAGCAAAGACTTTTAAGTTATCATCATCAACCATGCATAACATCATCAAAAGATTCTGAGAATCTGGAACAATTGCTGTGCGTAAGGGTCAAGGCCATAAAACTCTATTGGATGCTCGTGATCCCCGGGCCCTTAAACGTCACTGCACCTCAAACAGGAATGCCACTGTCAAGGAAATAACAGAATGGGCTCAGGAATTCTATTTCTAAACTTGAGAAAAACTGGTCTCCTCTGTCCCCAGACACCTGTTGAGTGTTGTAAGAAGGGGGGATGCCACACAGTGGTAAAAAAATGGCCTTGTCTCAACTTTTTTGGGATTTGTTGACGCCATGAAATTTTGAAACAACATATTTTTCCCTTAAAATGATACATTCTCTCAGTTTAAACTTTTGATCTGTGATTTGTGTTCTATTCTGAATAAAATATTAGATGTTGGCACCTCCACATCATTGCATTCAGTTTTTATTCACAATTTGTTTAGTGTCCCAACTTTTTTGGAATCCGGTTTGTAAATAAAGAATAAGAAATAATTATAATAAAAAAAACTAATTTCAAGTGACAATACTGGTCATTTCTATATAAAAGGGTGAACAAGTCAATCAAATAATAATGTCAATTAGTGAGAGCCCTGAGCTTGTTTCTCTGCAACATGCCTGTCCCATCTCGGGGTAATGGGAGACAGTGACACCCGAAGTGTTTTCCGTATGTCCAGTCTGTTCTGTAGTTTTCTTTTGGTTGCGGATCACGTGTAGGAATAAACCCGTATTTTATTGATATTGTCTTTTAAATGCAGA
This sequence comes from Hoplias malabaricus, assembly GCF_029633855.1. NCBI lineage: Eukaryota > Metazoa > Chordata > Actinopteri > Characiformes > Erythrinidae > Hoplias > Hoplias malabaricus. The sequence continues at coordinate 16,067,972 of NC_089803.1, read as the reverse complement.
TTTCGTTATCTATGAAGTCGTAGGCTCTTCTTCTGTCTCCTCATTGGGCCTTTTCCCCTTTACAAAGAAGCTCGTCAAAGATGTTTGTTTTTCACTCACTTTTGCTAGCTTTTGGGGTAACGGCTGGTTACGCATGTATGCGTCTGTGCGTCATTCCACACAGAAGTCACTTTCAAAATAAAACATCAACCTTTTTTTTTATTGATTATCAGTCTAAAAGAAAAATTCAACCCTTCTGTGTGGCCCTGTACCTAATGGCCCACGGCCCGGTATTGGGTCGCAACCCGGTGGTTGGGGACCGCTGCCCTACCTGAAACCCTTAGAGAAAGCCCTAGTGATTCTGGAGAAGAGGGTCTTTCTCATTGGTTCAGCAGCAGCTGTGGATGTGCTGGGAGCCTTTGGATTGGGGTCAGAAAATAATATCTGAAACACTGCAAAACAAGAGAGTAGAAGTTTACAAAGGTGAAACCAGCTGAAAGAAATCATTACCTGTTATTAATCCAATTGTAAGTTTGTGTGTGCGTACGTCGTGTGTGTTTGTACACTTACTAGCAGGAACAGGTCTGTTCTGGGTATAGCCAGTGGTTCAATTGTTTACTCTCTTTGAAAAAGAGTTAAAATTAACATTACAACAAAAGATGCAATGAAACAACCGTATTTAAGAAAGAAATAACAACACGTCAATAACTTTGACTCTGAGGGTCAGAAATAACATACAGTTACAATAGAACTCCAGAAGAATCTCTCTCACCTAGAACCTGAGCTTTGGAGTCTTGGTCCTGCAAAACCTGAAAGGTGGGATTCGGTTCCTCGTGGACGGACCTGGCTGACTCTCATCCTCCTCAGTGATGAAGATTAAGTCCTGCCCAATGTACACGATGTCGGTGCTGTACCTCTGAGGGGTGAGGATGCTGTAGACTTTTTTCCTCTTCTCTTTTTGGGGCCGGTCCTGAATGTAGTCCACCACAGGTTTAGGCAGCAGGTACCAGACGTGCACTGACCCCTGCAGAGAGCTTGTCTCACGAGAGTGGAGGAGATGTTGTTGGTCACCCACTCTTGGATGATGTGGATGTTCTCACGGTGCTGGTGTTTCTCACTCTCCTAGTCATCTACAGTGATCCAGGTCGAGCTCTCTGTTGCTAATCTGGCCATTTCTATGGCCGGAAACCAGGCCGCAGTCAGGTCCTCCTTCTTGTAGCCGTCGCCTACAGAAGAAAGAATTTTCTCCCCCTGGTATTTTCCAGTGCTCTGCAGATGATCCCACCAGCTTGAGCATACACAGGTGCATGTTTGAAATAGGGTTAAAAGACCTACATGCCGAATCAGGTTCTGTTCTGTGGCACAGAGAAAAAAAATGCGGAACTAAAATTACCTGCACAATTTTCACAACAGAAAATCTTATTACAACTATGTGATTGTTCTCACTTCTGTGAATTTAAAATACAGACTTTTCAGTAATTTTCAGTAATTCCATTCAAAAAATGAAACCTGTATATTATACTCATTCATTACACAGACTGATATATTTCAAGTATTTATTTCTTTTAATCTGATGATTATAACCGACGAAAACCCCAAATTCAGATTGTCAGAAAATTTGAATATTGTGAAAATGTTCACTATTGACGACACCTGATGCCACACACTAATCAGATAATTAACTCAAAACACCTGCAAAGGCCTTTAAATGGTCTCTGTCTATTTCTGTAGGCTACACAATCATGGGGAAGACTGCTGACTTGACAGTTGTCCAAAAGACAATCATTGACACCTTACACAAGCAGGGCAAAACAAAAGAGTTCATTGTAAAGAGGCTGGCTGTGTCCAAGCACATTAATAGAGAGGAGAAGGAAAGGAAAAGATGTGGTTGAATAAAGTGTACAAGAAATAGGGATAACCGCAGCCTGGAGAAAAAGTTACGCTCTCAGATGAAAGTTAATTTGGCATTTCCTTTGAAATTCAAGGTCCCAGAGTCTGGAGGAAGAGAGGAGTCTGTCTGAGCAGTATTGAGTCCTATATATGCTCATGCATGTTCATACTCTTCAGTTGACCAGCATTTCTAAAAATTATTTTTCAGTACGGGTCTTAAAGCAATATTCTAATTTTTTTAAATACTCAATGTGGGGTTTTCATTAGTTGTAAGTTATAATCAAATTAAAAGAAATAAACACTTAAATATATCAGTCTGTGTGTAATGAATGAGTATAATATACAAGATTCACATTTTGAATGGAATTACTGAAATAAATCAACTTTTTCATGATATTCTAATCTTGTGTGTGTATATATGACAGACAAATGTAGTCTATATCTCTTTATTAACATCTTTCTTTGTGATTTACTCAATTCCTTTATCTTTTTGACTTTATTTACTGATTCTTGATTTGCTTATGTCACCTCCAGTCTCTTTACAAATTTTTCTCTTCTATATTTTTTAAGTTTCATAGAAACTCAAAGCCTGTTGGAAGCAGATTATACTCTTGGTCTGCTTTAACCTCCAGTGAATAGTGGAAGAGCTGTATGAGTCAGTGTGCCAGATCAGAAACGTGGTGGAAAGTAACCATCACTGCTTTGCTATTTTCCTCAAAACATGTTCCATTGGCATTTTGCGGATGTAGATTTAAAAAATAAAAATAAAAAAAGGGCCAAGCTGATCTTATGACACTTATGCAAAAAACACTAATAATCAACAAGGCATGTGGATATTTTGTTCCAAGACACCGTGATAGATTCCAAGTTTACCCAGTCAGGAGGTGCATCTTGCAGTAACAATCCACCTAGTGTGTTGGGTTTATCTACAATGTAACAGCCTCTATCTCTTTGAATTGCTTTGGTAGGTCATCAAAATTTAAAAGCTCAGACATATTTTCTCATCCTCTAATCCAGGGGTGTCAAACCAGATCCACGGAGGGCCGTGTGGGTGCAGGTTTTCTTTCCAACCACGCAGAAACCACACCTCATTCCACCCGTTTTTAATCATTGGATCTAATCAATAGATCTTGACTTTCAGTAGTGTGGGGCTTTTGCGTGGTTGAAAAGAACACCTGCACCCACATGGCCCGCCGTGGATTTGGTTTGACACCCCTGCTCTAATCTGTGCCTAATTTCACAATATAAATTGTCTCTTTTTCCTAAAACATAATTTAGTCTTCCTGTATCTATTTATTCTGTCTCATTCAAATAGAGTAGAAACATTAAGGACTCACTGAAAACTTATTAATTTCTTTATTGCTCACACAGTTACTACTGATAGCTCTCACACTAAATTTAAACATGTCGTTCTTGTCTGAAGCCTCATTACCCACACACTGACTTTGTGTTCTGAAATCCTCGGATCAGATTGGTTGAAGGCAGCTCTCACTGTAGTAGTTTCGTCCAATTCAGTCATTACACACAGCTCTGTCATTAGTGTCAAGCAACATTTCTTTTTCTGATACGTCAATTTGTAATTTCCATTGCTCCTTTTTTGTACAGGATTTTCTGTTACTCTGGTATTTTACAATCTGTTAAGTACTGGTAGAGAAAAACTTAATAAATATAAAATACTCTGTAAACAAGAACCTAAATATGAATAAAACTTACCAACTTGTGTTAAAGCTACTTATAGTATACAAAAAGTTAGCACTAAGCAATTTCCCTCACAGCACCAACCTATCTGCAAATAAAGACAGACAGCATATTACAAAGAAATGCAATATGTCAATATTATAACACCAAAACTCGTGTTTACCCAGCTGTAATGCATCAAATAGATACAGCAAGTAAACACATTACAGATATGAACAATTGAATATTCTGGGTTTATAAACTATTTCACAAAAATGAAATGAATTGCATATTTACAATAAGCTTTTGGACACAGGCCTATTGTTTTATATTCCAACAGTCACTTTGTTAATAGAAATACATTACTAAAACCATAATATTCTTGAATAATTGATCTTTTTGAAATTCAAAATTAGTGAGAATTAAAGCAGAATACTAAACATTTACTACTCATTAACTTACAACCATTAAATAAAATAACTGTATGAAAGACAACACACTATCACTCAATCTTTCACATTATCTGGGTGCAGCCTTGGTTAGAGGACCAGGGCTTGGTGCTGGAAGGTTGTCGGTTTAATCCCCAGGACTGTCAGGAACATCCATGGTTGAAGTGCCCTTTGAGCAAGGCACTGAACCCCCAAATGCTCCCCGGGTGCTTGGGCTGGATACCCGCCACTCTGGGTGTGTGTTCACAGCCCCTAGTGCACTCCCTATGTAATATTAATATCAGAATAGGGCTATAAAACACTGAAATGTTTATTTGGAGGACTTAGACATACAGGATATTGAGTGCATTTCCATACAGTTTACAATCCACTAACTGCAGAAAATCTGATTGTTAGTAATCTGATCAATTACATGCACTTGGTTAATCAGATACTCGGAAAACTGTTTTCATAATCATGTGATATAATAGCTTTTTGTAAAAATGGACCACTGTAATACTATATTGTGTCATAGCCCTCCCAATTGTTGCTGACTGAAAAAAACAAATGTGGTAAATTAGTTTAACCACTTAGTAGAGTGAAGGGTTATTAAAAGGTGTGTGACAAATGTATATATAGTACTCACCTGGAGATCCTTCCAGTGGGTAATAGGGGGAAGGAGGGGTTCTGGAGTAAGGCCGGCAGAAACCGGAACCAGTTGGGAGGATCCGACAATGACGAGTAGTGGGGTGGGGTGGGCGGTAAAAAGAAGAAAGAACAATTTTATAATAGAAAAAGAATGACTTTATTATGACATACTGTTATGTGATTACTAAATATTGTTGCAAAATATTTTCACACAGTTCTGTAGTGTGTTGATATTACAATTGGTCTTTTAAACAAACTAAATATATAAACCTCTGATAAACATAGCTGAGCTGACATACAACCAACTATATGTGAGAATTTAATATAAATGCTTAGTTTCCACTTAGCTGCATTTCAAACGATTAACTTCCAGGTGATCATTTTGGGGGGGGTTCACCAGCAGCCAACGGAACTGAGGACTCCATTGAATAATGTGAGCATCTCTTTATGCTGTTTTCTTTGTGTTTGTACATTATTTGTTTGTAGAGAACCAAATAAACCCATGCCAAACTGTTGTAATATTTTGTGAAATATCCTTTACATATTCTAAAATGCACATGAATTAATGTTTTCAAGTGAAAGATAAATCCCCTCAGATATCATTCGTTCATTGTCTGTAATGTCATGTCTAGTTCAAAAATATTATGGCAAAACAAAATCAAAAACCTTTCAACATGCTTGAAATAAAACAAGGATAAACTATTAGATAAAAATCATGCTGCAAATATTCATTCATTCATTATATGTAACCGCTTATCCAGTTCAGGGTCGCGGTGGGTCCAGAGCCTACCTGGAATCATTGGGCGCAAGGCGGGAACACACCCTGGAGGGGGCGCCAGTCCTTCACAGGGCAACACAAAAACACATTCACTCACACCTACAGACACTTGAGTTGCCAATCCAACTACCAACATGCATTTTTGGACTGTGGGAGGAAACCGGAGCACCCGGAGGAAACCCACGCGGACAACAAACCAACTCCTCACAGAAAGTCACCCAGAGAGGGAATCAAACCCACAACCTCCAGGTCCCTAGAGCTGTGTGACTGCGACACTACCTGCTGCACCACCGTGTCGCCCTGCTGCAAATATAAAGTGCTCAAAAAGCAAGTATGAACAATTGTAGAATTCCAGTAATTGTAGAATGTACAATTAATCATGATATTGATTTGTGCTCATATTTCCCAGTACTACAATTACACCTCCTCAACCAACAACATTACTGTCTCAAACAAACAATGGGAATGCAAGAGAATCAGTAACTAGTGCGCAAACCATTTATATCTTTCTCACTAAGTGCATTATATATTTGTTAATGCCAACTTCCTCCCCAAATTAAGATTGCTTTTTTATAGATTTATTTTTTGTGATTGAAATGTACTTCATCTTCAATACTGTGGCGTAGTGTTTATGACAGTTGGTTAGGAGCATGTGGCTGGGCATCGTTAATTAAGGGATAAGCATTCATGTCACCCAGCATGTTGGGTAATAAAGATAAGTTACCGTCACTGAACTTCAGGGCAGGGGATAAGTGATAGCAGGCTTTTCAAATAGAGGTCATGCTTTCTGAAAGTTGCTGTTCTGTTTAAAAGAGTACAAGTTCAATAAAGCTTCTGAATATGAGCAATCTTCCAGCTTCTGGGTCGTTCAATTCATCACAATACACTATATAGAAACAACCTTTCTATGTGCATAATACAGTGAATAACAAAACAGTTTGTTACTTAATCAACAAGTCTTTGAAGTACAAACCTGCGCACACTGTTCTTATGAATGCAGCTACATGCAACGTCATGATTTCACACACAGAGGGGCAAGAGGAACTGAATTAACCGAAACTCAGCCTAGTGTTCATTCTCATCTTTAACCGCCCTAAGCCACAACGTCTAAGATAACTGTCTGTTTTTCAGAACGGTCCTGAGCAGTAGAAGTGAATATAGTCCAATTAAGTTAGCGCACAGCAGAAAAACAACTCTGAACTCCGATTCCAATCACTGTACTCGGCTCCGCGCGAAAATACAGCCGTTGAAAAGAAACGATTCGTTCCCGCCACAAAATGGAGGAAGCCCTGATTTTAACAGCATACAAGCGCCATTTTAAACTTTCTCCAAACTTACGTACACGCAAACATGCGACATAGCACTGTATAAATTCATCAGAAACACTTTGGGGCTTTTACAGTGTAAAAGTGTCTTGTCTTTTGACAACTTTAAGGAGCAATATTAACGGCGGCTAACGAATCGGTTCAGGTGTTCACTACCATCGGAGCTAATTGAAAAACGATTCGCCTTCTCAATCAATCAGATGTCTCAAATATATTAACAAATGGAATAGATTACTATCAGCATCTAGTGGTCGGTGCGCTATACGTTTAATAGCAGTGTCTTTTATTCATTTAGAAGACATCAACTATAAAAAGGAAATTGTTATTAAAATATTTTTTAACGTAAACGATGTGTTCTCGCTAACGCCGCGCTCTCCCCATTCACTCTGTACCTCGCTCGACCACCGCTGCTCTCTCGGTCGCTCATTTACTGAGCCGTCAGAGCGGCACTGAATAGTTCACCGCAACTTTCTGTATTTTAACAGCCCTAAGCCACGTTTTTCAGAACGGTCCTGGACAGTAGAAGTGAATATATAGTCCAATTAAGTTAGTACACAGCAGAGGAAAATCAACTCTGATTCAAATCACTGTACTCGGCTCCGTGCGATAAAAGAGCCGTTGAAAAGAACCGAATCGTTCACGCCATAAAATGGAGGAAGCCCTGATTTCAACAGTATACAACCACAATTTTAAATTTCTCCAAACTTCCGTACACACAAATTCACACGAAACACTTTGGGGCTTTGACATTGTTGTCTTATGACAACTTTTTGAAGTAATATTAAATGCAGCTAAAGAATCGGTTCAGGAGTTCACTACCATCGTAGCAAATTGATAAAGGATTCGCCTCCTCAATCAACAAAATGTAATTAATAAACAATTAAAATAGAACATAAGCATCCATTGATCGGTGCGCTATACGTTTAATAGCAAATTTTTTTGTTAATTTATGAAATATCAACCATAAGTATGAAACTGTTATTAATATATTCCAATAGAAGTGAATATATAGTCCAATTAATTTAGTACACAGGAGAAGAAAAACAACTCTGAACTCCGATTCAAATCACTGTACTCGGCTCGGCGCGAAAACACAGCCGTCGAAAAGAACCGAATCGTTCCCGCCACAAAATGGAGGAAGCCCTTATTTTTACAGCATACAAGCGCCATTTTGAACTTTCTCCCCACCGATGTAGCTACATGCAAAAATACGACGTAGCACTTTATAAATCCATGCAAATACTGAAGTAGATTATCTGACTTTTTACTTTAAAAGTTTAACCTCAAAATGAAACAAGCACCACACAGCAAGATTTATTTTCTATTAATATACAAGAAAACCCCCTTTTACAATTTTGAATTAAAACCTCGCACCTACCAGATTATCCAGCAGTAAGACGTCACTGAAGTTGAATTTCCAGAGAACTTTGAAGAAAAGCAGTATCCACACCAGTACAAACCCATTGAAAACATCAACCTCTTATGCTCAGTTCAGAGTGTGAAAAGACCGCCCACATGAAGTGATAGTCAATATATAGTCTTAGCTATATAGAAAAAAAAAACACCCAGCCTATCAAATTAATCCTAGCGTCTAAACTCAGCTCTCATTGGGTGAACTGAGATCACCTGATTAAACTTCCTCTCGGTCTAAATTCAGGCTCTGATTGGGTGAATTAATTTCAAGCTCTAATTGGTCCGATTAAACTTCAGATTGTTTTAAATTTCCCAAGAACAAGCTTCACCTCACTGTTATCCGAACGACCGTTGCCGCAGAATGCAGAACAAACGTACACAGAAAACTTGCAAGTAATAATAATAATAACAACAACAACAATAATAATAATAATATACTATAAAACATACATTATATATATATATATATATATATATATATATATATATATATATATATACACACACACTAACTAATCAGTGTGTAGAAATAACTAATGTTCAGCACACACCAAACACTCTCCCCCACATTTTTAAGTATTTATATAAATATGAATGCTTATTTTTTAGTTTTTTTTCTTTGTTTTATTGACAAAGACCTCCTTAAAAGTAACCTAAATAATAATAATAATAATAATAATAATAATAATAATAATAATAATGGGGCGGCATGGTGGCGCAGTCACACAGCTCCAGGAGCCTGGAGGTTGTGGGTTCAATTCCCGCTCCGGGTGACTGTCTGTGAGGAGTTGGTGTGTTCTCCCTGTGTCTGCGTGGGTTTCCTCCGGGTGCTCCGGTTTCCTCCCACAGTTCAAAAACACACGATGCAGGTGGATTGGCGACTCAAAAGTGTCAGTAGGTGTGAGTGTGTGAGTGAATGTGTGTGTGTGTGTCTGTGTTGCCCTGTGAAGGACTTATACAGATAATGTTACAGATACAGATAATGAATGAATGAAAAAAACAATAACAATTTTAACCACCTTCCCTGGTGGGGATTATGAATCATTTCATGTCATAATCTCTGCAAACAAAATTGCTTGGTTATTAATAAAATCATTTTCAAATGCAATGGTTCTGGTAAAAATCACTTGAGAAAGGGGGAAAAACCCAAATAAATCCACATATGTATTTATACACGCATATTTATGCACACATACTTATACACCTTTTATATATCTGTATACATAACGTCATATGACATACACATACCTATATTTGAGCCCAGAATAAATATTTATCCATTCATTGTAAGATCTCCTTTTCCCACTCTCTAAAATGTGAAACCATATAATGATGCCATCTTCTGTCTAGCCAGCACAATACTAGTCTGAATACAACTTCTAATATACTTATATGTCCCTAGTAAAATTTGGATCATGGGGACAGTTATATCCGTCGGGGTGAAGAGAGGGCCAGGGCAACCATGGGCACCAACCTTGGCCTCAGTGCCCAGCTCTACAGGTTGGGTCAAGGAGGGATGCAGTGGCATTACTTTGTCTCTTTATTTAACCAGTCCCTTCGAGGAAGTGCAGTCCCTGATGTCCTGCTCATCTGCGGTGGTTGAAATGAGCTGAGACGTCTGAGGAGTGTGGAGCTGGTCACAAAAATGAAAAAGGACCTGCATGACCTCCACCAGCAGTTCCCTCAGATGAAAATCATCATGTCTGCCAACACACAGCGATGCCATTGGAGACCTGCAAATTCCCAAGAAATGAACAAATCCAGAAAGTGTGTGACATGGCTAGCTTTGTTTTTAATTCTGAGGGATCACCCTGACATAAAGTTTGACAATCCTGGCATATTTTTAAATGATGGAGTTCATTTCACCACTATGGGAAATACTTTATTTTTAAAACAACTTGCAGACTGTCTGAAAAAAAAGTAAAAAGTTCAAAGTACAGTTCAGCTCTGGACAATTCCCACAAGCTCAGGGGAGGCTGATCCATTCTTGGCTTTGAAGGCAAGCATCAACATGTAACGCAACTACTACAGGAAGGGGGTGCTCCAGCCAGGTGATGTGGGAATACAGCAAGCCTGAAATGATGCTGCATTCTGAAACAGTAGATTAACATAGTTTAGTTTAGACTTCCTTAATTTAGTCCTTTATTTAGATTGAGCATAAATTAATTGTGTTATCATGAGTTACACACAGTAGGAAAAAAAAATCCACCATAAAATGCATTGAACTGTAAGGAGGCAGAGATCCTCAATGGTGCCAAACCAAAGCTCAGAACTCAAAAACTATTGTGAGAGCCCAATGAATCCTAAAACCTGAAAAAGACAGCCAATACAGTTTGAATGCCACCTTTTTAAAAAATCCACTGTAAGAAACCCACAATTTTGTTAAAACGTAACCTTTAAAAACGACCACTTCAAATTAAGTTTATAATTTTCAAATGACAGCCAATGTTTTGATCGCATCTTAGAAAAAATTACACCTAAGAAACCCACAATTTTTATTTTATTTATTTATTTTTTTGGTGAATACATTGTTATTATGACTTTTTCACATATAACACAGAAAAAAAAAAACAAAGACGCACATGTAATGGAGAACGCAAAAGAGGAAAAAAGAGTGAAAGATTTAACACACTACATACAATTTCACAAATCAGCCGACATGTCTTTAACAAAAACAATAGCTTCGGACCATCTCTCAACTGTAGTGGCCTTAGCATGATGTAGCCTGGCGGTGGCTCGCTCCAATAAAAGTACATCCAAATAATAATGCAAAATCACAGAGTTTAAACATACCACAGACTGAACGTGAAATTTAAGAATAGTTTTCTATTGGCCATAATTATTTTCTTTTTTTACAAAACATTTATATTAAGAGTGGAGTCATCTCCAAGGAGAAACCAAGCTGGAGAACTGGGAAAGTCTTGACCTAGCAGGGAAGATAACCAAGTAAAAGCAGAAACATGTTAGTAGATGGACTGGATATTCAAAATTATCCCTAGGTGTGACAGACTAGCTGTGTGTGGGGCACCCTGCGATGGAGTGTGTGTTCTTACCTTCTGCCAAGTAATTCCAGGTGGGCTTTGGACACACAACGACCCTGAACTGGATAATCGGTTACAAACAATGAATGAAAGAATAAAGCATATCTAATTAAACTCATCTTTTAACTTTCATATTTAGAGACCATTTCTAGAGAGTTTGATTTAAACGCTGGACTACTATAGGCTTTCACACCGTGCTTTTGTAGGATTAGAAAGTGTCCCAACACCAATTTATAATTGGAGAGGCTTTGTATAGTCTCTCAAGCCCTGAAACATGAAATCACAAGACTCTGAAAAGCATTATTTTAACACTTAAACAAACAGATATTTCCCATCTATTTAAAGAAATCACTTCAGAAGCCAAACTCCCCTCACCTCTATAGTTACTGTGGATGTTCTGGGTCATAAAGAGATATTTGTTTCACTCCTAAACAGCATTTATAGTGAATAGTAGTGAATAATCTACCCTCACTTTGATGGATCTGGAATCCCAGCTATTCATTCTCTTGAGAAAAGCTTTGGATAAGGAGACAAAACACCCGAAAGAGGTTTTTAATCTGAGAAGAAAAATGTAATTCAGTAGGGCATTAGATTGTTTGTTAAAAGTTGTGGTGAGGGATTTGCATCACTCGTTTATTTTCATGTAGTGCCTCTGATTTATTGTGGATTATTGTGAATTTGTTTTTGAAATCCTCCTTTTTCTCAAGAGATCTGACAGTTTTTGTTTTAGTTTTATGTAGCGACCACACACCTGATTCACTGACGTTTGTTTGTTTCCTAACGCAGAAATAGTGTGTGTGTGTGATTGATGCCTGTGATGGACTTGTGTCCTCCTCAGTTTGTGTTTCTTGATCCTGGTTATTCTCCATATTCACCCCAACCCTGATCAGGAAGAGTTAGTTAAAGAGGGCAAAAAAAAACTGTGTTTTATGAATGCGATCCTTACAGCTGGGGGTTTTTCAACAGAGTTTAAAATATCACATCTTTGGAGAATTTCTTTGCACACAGCAGGCCTTAGTTAAAATTCAGCCTCATATAAAATGTGGGAAATGATCAGGTAAGATCAGCCCTCCACTGCAGATATTGACCTGCTATTGCATGTTGAGCTTGGAGGTATGATATTTTAAACACTTAGGGTGTAAATAGGTCTTTCTTGTGTGTTTGTATTTGCAGAAAAACGCCCACATACCCATACATTATTACGTATATTTCAAAATCATATAGATGATGTGTAACATTAGCCATTTGTTCTTCAGAGTGTTAAAACAATGGCATTTAACTGTTTTTAGTGGCCCTTTATTTTGTGTTGGAGCGGTTTAGCTAAACTGTGTTAGAAATGTAAACATTTAAAATATCAACATCCTGTCATTCCACTTCAGCCTATACTTTTCCCAAATATGATGTCAGTATTAGATTAGGCATCACACACCATCACTCATTCACGCCTGTGGACAATTTCACACAGTCCGTCCTAAAAGCGTGTGTTTTGGGGCTGAAAGGACACCCACACTGACACAGGGAGCACAACTTCAACTCCTCATAGACAGTGACCCTAGGTGAGTACAAAACCCAGGACCCTGAGACAGTCAGCTAGCCTTGATCGTCGGGTGTATGCATCCATATTAACCCCTTTCATTACTCAGAAAACTTTGATATATACTTTGATAGGCCAGCGATCTGTAAACATTTTTTGGGATTGTTCAATCCCAAATGTAATACAATCATTACATATTCCCCATTTAAAACTCATGTTATTCAAAAGATGCATCTATGTTTACTGGTCACAATAAAAAAAGATGATGAACTGGAGGTGGGGTAGTTTCCCTACACCATTTCACTTTATAGAAATACTGAATTACCCAACATTTCAATTCAGTGAAGAAGAGGGAGAAAAAAAACAAGCAAGCTTGAGTTCCCCTTTAAATTCTCAGTCACCATCATTCACCAGGTCAGCTCTGGCAACTGTCTGAAAAATCTTTATTCATAGACATCACTCAATTTGAACATTTAGCACTGAAGCTCTGCTGGCCTTTCCCCAAATGGGAAATACAGAAACTGCATATGAAGCTACACAAAGCACAGTTCATGATCAGGTCCAAGAGACAAATTTCACATTAGATAAACAAAAAGGTGTTTTTTTTTTTTTTTGTCTTTTGACCACACCCCCGCAGACATGGATGGTCTAAGCTTAAGTCTTTTTGATTTTGATAAGCATTTTTAGTTTTTCTTCACATGTGCTTCATTGAACGCGCAAAGCCTGTCAAATAATACAATGAATTTAATAGTAATTTAGCTGGTAAACATAACCAGAAGTTTTGAACGTAATGCATGTTTAGGTACATTAACAGTGATTTGCACACAGTTCCACACATGCAATCAATAACTTTCATCTTGGAATTACTTTAAGGCCATTGGCAGCAGCAAAACCTGTTTGACAACAGTCATATTGGCATCGATCATTCATCGTGTGCAGCACTTACTTTAATATGACAGGGTTCAGTCACATGGCTTTTTTAAAAATTTTACAAATCTTGCAGTTTTTTCAAATCTCACTGTGTTCAACAAACACTGACATTGACGAAAGCTGAAATTAGATCATTTTATCTTCAACAGATGAGGCATTTCTTGTAAATTAAAGATGATCACATGTGCTACTTACAGCTTATGAATATGACCAGCTAAGCTTTAGGCCATGTGTGTTTTAAACAAATACTGTTACAGTTCTGAATATTTTTACTGAAAATACAAGAGTTATTTCATGATAAAAGGACAGATTGTCCGAATGCCAGTTGGATTAAGCCTAATCTTTTTCAATTCGAAGGTTAATTTATTCAGTCTTAAAAATTGAACTTGTTTTCAGTATCTGTGTCTGTGAAACAAGCTCTCTAAGTTTTGAGAGAAACAGGATCATTTTCTTAAAGTGCCCATCTAAGTTGTGGCTTGGACAGATTTCTGAAATCTGGTCATCACTGTCTAATTAGTTGATTGCCTCTGCGTTTATTCACTGCGGTAGTTACAAACTGCATAACATTCAAAAAGCAGGTTTAGCTGGGACTAGGACACTGACCTAAGGTCCACACAGAAACAGAGAGATTTGATCAGAATGTGTTCGTTTCACTTTCTCACGTGTAACTGCCTCCGTCTTCCTGCTTCAGAACCTGCTCCATCAGAGCTCTCTCCTGTCCTGTAACTCTCCCCATTAAACCCTCCATGCAATCTTCCCTTGTCTGCCCCTCCCCTTGCTCCACCTTTACCTGGCCCTGCCCCTCCCCCAGGTAAACTCCATACTCAAACCCTGACTCGTCCTGCCCAGGCTCCACCTCGCTGCCATCGGTGACTGGGTCTATATCAACGCGCTGATTGGATGCTGAAGCTTTGGCGGCAAGGCGCTGACACCGTGCCTGGTGCTTGAGGTAGCTGTCTCTCCAGACGATCTTCTTACCGCAGAATGCACACTCGAACGGGCGCAGGCCACCGTGTGTCTTCACGTGCTTGGTCAGATGGTGCTTCATCTTGAAGCTCTTGGCGCAGACGGGGCAGGCAAAAGGCCTCAGGTTCAGGTGCTGCATCTTGACGTGGCGGTCGCGCATGCTCTTCAGTGTGAATGCCTTTCCGCAGTGACAGAAGTGCACTTTACCCGTGTACGGTGTTCCCGCCAGGGAAGGCGGAGAGGAGGACGAGGGGATGGGAGAGGAGGAAGGAGGGAGAGAGGAAGAGTGTGAGGGAGAAGAGAGAGCTCCCGACGTCCAGGGAAGCTCTGAAGGCCCCAGCACATATTCACCGCCGGCATTACCACCACCAGGTGACACAGGTATTAAAGGCCTCTGGGAAACCTGCCCGGTGCCGTCCTCGATCTCGTCATACGTCTCCCCTTCAAAACCAGCCTCCGCCAAATGGCTGAAGTCCATCTCTCCTTCCATATCGTCCTCAGCATCCTTTGCTCTTTGTTCTTCCAGGGATCTGTCACCCGCCTGAGCATACGGACCTGCAGACCAATCGGCTGCTGACTGCCACTGAGTGCGTGCAAGGGCTCCCTGCGTCTCCTGAGCAGACAGAAACCCTTCCTCCTGCCCTCTGTCTCTCTCTGCACTTTCTCTCCCTCCCTCTCTCACTCCCTCCACTTTGAGAGTTGCCCCTGAGCCACAGCCTCCTGAGAGAGAGAAGAGCAGAGAAGAGACGGTCAAACACAGACACAGAGACACAGACACAAACACGGTGCAGAATAATGTCAGAATCTGGGACGCTCCCTTTTTCTAAAGGCCAGATGGGATGCTTCTGCTGCTGCTGTTTTGCGACAGTGAGAGCTTCCCCCGCTGGACGGGGGGTTAAACAGCAGTGATGCAGACGCTCCACTCACCAGCGCCGCGCTCCTCCAACTCCAACTCCACCTTCACTCTCTCCTCCTCCAACTCCTCCCCCACACCTTCATCCGCTTCCATCCACCTCTCCCCTCGCCTTCTTTCCTCCTCCTCCCTCATCCCTCGCTCCCTGTTCTCCTGCAACCCCCTGAGGCGGGTGCGAACTTTTTGGCGATCGTTTGCAACACCGCTGCTGGCCATCCAGACATTTTCGGGGCTGCAGGGCTGCTGTCCTTCGCCCACTGGGCTGCAGTTAGAAGGAGGAGTTTCTGGTCTGTTTTGGGAGGGGAAAGAGAGCCTGGATCTGCCCCACTTCCCGTGCTGCTGTTGGAGCTGCTGGGGCCGCCTCCAGGTGGCCAGAGGAGGGAGAGTGCCATGCTCCCCACTGATGGGCTTCCTTTCCTGGACAGAAGCTTGCCCCCGATCCCGCTCCTCAGGGTCTGTCAGGCAGCAGTCAGAGCTGCTGGGAGACTGGTGCCTGGATGAGCTCGCCTCGCCGGGGCTGACCTGCGTTAAAGGCCGCGACCTCTTTAGGATGTCCGTGCACTTGTCCACGATGTGCCACATCTGCAGGAAGCTGGCCACGGTCACATAGTTGACAATGTCATCACGCACAATGCTCAGCTGACCCGTGTAGGCAGAGTTCAGGACACTTTCGAAGGCCAGTGGGTCCATGACCGAAGGCAGAGACACTGTGGTGACGTTCTTCAGCAGAACCTGGGAAAAAATGAATACAGTTCATTCGAGAATAAATCTGAACGTGTGGTATTTTGTAAAGTCAAGACCATCTTGTTGTTCAATTTTCAATTGAAATGGACATTACTACAAGTTTCTTATCTCATGTTCAAAAACCAAGCTGGAGATATGTAATAGAAAAAGGGTAAATGTTATACACGCTGAAAAATGAGCCGTTGAGGAAGCTGATTTTTCCCTTACTAAAGCTAAAGGATTCATCCTCCATGTTGACTGAACATTAAATAAATACAGGGTGGTCTCAGAGTTCTGCACAGTACTTTATATCTGCACATTATATTTATTTTATTGATCTTTACCTGGTCATGAAAATAAGGCGAGGAAGCTGCCAGCACACAGCGATGTGCCCTGAACACCTGGCCCTGGACCTGGATGGACAAATCACACAGTCGGCCCTCCTCTCGCTGTCGATTCAGGTTGTCTAGCACTGACGCTCGCACATTGGGAAAACACACCTGGACCACCTGGCCAGTGGGAGCACCACCACTACCCAACACCTTATCCATCGTGCCTGGGGAGGAAAGAAACAGTGCATATGGAAATACATAAATATAGCACTGTGTAAAAGCCACCGTTCCATGGATCAACTCAACTGCACCAGCACTGGAGTGATGGAGCACTATTCAACCACTCTGAGATGAATAAGAGTGGTTGTGAACCAGAACTAATGCATTCAACGTCAGTACCTGACCTAACAAAGTCTCCCAATGCCTTTGGCAATCAAATTCTCACAGCAATGTCCTAACTACTAGTGTAAAGTCTTTCCGGAGAAGATCAGCCTTAACATAAAAACAACCTCACAGTCCAAGCCTCACTGACCATATAGGAGCACTTTGTATTTCCACACTGCACAGTTTGTGTTGGTCATACTCCAGTCCTTCTTCAGTGGACACAGGACGCTATTGATTGGAAATTTCACAGTGACACTGCTGAGGCGTTTGTAAACTCCAGAAGCACTGCTGTGTCTGATCCACACATTACCACACCACCACCAGGTGTCACTACATCGCTGAGAATGATCCACCACCCACATCATAACTGCTCAGTGGCGTGGTCATGCACAAGACCTGGGTAGTGGGGGCATTCCACAAAGCAGGATTTCCCAGTTAGCCAGCTAACTTAATCTCAAAGGCTGTCCAATAGGAATCTCCCTCAGCTCTGTTCCTATTGGACAGGCTTGGCTTAAATTATATGGCCAACCAAGAAATCCTGCTTTGTGGAATACCACCCTGATCACAATCCATATGTATAATTAGTTGAAAACTTATAGGAGGGATGCTCATCCTGCTTCCTACCCTCCCACACTCACAACCATGTCCAAACAGCTGTGCATGCTCAAACCAACACAATGATAATGAACTTTGCTGCAAACTATATCTAAAATCAATTTTTATCAATACGTTTTATTGGCCCTAGACTACAATCTGTAATTTAGAACCACAAAGTGCACCTGTATGGTAAAAGAAGCTGATAACTTTTGTAGAAACAATGGAGTATTAAAAAAAAGAAAAAAAAAACACACACACACACACAGCAGCAGCAGCAGGTAACCATGCTTAGTGCACGTGGAGTATTTTGGGAGTTAGGTGCCTTGCTCAAGGGCACTTCAGCCATGGACATTCCTGCTGGTCATGGGGACCTAACCAGTGACATTTCAGTACCAAGCCCCTTCTCCAACCATTAGGCCACAGCTGCCCCAAAAGAATCATTATTGACATTTGGACTCAGATCATTGAATGTGCAGTGTGCTAACTATTACACCATGGAATCACTAATTATATTTTATTTTTCTTCTTGTAGAAATAACAAACTGTGATGAGCTGAATCCAGGAGCCTTACAGCACCAACTAAAACAACACCACACAGGACTCCAAACCAGGACAAGAGCCAGGAACAGAGGAGGACCCTCCTGGGGGACCATCCAGGAGTAGACCTGTGGGTGTGATCGGTTTAGATTAGATAATATCCCACCCGGCACAGCTGAATGGTCATGGGCTCTGGGAGGGTTGATAGATGGACTATAAGTTGAACACATATAGACTGCCTGTATGATATAAGTGAGGGCAGTCTCATAAATATCTATATATTAGGCCTGCAATGGCCCACAGTGTGTGGTGTACAGTCCATACTGACCTTATATTTAACCTCTTCTGGTCCCAACACTGACCCTGAAGGTCATCTATCTCTATAAATATCCTGTGGACAAAACTAGCTGGTATCCAGCTCGACTGCCTACATTAGCCCAAACTACACTGTTGATTCATGTGGCACACAACGTTGACAGCTGTGAAGCACTCGCCGTGAAAACCAAGAAAACCCAATAAGGTAAAACATGTATAATTCAAAACGAAACAGATACAGTTCACAGGTTACAGGGGCTGAGGTTCGCGGCTTACTCACCAGCGTCTTACTCCAACTGCCCGTTCCACCTTAAATGATGCATCAGTTACATTCAGGCGCCTACACATTTAAGGTGGAACGGAGCATTTTGAATAAGGAGGTCAAGACAACTCCAGCCTCATCAGTGGAGATGACGTGTGTGCATATAAGTGTTGTGTTTTAAAAGCTGTTAAACGCTTTTTAAAAAGGAAACAGAAAAGACTCGGTACTTCTTACCCCACACAAAAACAAACGGATAAGGGCCTGGTGGGGGGCGGTGACGACTCCTTAAATATCCCTCTGTCCGGGAAACAAGATTATCGCTGGAATTCGGAGTCTTTTTCAGCAATAATCCGCTTCATTTACACAATTTAGACGTTTTCAACCTGCTCCTTTGCGGAAAAAAAAACCTCTTCTTCTTCTGCTATCTTTCAACTGAGACCAGAGACTAAGGTTACACACCGCCGCCTGCCGGCAGAGCGAGCACACAGACTATAGAGAAATATAAAGCAAGACCTAGCATGAACCTATTCAGAAATACGGTTTAACTTTTACATTATACTGAGTTTTATTGGGTCTCCTGCACCACACATTTCAGTGTTTTCTGTGGCTCATTCTAAAAATCTTTATAGTTTTCTAAATTTTATATTTTTAATGTAAAGAAAAAAAAGCTGTAAAGTAACATAATTTTGTAGCAAATGCCAGGATTTGGGGAGGGGCAGACCCCTGCCTGAAACTAAATTCAATATTTACTGAGAAACATGCAAAAGATTTGGTGCGAATTCTGCAACCAAACTGTAATCTGTTTAAAATTAAATGTATTAAATATCCCAGTTTTTGAAAAAATGTTTAGCCTAGCTATTACCACCAAAACACGAGAGCTTGTGGTTTTTTTTTTTTTTTTTGGTCACAGCTAAATTTAGTAAACACTACCTGTGCTTAGCAAACACAGCCCTATTGCTTAAGAAAAAGTGCTCTTTACAACTCTTGAAAGGAAATAAGGAAAAAGTGGCCAATATATAATTTACAGTTAAAATGTTATACACAAATTTTTTAATTATTTTATGGTAATTTAAAATGAGTTACTATTTAATACTAAATATATAATTCCACCACTGTGGACCTTTTAATTGATCTCCTCATTTAAAAATCGTCCACTAAATCAGTGAATCGCAAAACTATTCTCTAGTGCCCCTTTTTGTGGATAATAATCCAAGGATTAATCCACGGAATAATCCAAGGACCCACCGCGACCTTGAATTTAATAAGCGAATGAATGAATGAATGAATACAAAATTCAAGATTAAACCTGATCCATGTCGGGAAAACTCAGTAAGTCTTATCCGTATAGAGAGAAACTTTCAGTTTAAAATGACAATACATTGTTTACATCAGAGTTTTCTGATAAAGGGGGGTTTGAAAAAGATAAGGCTTGTAAACTTTTAATAAATAAGTGAACTCTGAGTCATAGAACAGTCTCACAGCTCCAGGGGCCTGGAGATTGTGGGTTCGTTTCCCGCTCCGGGTGACTGTCTGTGAGGAGTTGGTGTGTTCTCCCCGTGTCCGTGTGGGTTTCCTCCGGGTGACTGTCTGTGAGGAGTTGGTGTGTTCTCCCCGTGTCCGTGTGGGTTTCCTCCGGGTGCTCCGGTTTCCTCCCACAGTCCAAAAACACACGTTGCAGGTGGATTGGCGACTCAAAAGTGTCCGTAGGTGTGAGTGTGTGAGTGAAAGTGTGTGTGTGAGTGAGTGTCTGTGTTGCCCTGTGAAGGACTGGCGCCCCCTCCAGGGTGTATTCCCGCCTTGCGCCCAATGATTCCAGGTAGGCTCTGGACCCACCGCAACCCTGAACTGGATAAGTGGTTACAGAAAATGAATGAATGAATGAATGTGCCATAGAAAAGTAAGTGCTGTACATGGACCTATGAAGAATGAATATTGCTGATATGACTGTTGTCAGACACTTGATTTTTTATTATTATTATTATTATTATTAAGAACACCTTCTTGTATGCTCAGAATATCTACTGGTACTTTTGGCAGTGTGAACAGGTGCCAAGTCCTGCTGGATAATGAAATCCACATCTTCATAAAGCTTGTCAGCAGAGGGAAGCATGAAGTGCTCTAGAATTTCCTGGTAGACATCTGCTCTGACTTTGGAATTGTTTTAACACAGTGGACCAACTCCAGCAGATGACCATCACTGATTGTGGAAACTTTACACTAGACTCAAGCAGCTTGGATTGTGTGCCTCTTGATTCTTCCTCCAGACTCTGGGACCTTGATTTCCAAATGAAATGCAAAATTAACTTATATTTGAAAACAAGGCTTTGGCCCACTGAACAACAGTCCAGTCGTTGGCCCAGGTAAGACACTTCTGGCTTCAAGGCTGCAGTTATCCCTGTTTGTGCACCACAACTTTCTCTTTCACTCAACTTTCCATTCATATACTTGGATACAGCAGGAGGGTGTCAGTTACTGCCTTCTGAACATCTGTCAAGTCAGCAGTCTACCCCATGATTGTGTAGCCTTATGAACCAGACGAAGAGACTATTCTAAAGTCTTACGAGCCTTTGCAGGGCTCGTTTTGTGTTGATTATTCTACATTTCTGACTATTAATGACTTCTGGGTTTTCATTGGCAAATCTCTCAGGGTGGCAATTGTTGCAATAACTACTAAGGTGACTTGTTCACTGGACAAATTAAGAGCTAGCCATCTAGACAACTGGCACATTGCACTGTACAAATTATTTTGGAATGGCGTGTCCCCACCAATATCCAGCGATTATTGAATTGTCCCCAACATTAATTCGATCCCCTCCAAAACAAAACCCTAGCTGTCAACGTCTCATTAACCTTGAGCTGCAGAAAGGGTTAAATGGTGTTCTCTACTCGAGTCCCACCTCACTGTAACACATATGACCAGTGTGATTGGCTGTGCCTTTCCCTGCTGTCATGGGAGTCTCTGTAGTTTGGTCGTGAGCAGCGTCAAAACTGAAAGGAAAACTTTCCAGTCATAAGAGAGTGTTACTGTGCAAGACTCAGGTGCATCATGAGTGACACATGGAGCTATGAATAACATGGTTTGGATATTAACTGCATAACAAACTTGTTTTATCATGGAGCAAAGAATAAAAAACAGGCAGTAGAGGTAGAGGGTAGAGGGGTGGGGGTGTGGTTTAGATTCATAGGTCCCCACCAATGTCAAGAGCAAATCTACGTCCTTGCAGGAATCTAACTTGACAGTGTCATCTAACATTGAAGAGTTTTATTTTTATGGTCACCTCATGTAGAAATAACACCAGTAACCAGTAGATTCATAAAGCATTCTCTATATTTACATACTCTTATACAGTGTTTGTGGAGAACTTTATCCAGGAGTTCATTATAAAGGTATTTTTTTATTTACTTTAGTTACTTTGCCTCTACAGCGTATCAACAATCAACTATGGTCATAAATAAATAAATTGCCATTGAGTCACCCTCACAGATATTTTGAAGAGAAACCAGCTTTATCACTTACTCATAAAATTCGATACATTTTTCACTCTTCAGTTTTCAGATATTTTATTTTAGATGCAGGAGTATTGTACATATAAAGAGTATTGTTAAGTGGTACTGACCAGATTGCTAGCTGCTCTATCTCTACACGGCGCTAGGGTTGTGCTAAAGTTAACCAGTGCCCTATTCACTATATATTTCACTACATACTGAGCAATGTAGGGAATAGAGTAGGGGCCATTTGGAACACACCTTGTATATGACGAACGTACGTTAAGGCGAGCCCTCACTGAACCAACTGAGAATGTACTGAAAGCTCTGCAGCTCGAAAAAAGGAGCCTTAACATGAGTGTTTATGAGAGGAGTCTGGGAAAGTTACCACAATCTTGAAATTGCCCAAAAAAGAGACGAGACTATACAGAACAAAACCTAACGCTGATTGGACTGTGATAGTAAAATCAAAGGAAAACAAGAGCAAAGAGAAACTTGGCAAGCTTCGTTTTGCCAGACCACCATTAGCCAAATTGCCGATTTCACAGAGGTGTTTCTGGAATTTCAAAAACAGGAAAGCCCAAAATACATACCCTTGTCATTGGAAGGTCTGGAGAAGCTTTGGGGCTTCGTATCAATGTCTTTGTTTACATGTGGTTTTTACTCTGTGATTGTGTTGTACAGAAAATATAGAGGACTAATAAAAGCAGAAATGTAAAAAGCATAAAAAATTATTTTTCATAACATATAACACTGGCATTAGTGTTTTTCTGGTTCATTTTATTTAAAAATAAATACTAGATGATTTACCACCAAAGAACAAAGAAGAACATTTTGTTGATTTTAAGAATTACATTTACATTTACATTTATGCATTTGGCAGATGCTTTTATCCAAAGCGACTTACAAAAGAGGATCTAACATTCAAACTACAGCACAAATTATACAAAATACCTTACATTGAGTGCAATATGCAGGAAGTAATAAGTGCATTAAAGAAAGACTTTCAGTGCAAAAGATACTCTCAGAAGAGCTGGGTTTTCAATGATTTCTTGAATGCGGAGAGGGTTCCTGTTGCTCTGATGGTGCTTGGAAGCTCGTTCCACCAGCGTGGTACCAGAGATGAGAATAGCCTCGACTGACCTGTACGGGGGGTTGGTCGTGTTAGTAGGCGCTCCTTTGAGGAACGGAGAGGGCGGGCGCTAACGTATGGTTATAGGAGTCTATTGAGGTGTAGATGGGAGCAGAACCAGTGAATACTCTGAAGGCCATCATTAGTGATTTGATTTGAATTACTTATTTATTCAATGTAACTGGTTAGCGTAAAACACATGAAGTTTATGGAGGCTGTGTGCAGCTATATGGAGTTTTATAAACACCACGAAATGTCTCCCCACCACAAAAGACACAGTAAATAAGACCAATTCCACAGCCCTCCTCTCGTAGAATGGTTCCAAACTTAGTTCACAAACTGAAATGTCAAATACGGCCGAATTAACAGTTCCTACTTGTGCATGTGTGTTTCGACATTAGGTGTCAGTCAGTCCTCTTTTATGCCAGCCTGGTATGGGGTCCAGCAAAAAAAAATGTTCTTTACCTTTTGGTAGTGTGTCGCCCCATCGTCCTAAGGAACAAATCGCCCCTGCTGTAAGCCATAATCATCAACATTCAAAGAAATAAACGCTTGAAAGAGATCACTCTGTTTGTAATGAATCTATATAATGAGTTTTGCTTATTGAACTGAATTACTAAAACAAAATTAACTTTTTGATGATATTAGAATTTTTTGAAACGCACTTAGAGATCAGCAAGCGGTAGGGACATACACAGTAGGCATATACCAGAAAGTGGGAGGTTAGGGATCGGTTTAGTCAGAGCCATATAGACTCGAATGGATCATTTTTTTTACAGCAATGGCAGATCATGGAGCCTCTCAACAGTTCCTGGAAGTTAGCAGCAGACACCAGCAGCGCCGTAGAATTACAGCAGAACGGGCCTAAGTGATGCGCACTTAAAGTTTGAGATGTTCAAAGAGTGATATATATAGAGTGATATTTGTATTATCTGCACATCTATAACCAATTAACAAGTGTGTTAGCATGCTACTGGATTTTCCCACTAAATTAGTAGATTTGGGGAATCCCAGTAAACAAGAAACGTCACTGGACGTTCAAAATAGATCTAAAAGTAGTCTGTCCGTCAAGGACATATTTTAAACGTCAATTGACGTCCAAAATCCATCTTAATAAGTTAGTTAAGTGGTGACCAATCGATAACGTCAGTGGACGTCCAAAACGCGTTTTATACAAGTAATTTATTTCGGGACCAATTAATAACGTCAATGGACGTCCAAAATACGTCTAATAGTCGTCTTTTCAATGTTTGTGTTTGGACGTCTTTTCAACTTTCATTTTCAACCTTAAGAGAACGTTGATTGATTGTTTACTGGGATGTTAACAGTTAATAATAAGGCTACAGGATTTTTGTAAAGTATAAGCATAACAACGAACAGGCTGGAAATGACGTTCTCACAATGTCATTTTATGATTTATTCTGTTTGGGGATTAGAGAAAAAACATTCTAGTATGATGTTTGGCTAGGAGTATTTGTTAAATGTAACTGGGCGTGTGATTGTAGAGTTGCGAGTGGAAAAGGTGAAATGAGGATTTATTTTGCAATAGAATTTAAGCTAAAGTTACACAACAGTACCCAGTAAACAAGGAACGTCCCTGGACGTTCAAAATAGGGCTAAAAGTAGTCTGCCCGTCAAGGACATATTTTAAACCGTAAAGAAAGAACAGCATTCTAAGTCTCCACACATGGTTAATGGTTATTAACCATTATATATATATATATATATAGAGAGAGAGAGAGAGAGAGAGAGAGAGAGAGAGCCATGTGAAGGACTGGCGCCCTCTCCAGGGTGTAATTCCCGCCTTGCGCCCAATGATTCCAGGTAGGCTCTACCTTCCAGTCCCACCGCGACCCTGAGGTGGATAAGCGGTTACAGATAATGAATGAACCCAGTAAACAAGGAACGTCCCTGGACGTTCAACATAGGTCTAAAAGTAGTCTGTCCGTCAAGGACATATTTTAAACGTCAATATATATATATATGTGATATTTTAATATACCGTTTTATAGCAGATTTGGACACGACGGCTCCTCTTTTGTCCAATCTGATAGTTTTTTGATTGGTCAAGATTAGGTCCATATAGAACTACTGAAACCACCATGATGGGTTAGAAAACTGATTTTAACTGATTTATGGACATCTCTTCACCTGCCTCTAACTTATCAGAAATCGTAGGGTATATTTCACACTGATTTCCGTACATGTTTAAAATCAGTAGTTATAATAATTAATTTAATAATAATAATATTATATAATAATATAGTAATGTTTTTAAAGCAATCAGCAACGTGAACATGCCGGTAACTGAGATAATAATATCTACA
This sequence comes from Hoplias malabaricus, assembly GCF_029633855.1. Lineage (NCBI taxonomy): Eukaryota > Metazoa > Chordata > Actinopteri > Characiformes > Erythrinidae > Hoplias > Hoplias malabaricus. The sequence goes on along the minus strand of NC_089803.1, from coordinate 16,042,355 downwards.
TACGAGGCAAGCAACGCCAGATTTTCACACTAATTCTGAAAGAGCGGCGACTTTTATTTTATATGTAACCACACGTCAATGTGCTGTAGAAATGGAGAAATAGGAATGTGGCGCCTGTATGAGTTACGTGACCGCCAAAAATGTTGGACTTCCATTGGCGCAACTCTCTCTCTCTCTCTGTCTCTCTCTCTCTCTGTCTCTGTCTCTCTCTCTCTCTCTCTCTCTCTCTCTGTCTCTCTCTCTCTCTCTCTCTCTGTCTCTCTCTCTCTCTCTCTCTGTCTCTCTCTCTCTCTCTGTCTCTCTCTCTCTCTCTCTCTCTCTCTCTGTCTCTCTCTCTCTCTCTCTCTCTCTCTGTCTCTCTCTGTCTCTCTCTCTCTCTCTCTCTCTCTCTCTCTGTCTCTCTCTCTCTCTCTCTCTCTCTCTCTCTCTCTCTCTCTCTCTTGAAGAGGGAAGTTGTGTTAGGTTTCATAAGAGGAAATGAATCTGCACAAACTTTAGCGTCAATTTTAAGAAGAGTTTCTTGAATTGGCTTCAGAGAGAAAACAAGAAGGAAAATGCAAAATAAACCGGATTTACTTTATTTGCTCATAATTAACAGGCGCTTCAGACGAAGAGAACCCTGAAAAAATTTAGACACGTAGACAGAGCTGTATAGGGAACTCTTCATCTGGGCTCGTTTCTAGATGTAATTCATTATTTTGTCTCTCTGCCTCCGTTTGTGTTTGTGTGTACTTGTTTTCAGAGGATAACGTCTAACCACGTGGGCATATGAACCCCGACTCTTCAAAAATGAGTTCACCGGACGAAGATACAAAGAAAGAAGAGAGGTGAGAGAATAATGTAGTGTGACGTGTGCTGTGAATACGGATTACGAACAGGAAGTAGCTCGATGTATTCTGTGTTCGTTAACTTCCAGAAAACATTACATTAAATAAAATTAATAACAACAAATACATGAAAATGTACCGTCTATACAGGCCCCGTTTATAACTATACATGTGAAACATGTAAGATATGTAAAACACTCCCACGGGTGTAACCAGCCTGTCATCACACTGCAACAGAAACTAAAGTGTCATCTGAGTTCTGTCTTCAGTTTTGGTTTGTCTTCTGCTTTTCACATCAGATCTCATGGTTTTATATGGTTTGTTCACTTATTTTTTTACAGCAGGTTTAATAAGACCAAATCTGCGGTGACTGCTCTGTTTTTAATGCTTATTAGAACAAGTTTGGATAAGTTTGGTTTCTGTAGCCCAGACCAAACTGGAGGACAAAGACTAAGGTGCATTTGACCTCAAATGAAAGCATTTCATAAAACTTATTTTAACAAATACATTAATTGTATTATATATTTATACGTCAGGTTTGGTAAACCAGAAATCAAACCTATTTTTATGGAATAGCATACAATATAAAATCAGACATAAAACCTATGAGTTACTCTAGTTAATGCAGTGGGTTGTAGCGTTTGCTAAGTGGCAATAATGACTGGTTCAAAATATTAATAATTTAATCTGTCCAAATATTGTTTTTTAAAATGTTTATTATTATTATTTTTAATTTTTAAAGAAACACCTTGGTCCCCTCAGAGATTTTGCTTCTTTGCGTTTGACCCATTCGTGCCAGTGAACACACAAACACACACTAGTGAGCAATTCTTCCTGAAAACTAGGGGCAGTCAACACACACCACCAAGGCAGAGAGCTGCCATCCGCCTCGGAGGCCAGGGAGCAGTTTGGGGGTTAGATGCCTTGCTCAAGTGCACTTCAGCTGTGAATTAATTTTGTCTTGCCTATCCTGGGAATTGCACCAGCGGCCATCTGGCCTCAAGCTTGCTACTCTAACCCCAAAGCCTCAAAATTAGTTTTTATTAAAGTTTTTTTAAGAAAAACACACTGTACTGCTTATTATGCAACTAATATAGTTAAGAAATGAGGAGGAAAAAAAAGATAGCAATCCTTGTTACATATTCCATAATTCACAGTTCAGCATCGATGTCTTAATAGCAGTATAAGAACTTCTTACAGTATATGTTGAGAATATGAAAATTCGTGCGGCACTGTGACACAGCAGGTAGTGTTGCAGTCACACAGCTCCAGGGGCCTGGAGGTTGTGGGTTCAAGTCCGGCTCCAGGTGACTGTCGGTGAGGAGTTTGGTGTGTTCTCCCTGTGTCCACATGGGTTTCCTCCCATGGTCCAATAACACATGTTGGTAGGTGTATTGGTGACTCTAGAACAGGTTTGGGCAATCTTATCTGCAAAGGACCGGAGGGGCTGCTGGATTTTAGTCCATTCAGGCCAGAGCACACCTGATTTCACTCCTTGCTGCGCAAGGTAGTGTCGCAGTCACACAACTCCAGGGACCTGGAAGTTGTGGGTTCGATTCCCGCTCCGGGTGACTGTCTGTGAGGAGTTTGGTGTGTTCTCCCTGTGTCTGCATGGGTTTCCTCCGGGTGACTGTCTGTGAGGAGTGTGGTGTGTTCTCCCTGTGTCTGCGTGGGTTTCTCCGGGTGTTCCCACAGTCTAAAAACACACGTTTGTAGGTGGATTGGCGACTCAAAAGTGTCCGTAGGTGTGAGTGTGTGAGTGAATGTGTGTGTGTGTGTGTGTGTTGCCCTGTGAAGGACTGTCGCCCCCTCCAGGGTGTGTTTCCCGCCTTGCGCCCAATGATTCCAGGTAGGCTCTGGACATTACGGTTACAGATAATGAATGAATTAATTAGTTGGTCTCAGTAAAACAACTGACCATGTGACCTCCAGATTGGTGGGAACAAAAACCAGCAGCCACATCAGCCCTTCATGCGGCACTGTGGCACAGCAGGTAGTGTTGCAGTCACACAGTGTCTATAACCGTTTATTCAGTTCAGGGTCATTGGGTGTCCAAAGCCCACCTGGAATCTCTTGGCACAAGGCAGGAACACACTCTGGAGCGGGCGCCAGTCTTTCACAGAGCGACATACACTCACACATTCACTGACAAACTCACACTTTTGGACTCTTTTGAGTCGCCAATCCACCTACCAACGTGCGTTTCTGGACTGTGGGAGGAAACCGGCGCACCCAGAAGAAACCCACGCAGACACAGGGAGAACACACCACACTCCTCACAGACAGTCACCCGGAGGAAACCCACACAGACACAGGGAGAACACACCACACTCCTCACAGACACTCACCCGGAGGAAACCCACGCGGACACAGGGAGAACACACCACACTCCTCACAGACAGTCACCCGGAGGAAACCCACACAGACACAGGGAGAACACACCACACTCCTCACAGACAGTCACCTGGAGGAAACCCACGCGGACACAGGGAGAACACACCACACTCCTCACAGACAGTCACCCGGAGCGGGACTCAAACCAATGGTATAGATTTGCTCTTGACATTGGTGGGAACCACCCACACCCCCCCCTCCCTTTTTTTTTTCTTTTGCTCTGTGATAAAATGACAATGTAAGAGAACTGAGAATTGGCAGTTTGTTGTGAAGTTAATGGTTGAGAGCTCAGTGGTTGTATTTGTATTGGGGTGGATCAAATTATTGATGGGGACAATTCAATAATTGCTGGATATTGGTGGGGACACGTCACCCCTCTCCTTGCTAATTCTAGGCCCTTGATTTGAACCCACAACCCCAGGAACCTGGAGCTGTGACAGTGACACTACCTGCTGCGCCACCGCAGCGCCCCCAAAACCTGTCCAGATAAATAAAAAGAAATTAACTCAGTGACAGTTTTTTGTTTTTCAGAGAAATATTTGGTTATTTTACGTGTACTTTTACTCACATTTGTGTATAAGTAATATAATAAAAATCATTAGTATTTGTCATATTCAGGCGTTTGTCATATTGTTTGTCAACTTAAGTCTCTTTTTTTAATCATTGATCTCTGTGTTGTTACAAATATATAATCTTTCTAGCAAAATGTGATGTTTGTGTGTTATGTGGTTGTGTGTTATTTAGACTTGCTCAGGGACAGAGATCAGACTCTCCCGAACCCAGCCATGTGTCCATGAGGAGTGAGCAGTCAATGGGACAGCCAATTATATTCAAAATGGAGGAATGTTCTACTGAGCCGAGGTGAAGACAGTTACAAAAATGTCATAAAATTTAACTTCCACATGTATTTATGAAGCATAACAATACAGGTTTGATTGTTTATTGACGATGTTGATGGTTACATCATCTGAAATGTCTAATTCTCCCCCCAAACCCAGCCATGTGTCCATGAGGAGTGAGCAGTCAATGGGACAGCCAATTATATTCAAAATGGAGGACTGTTCTACTGAGCCGAGGTGAAGACAGTTACAAAAATGTCATAAAATTTAACTTCCACATGCATTTATGGAGCATAACAATACAGTGTTGATTGTTTATTGACAATGTTGATGGTTACATCATCTGAAATGTTTAATTCTCCCCCCAAACCCAGCCATGTGTCCATGAGGAGTGAGCAGTCAATGGGACAGCCATCAACCTTTAGAAAGGAGGATCATGTGTTAGGGCAGGGGAAAAAATTGCAATAGCTTCACTTTGACACTTAATGGAAAAGATGAAAATCTGTCAATGTTTTAACAGGAGAATGTACTTTATTATCACACCATGAGTGTCTTTTTACCTGAATAATTTTGGGTTCAAACTGAGGGTGAGGTGCATTTGAACATTTTTTAAACATAGTTTTTAAGATGAACACAGGATACAATTGTGTAATTATTCATTCATTCATTATCTGTAAGATGTGGGTCCGGAGCCCACCTGGAATCATTGGGCGCAAGAGAGGAACACCGTGGAGGGCACACACTCACACACTCACACCTATGGACACTTTTGAGTTGCCAAAAACACCTACCAGTGTGTGTTTTTGGATCATGGGCGGAAACTGGAGCACCCACTGCGCCGCCTCAATTATGTTATCAATATAAGGTTTGGGATTCTGTCCTTGTTACATATTCCATAATTCACAGTTCAGCATCAATAGCTGTAATAGTAGGGACTTATGGACTATAAGGACTTCGTACATTATACATTGAGAATATGAACATCCCACAAACTAAATCCCTTTAAGAACCACCTCCTGATTTGCCCGACTATTTAGACCTGATAAAATAGGTAAGTACCACATAACATCAGGACACAAACCACAGGTGTCAATGTGTATTTTTGCAGTATTTTGTTCTGTTAAGAGTAGGTCATCTTAAGTCTCTTTTTTTATCATTGATCTCTGTGTTGTTACATATACCATATTTATAGGAAAATGTGACGCTTGTGTGTTATGTGGCTGTATTTTAGACTTGTTCAGGGACAGAGATCAGACTCTTCCGAAGCCAGTAATGTGTCCATGAGGAGTGACCAGTCAATGGGACAGCCAATTATATTCAGTGAGGAGAAATGTTCTGCGGAGCTGAGGTAAAGGTTTTAGGAATGTTATAAAATTTCACTTCCACATGCATTTATTGAGCAAAACAATACAATACAATGATGGTTACTTCACCTTTTTTAAATCTCCCCCTGAACCCAGCTGTGTGTCCACGAAGAGTGATCCATCAAAGGAACAGCCAGCAACATTTAGAAATGAGGATAATTCCAAGGAGCTGAAGTAAGAATATGTTGTATGTGTAAGGGCAGGGGGAAAAAATGGTATTACGGTTTCCAAATACAAAAAGCGGGTTTTAAAATTTGCAATATCTTCACTTTGACTTTTCCCTGCTGTTTTATATATTTCTGCATTACCCTGTAGGCTATATATTTTGTATACTTTGAAAGCTAACTGTAATGTTTATTTGTGTACAGAGTCCAGAAGAGCCCAGACATTGGCATTAAAAATATGGATTCCATTTTTAAGGTCTGTTTGTGTGTGTGTGTGTGTGTGTGTGTGTGTGTGTAGGAAATTTCAGAGCACATGTGTACAGAAATACAGTTGATCTGTCTATTCAATTTTTCGTTGTTTAAAGTAGGGTTGGCCCCGAATATTTGGATATTTGTTCGTTGGGTAGGTATTCGGTTTATAATTTTGAGATTCGGATGTTAATTTTTTTTGGATAAATGTGGCGATAAAGACAACCCTCAACTCCACATGTATTCAACTTTGTCAACATAAAAGTCTTATGTTGAAGCCTTAAACAGCCTCACATGCTACAGCAACCTACTTACAAATCAAATCAAATCAGTCAAATTTATTTATATAGCGCTTTTCACAACTGATGTTGTCACAAAGCGGCTTCACAGAATTCCAGTAAGACAAAGATTTGACATGAAATGTAAAAAGCAAAATGTAAAACCCTCAAGTGAGCGAGGCCAAGGGCGACAGTGGCAAGGAAAAACTTCCCCAGCTGAGGAAGAAACCTTGGGAGGAACCAAGGCTCACAAGGGTGACTCATCCTCCTCTGGTCAATCTACTGGTGATAATAGTTAGTTACAACCAAGCATGGCAAAGCTACAGTTCATTTTTGTCAGCTTTACACCTCAAAGAATCTCTGGTTTATTTGTGTACACTCCATACTCTTAGTGGCACCGTGTAACGCACAAGTTAGCGAACGACTCTGCAAGTGGAGCCATACTGGGAGCCAAAGTATGGCTTTGAGCCACGGCGCAGTTTGGAGAGAGGGATATTATAGTAGGGGTTGGAAGCAGATTTTGTTAATGACAACAATATACACCACCGCACTCCTCGAGTATTTGAATTTTCGCCGAATATCACAGCCGAAGCTCAGAAGTCCAAAATATTGTATTTGGGACAGCCGTAGTTTAAAGCAGTTTAAAACTGTAATTCACTCTTTAATTTTTTTGTGGTTATGTAACTGAGAAATACCATATTGACTGAGTTATGACGTTTTATTAGTGCACATGAGCAATTATCTTTAGTTCTCCCTAATTTTATATGAAATTAGCTGCTCACCAAACTGAGATCTTTAAATGTGTTTAGCAAAGTATCCCCCATTGTAATGATCACTAAACAGTAAAATTCAGAAACATTTGTTATTTAATGTATACTTCTAGTTCATTATTCCTCATTCAATGTTTATTTAAGCATTGGGTGAAAATGAGGTCCCACTTTATATTAAGTGTCTCTAATAACTGTGTAATTACACATGAACAACATATGCAACAACAGTGTAACTACTGATGAATTAATGCCTGTTACAGATGGATTAAAGTAGTAAAGCTTACGTAATTACATATGTGTATCAACTTCAGTTTTGCCTTTTGTAATTACAATAGTGGATGATTCCTTAATCAAATGTGCTGTAGTTTATTATATTTACGGGCATGTTTTAAAATAATTGTAAACATTCTTTCTGTTACTGTTAATATTTAACCAGAATTTGGAGCAAAAGGCCATCTCTATATTAAAGAAACAGTTGAAGAAGTTTGTGCAGCTGCTGACTGTGGATGACCCAGAGTGCTCTGAGAAAGAGGTGGAGGAAAAGGAGGATCAGAGAAGTGTCAGAGATGGAGCGCTGAAGATCACACTGCATGCTCTAATGACCATAAATCAGACTCACCTCGCCAACAAACTGCAAAGCAGTATGAGCAATAACATTTTTCCATGTTTCCTAATTTCACTGGTCATCCTCTCAGATCCACTGATCATGCAGCAACACTTTTGAGATCTACAATTGCACACTGTAGTCTTTTGCTTGAAATAAATATAGCACAAAAAGTAAGGAAATTTATGTTTGTAGATTATTTATTTATTAATGCTTCTTGGCAATAAATATTTTACCGTTGAAAAGCCTGTTAATTTCCCTTTTAAATGGTGCCACATTTGTAAGAAACATGTATTTGTGGGATGAGCAGTAGAGCTGAGTATGTGGGTTGCACCCATGAAAAATTTGCTAAATCCTCTCTGCCAGTGCCAAACAGCTGCCAATGCCAATACTTAGTTCTGCTGCTCATCCCGCAAATGCATGTTCCTTACAAATGTGGCACCATTTTAAGGGAAATTAACAGGCTTTCTAACAGTATAAGATTTATTGCCCAAATGTTTTGTTACAACAAAGAAATAATCTACCAATCACAAATTTCCTTACTTTTTGTGCTATGTTTTTTAGCCCTCTTTCAAACTGTTCTTCAATCGCTGGGACCAGTGTTATTTAAGATGGAATGGAAAATTCTAATAGGTATTTGGCATTTACATTGACCCCAGAATCCTTGGTGGATTGGTCAAGAGGAAGCCCTTACAGGCTATCAGAGGCCTGATAGCAAATAAAGCTGTGGCTCTAGGCCTTAACAGCTTCTTCTACAGACATACCTTTATAAAACATCCATACATCCTTTCTAAAAAGTAATGACCCCAAAATGTTTGAATCATTGAAAATTATTAATATAATCAAGATAAGTGTCAATCATTGACTGGGTTGCATTTAGGTCATATAGCTATAATATACGTTAATTAATAATACATGTTTCTTGTTTCCATTTAATAGAACTGGCTCCTTTTTCTCATTTGAAACATAAATCCAGCCTGAGGGAACATTTCCAGAAAATTAATGAAGGAATCTCAAAATCTGGAGCATCAGTACTACTGAACAAGATCTACACAGAACTGTATATTACAGAGGGAGGGACTGGTGAGGTCAATAAAGAACATGAGGTGAGACAGATTCAGACAGCTTCCAGAAAACCTGCAACAGGGGAGAGACCCATCTCATATAATGACATCTTTGAAGATAAATCCATCAAAACAGTGCTGACTAAAGGAGTTGCAGGAATTGGAAAAACAGTCTCTGTGCAGAAGTTCATTCTGGACTGGGCCGAAGGAAAAGCGAATCAAGATGTCCTCTTCGTATTTCCACTTCCATTCAGAGAGCTGAATTTGATGACGAATCAAAAGCTCAGTCTGACGGCTCTTGTTCATCTGTTTTTTAGAGACACATTTGAATTAAAGCCAGAAGACTTTTATAATTACAAAATCATGTTCATATTTGATGGACTGGATGAATGTCGACTTCCTCTAGATTTCCAGAACAATGAGCGCTTAGGTGATGTAACACAATTGGCCTCAGTTGATGTCCTTTTGACCAACATTATCAAAGGGGACCTACTTCCCTCTGCTCTCCTGTGGATAACTACTCGACCAGCAGCAGCCAGTCAAATCCCTCCTGACTGTATTAACCAGGTAACAGAGGTACGAGGGTTCAATGACCCCCAGAAAGAGGAATACTTCAGGAAAAAGATCAGTGACCCTCACCTTGCTGAAAGAATCATTACACACATTAAGTCTTCAAGAAGCCTCCACATCATGTGCCACATACCAGTCTTCTGTTGGATTGCAGCCAGTGTTCTAGAGAGGATACTGGGTGAAGCAGGGGCTGATGACATTCCAAAGACTCTGACTCAAATGTGCAAACATTTCCTTATTTTTCAGATCAAAAACAGAAAGCAAAAGTACCAGGAAAAGCATGACATTGACAATGACCAAACTAGAAAGTTTGTCCTGGCACTGGGTAAACTGGCTTTTGAACAACTGGAAAAAGGAAATCTGATCTTCTATGATACTGACCTGAAAGAGTGTGACATTGACGTGAAAGATGTGTCAGTGTACTCAGGAGTGTGCACTCAGATCTTCATTGAGGAATCTGGGCTGCGCCAAGACAATGTTTTCAGCTTTGTGCATCTGAGCATTCAGGAGTTCCTGGCTGCTTTGTATGCATATATGTGCTTCATTCTCAACAACAGAAATGTACTTCTACCAAACAAGACTAGATTTTTTGCTTTACTCTGGAAGTCAACAATGTCTGATTTCCTTAAAAGTGCCGTGGACAAGGCCTTACAGTGTGAGAATGGACATCTGGATCTTTTCCTTCGCTTCCTAATGGGCCTCTCCTTGAAGTCCAATCAGACTCTCTTACGAGGCCTACTGACACAGAGGGGACACTCACACAGCAAAGAGGAAATTGTCCAATACATCAAGGAGAAAATTAAGAAGAATCCCTCTCCAGAGAAAACTATCAATCTCTTCTACTGCCTACATGAACTGAACGATCATTCTTTAATAGAGGAAGTCCAGAAATACCTGAAGAGAAGAGGTGGTCCCAGTGGAGCTCCTCTTTCCTCCTATCAGTGGTCAGCTGTTGCATTTTTGATACTGAATTCAGAAGAGGAGCTGGATGATTTTGACCTGAGGAAATATCACCCATCAGAGGAATGCCTTCAGAGGTTGATGCCAGTGATCAAGGCATGCAAAAAAGTTCTGTAAGTATGTTCATGCATTTTCCGTGCTGTTGCTGTGTACAACACCATTTAAACCCTATATTTAATTGAAGATAGGGCTGGAAAATTGTATTGTTTTTTTTTTTTTTGGAAAAATATAAGTCTGTTTTAAATTTGATGTCAACAACCCCTTTCAAAAGGTTGAACACGGAATAATGACTGGTAAGGGTGTGTAATGCCCCCCGAAAAAGGTTTATTGACAGTTAGGTTGGAAACATAATGGGTTTTCAAAAAGAGTATTTCAGAGAGGCATAGTGCTTTCAGAAGCAAATATGGGAAGGGGTTCACCACTCTATTAAATAATGCATGGGAAAGGGGTGAAATAATTCAAGGACTTTCATAACGTATGGTACATAATATTGTGCCGGTGCCAAGAAGCGGAGGGGCATTTGTGAGGTCAGATTTATTCATCAGTTTTGTCATTCATCATTTATGTGAGGTTACTAAAGATCCTATACGTTGAAGACATACGCTGACCCTACAGGGGTTTCTTTTTTCACATACGTAATAACAGATTGAAAGATACTCAGATTTTTCTTTGTTATTTTCATAATTAAAAGGATCAATTTATTTTTAACGGATCCCTAGGATGTTAATGTGTAAAATGCAAAATGTCTATTGCGCTGCTATATGCACTATGATCTATAATTTTGTATCTTCCAAGTTCTAGCTGTGTTTTGTTTTTTTTACAGTTTAAATATATCTTTCTTTGTTTGTAAATATATCCAAATACAAATTCTTCAACCTTACTCAGTTAAATGAGTTCCCCGTTTTCTCAGCTGTCATACTGTTGTGCCTGTTCAGGTGGGCTTACCTACCTGTATGGTGTCTTTAGGACCATTTTATTTTGAGAGATGAAAAAGCTTTAACAATATGATCTGTCAAAATGGCAGGGATTAGTGTTGTCACAATATTAAAATTATGACTTTCGATATGATACCTGTCTAAATATCTCGATACCGATACTGAAACGATACCATGGCAAAACGTTCTCTAAAGCCGAGGGTGGTCGGCAAAAACGCTGCTATCTGCTTGTTAAATGTGACACCACATGTAATGTTTCACCATTTCTGGGTCCAACCGCACCTTCGACTCTATGTCATACATTCATAAGACTTACTGTTCGAATAAAGCTGAATGCCTCAATCAATTATGTGATCTCAGTTCAGAAAAAGGAAAAAGGAAGCAATTGTGTCTTTGGCAGCCCTTTTTGCACATTCGCAGCTCATTCTGATCTGTGTGAGCTGCTGTGTGGACCGACTGTGCTGCTCTGTCTCTACAGCAGATGAGCTGCTTCGAGGGAGCTGTCTCACCCGCTCACGTTCAGTCCCGGTGTTCTAATGAGTTGTGCTACCGGCTATACCTCCTTAAAGTACCATACTCATTGTATGTGGTATTGTACCATTTTTAATGGCAAAGTATTAAGATACTTTTCTAGTATCAGTATACCGTGCAACACTAGTAGGAATGGTCTGATTTGTGATATGTTTTACAGGCTGCGCAAGTGTAATCTGACAGAGAAAAGCTGTGAAGTTCTGGCCTCAGTTCTCTCTTCAAGCACTTCGGTTTTGAGGGAGTTGCACCTGAATGAGAATAAATTGCAGGATTCTGGAGTGAAGCAACTTTCTGCTGGACTAAGTAATCACCACTGTAAACTGAAGAAATTGGGGTGAGAGCTAGCTTGTGGTTAAGTCTTTTCTGAGTGTGGGTTTGTCTCTCTTTTATACTGACAAAGAATGTGTTGTTACTTACAGAAGTAGAATGTGTTTCTTTTTTTTTTGTCTGTAGATAGAAAGACAGATGTGACATGTACTTGTGTGAGCTGCAACATTTAGGACTTTTGTGTTTCTGCAGGCTGGAAAACTGCAGTTTTGGAGAAGAAGGCTGTGCTGTATTGGTTTCATCTCTAAAATCAAATCCTTCACACCTTCAAGAGCTAAATATTAACAGCAATGCCACAGGAAATTCCTCTGTAAATCTCCTCTGTTCTTTACTGGAGGATCCAGACTGTAAACTGGAGAAAATACAGTAAGTCCTAGAGCCTGAGCTGTGCCATGCTTTACTTCAGAGAAGCACACACTGATAAGCTCTGAACTACCACTTACACTGGAAAGAGCTTTCTCTGAATTTTTTTATGTAAAGTATAGCATAAATGCCGTTTAGTTTCAGTAAATGTTAAACAATGTAATTACACATAGACACAAAATAATGCGATACAAAGACTATTGTAGTAAATGCACAACACAGAACTGACAAACACCAAACTGCACTCAGTGAGGAACACTCAGACTTAGACTAAGACATTTAAGCAACAGAATACATTTGCCTCAGTTAGAGTGGGACTTTCTCATTTTTTTTAGCATGAGGTTAATCAAAGTAACCAAAAAGTAACCAAATATTACATTTCCTACAACCCTTCTTACTAATTACCAGGGGTTACAATAACTGCACGAGGGATTGTAACTTCTTTGTCAGGTTAATTCATGAGCCATTTTGTCAATTTAAAGTTTGGCTAGTTAGCCAAATACAGGCTGTTATCGGCTGTATATTACATATTGCAAGCAAAGATTGACAGTTATTGTTAGGCTGTCAGTAGCACTTGAATGGACTATTGTTGCATCTGTGTGTATGCCCCTCTGTTGAGGACCTAAGCTTTATAAACAGTTTCCAACTCTGCATGCTACAGCAATTCTTTTGAAAGAACTGTATTAAATGAAATGAAATTTACCTCACCTAGGTAGTAAGTTCCTGTTAACAGCAGCCACTTTAACATATAGACATACTCACATTTTATGGGCATGGTATGATCTGATTTTTAATTTGCTTTGTAGGCTGCGTAATTGTAATCTGACAGAAAAAAGCTGTGGAGCTCTGGCCTCAGTGATTTCCTCAAGCTTTTCAGTTCTCAAAGAGCTGAACCTGAGCGAGAATAAACTGCAAGATTCAGGAGTGAAGTTGCTGTCTGTTGGACTAAAGAATCAACACTGTAAACTGGAGAAACTTGGGTGAGATTACTTTCTTGTTATTAATTCAGATAACACACATACCCTCCTTGTCTTGTTGTAGAGTATGCATAATTATAACGTTAAATAAATAAAATAATCTTAGTATAATTTTAGCTGCCCCCTGACTTGTTTAGCAGGCATTAAGGGCTCACTTTGTGTACACAGTGCCGTTCCATTTTTCACCTGAAAACCTGTAGAAATCTGCAAAAAAAAAATCAGTCAGAATTGTATTTGTTTTGTTTTATTGTCTGTAAAAGTTTTTGCAGCCTTTTAAGCTTTCTATTAGCTGAGTATACTAATAGTTTGGTGTGAATGAGAGTGAATGGAGTTGTACACTTGTGTCTCTGCATCACACTGCAATTACAGCCCGGAAAGAAATGAATACAGGGCTGGTACTGTTTTTTCAGAGGTCACAGTATTTGTCCAGTTTTTATAAATTCTGTGATATCCACAATGTTTAAGGGAATCCCCCTTAATATTTCAGGACTCCATCAATTAGGTGCATATCAGAGTATGGCACAGGGTGCTTGTCTATGTGACACCAATTTGACAAAGGAGCATAAATTGGTGTTTAGTCCTCACATACAGTATTTTTCCTTATCAGTTTTATTTGAGAGTTTGTTAAACACAAAGAAATAGTTCTCCAGAGTTAATCTTCATGGCTAAAGAGTTTTTTTTCCCTCTCTGCAGGCTAATTAACTGTGATATTACAGAAGAAGGCTGTGCCACTCTGGTTTCAGTTTTAAAATCTAATTCCTCAAAGCTGAAAGAGCTGAATGTAAAGCATAATAAACTAGGAGATTCAGGAGTTAAGCTGCTCTCTGATCTACTGGAGGATCCAAGCTGTGAACTACAGAAATTACAGTGAGTTACTGATTTACATTTTTTATATTAATGTCTGTAAAAAAAGAACATTCTTAACGTTTTAGGGAACATCTTTTCATCTGAGACATGTCAAATACTTCTGTGAAATGATTGAACTATATGTTGTTCTGGTTTAGAAGCACACTCCTGTAATTCCATAAATATGTTTGTGTATTATTCTCACTACTCAAATGAAGGACAAATGAGCTAATCTTCAGATGCTCTTTCAAGTGCACAAATGTCATTTTGAGTATATTCCAAAATTTGTCAGAATAATAATTTTGATTTAATCTTTTTCTGTGTCCCCCAACTAACATCTACTAATGTCTTTTGGGACTAATAAATAATTCATTAGTTTTCTTTACACTGGTGACCATAGGTGATGTAAATGTGCGAGGTCTAATGTGAGACTGTGAGGCTGCCACCACTTGCTCATACACGGACAGATATGTAAAGATGTTTTCATGCTCATTTTTAGCTTAAGAAAATGTAAGAAATGCAAATAATACATTAATATTTATAAGCACTTACAGGCATTTACTACATCTCACCAATGCCACTCATGGCTTCCACCATAAAAAAAGTACATTTGGAAAAGATAAGACCCATATTCCACTCTCTGCTCAAACTGCCTGTTTTAACATGGGATTATACCATATTAGGAAAGAAAAAGGATTCTTAAAAACGTTATGTGTTTAAGCCAGTGTGACCTAAAAACCGTTATGTTGGTTTATATATGTGAATTTCCCCACTGTGGGACTAATAAAGGATTATCTTATCATATGTCAGTGTGTGTAAAACAGATCTGAGGGATCTGAACTTTTAGTTGTTATATTTCTAGCACAGTTCTTGTGTGTGATCGTGTTTATCCTGATGTTGAGTGTGAAGTTTGCTAATTGCAATGTGAAAGTTAATGTTTCATTTCCTGTGTGTTTTTGTTTTTACAGCATCTGAAAATGAAACACTGCAGACTTGGAGAGAATTTAACCGCTTACATACCACTCACTACACTTTTAATCAAATGCCCCATTACAACAAATCAGTTTGTGTAATTCCTTCTCTCCTAGATTATCCATAATGCACTCTAAGTGGTATTATTGAATAGTGGGAGCATTTAGGAACCAAAGCAACTTACTTAACTCTTAAGCATACTGATATATTTTGGAAAATTGTGTGCTTTTGGGGGCAGCATGGTGGTGCAGCAGGTCGAGTCGCAGTCACACAGCCCCAGTAGGTATGCTTTTGACATTGTGGGGAAGGCCTTTTTGGTTCCAGGATGACTGTGCTGCAGTGCAAAAAGCAAGTTTGGTTGGGTATGGTGGGGAAAACTTGACTGGCTCATACAAAGCCCTGACCTCAACCCCACTGAACATTTGGGAACATTAGAACATATTGCAAGCCAGGTCCTCTGATCCATCATTACTACCTGACCTCAATAATGTTCTTCTGGATGAATGGCAGGCGGCACGGTGGTGCAGCAGGTAGTGTCGTAGTCACACAGCTCCAGGGACCTGGAGGTTGTGGGTTCGATTCCCGCTCCGGGTGACTGTCTGTGAGGAGTTGGTGTGTTCTCCCCATGTCCGCGTGGGTTTCCTCCGGGTGCTCCGGTTTCCTCCCACAGTCCAAAAAACACACGTTAGTAAGTGGATTGGTAAATCAAGTGTCCGTAGGTGTGAGTGTGTGAGTGAATGTGTGTGTGTCTGTGGCGCTGTTATATCTACGTCAATAGTAATATTTATGGATTTATAATGAGATGTTGATGTCCCCGGACTTTTTTCTGTATTTATTCATTTTACAATAATACTAATAACATTAATAGTGAGTAACATAGAATGAAAAATGATATCAATAAAGACAAAAGCAGGACAGCAGATTAATCAAGGTAACAATAAATGAAAATTTTGAGAGAAAAGTGTTTTAATCTCAGATTTAAAAGATGAAAGTGAATCACAAAGATGGAGAGACTGCGCCAAGTTTTCCCCAGTTTTGGGGCCAATTTAAATTTAGGAATGGACAGAAGGCCAACATTAGAAGACCTAAGTGAGTGGGTAGGAGAATATGGGATGGAGGAGTTCAGTTATGTATGAGGGTGCAAGATCATGCAGAGATTTGTAAGTAAGTAATAAAAGTTTGAGTTGTGAAAGTGAGACAGGTAGCCAGTGCAGCTGGTGTAGTATTGGAGTAATGTTGGCAGTGAACATACTGAAGTTGACGAATAATTTTATTGGGAAATCCTATTAGGACAGAGTTACAATAAAATACTTTTGTATGCTTTTGATAGTTTTGTGTGTGTGATTTTTTTATTTTTTTTTACAAAGTTCATTTCCCAATTAAACAACCTGTGATATGATCATTCTCTTGAAGCTGTATTGAACTGAAATAAAACAACAACAAATTGGTTTCATCGAAACCCAGTGTCACAGCAGGTACACAGTCACACAGCTCCAGGGACCTGGAGGTTGTGGCTTCTAGTCCCGCTCTGGGTGGCTGTCTGTGAGGAGTGTGGTGTGTTCTCCCTGTGTCTGCATTCTGTGTTCTCCACGGTCCAAAAATTCTGTTGGTAGGTGGATTGGCATGGTGTGTGTCGCCCTTTGAAGGAGTGGTGCCCCCTTCAGGGTGTGTTCTTGTATTGTGCCCAATGATTCTGGATTTAAAGCCTCATAGACTTTTTTTTCATCTTTAGAATTTGATGCCTAAAACACACTCTGGAAATTTGGAGGACATCATCATTCACATAGCTACTGTAGATCGCAAAAAAAACTGCTGGTAAATATCATATGGAAAATAAATTATCAAAACAATGTTATCAGTAAGACTAGCTATGTTTATTTTTCTTTTGACAAACAACTTGAAAGTCCCTAAAATACCTTCTGTAATTCCAAGGAGAGGAGGAAGCCCCCCCACCCCCACCCCCTTCTCATCTACTTTGGCGGTAGTCGTGGGAGGCTTTGCACATTATGGGTTTAGCCAATCAGATTGACTTCAGAAGATTCCATTATTAAGCTGTGCCAGTTCTTGAAGTGATTATGAAACCCACAAGGCTCAAATGCATTACTAAGGGCTGGCAGATTGGCTGGAAACCTGTGCCAATTTGGTGATTCTTGGTAATTATGAGCTGCCTGACATTAACCCTCACTTTGGCTGGATGGGGAGGGGCTAATAGGTGGTCATGTCTACTTGAGTGACGACATAAATGCACAGACACTGGTTTCTAATGACAGGAGCACACACATGATCATTACACAAGCTGCAGTAGCCATGGATTACTGGTATCATCCACAGGCCCGAGAGGAGGGGACTCAGACATCTGCACAATACACACAAACACACACGCACACAGTGGGTCAGACATCTGCAGAGCACAGTAACCAAACAACACAGATGAAAATAGAACACAAGAGCCCACCAGTGTGGATTTACAACAGGCCCCAATTTTTCACCCCATTTGCCTTTAAACTGACTCTGATCGTCAGCAGGTCCAAAACAAATGGTTGCAAACTTGTCAGAAAACTAGATAGTTTGGTTGGGCTTTTGCCATGTCCTACAGTGAGTGTGGTTACATGTATATCAATCTATCATTGGATTTCAGCATTTGATAACATAAAGGATTATGTACTTTGATTTCTTACATGAAGTACTAATGTTGATAACAGTTGGTTCATTGAGGGTTTATAGATAGATAGATAGATAGATAGATTAAACATACAGAGAGAGAGAGAGAGAAAGAGAATATTGTTATTGATACGTGTAAGTTTCCCATTTCACACCTTAAGCAATAAAGTAAGAGGCAGGACACATTTTTCCGGCTTAAGGGTAATCACATTTATCTAATCATCAGCACAGGGCACCAGAAACATCACCAGGAATAGAACAGCATGCATTTGGTGAGATAAAAGTTTAACTGTTTTGATGAAGTACCGGGATGCTTAGAGTACCTATACACAAAGAGAAACAGGTTTCATTGGAGTGATTCTTCATAGCATCTTATTACTTTAAAAATTTGAAAAGCATGAAGTGAATAATAGCCAACGATAGACATCACCATCTTGTGTCCTCCTCCTGCAGAGCTCAGTCTTTAAACCCGTTAAGCTCTAGACATTATGTGGAATGTTAGCACTATCAGTTAATCCTGTGAGTGTGTTCATTATAATCTGAGAAGGTCAGGGATGGTCCAGCGTGGATGGATCAGTGTTTATGGAGTGAGTTTCAGTCCCAGACACAGCGCTAGCTCGTTCTTCTGGATCTTTCCATCTCCGTTCACATCGCAGTGGCTCAGCAGAGCTCGCTTAAACCTGTCCAGGTCTGCACCACTCAGGCTTGGCTGGGGAGGAGCATGAAACCACTGTTTAATTCAGATAAACAATGCTGAAATTTGTAAACAATAAATGCCAGCTTTAAAGGAATACTCCAACATCTTCAACTGAATCTGCTTCATCTGTAGGGTAATTGGGAACCCTCAGAGCCTGCCTAACCTCTTGGGGGGACCTAATGGTTTCTATGAAATCATTTGTAGGATCTACGTCCTCCCATTGGATAGGGCTTCAGGTGTCAAACAGAAAGCCAGACATTTCAGATTAACTACTAGTGTTTATAAATATGGGACTCATAGGGACAACCCAAAAAAAGTACCATTTTAGATAAACAAGGTTTTGGTTTTATTCTGACAGCCCACTACTAATGCAGCAAATACATTACGTTGAAAACTTCTGGAGTTTTCCTGTAACGCCATATTCAGAATTATACCTTCACAAGTTCCATCATGTCTTTCACAAAACCATCCACCTCTGGTCCTTCCAGTTCACCAGTCTTACTCTGTTAAAATACAAGCACACACACAAATACAAACTACAAAAAAGAGGAACTTATGTCAAATCCACTTTTTGAATTACAGTTCCACACCTACCACGTCATAATGAGCAAAGATCTTCTCAAAATCTCTCTTCCTGTCTTTCTGACTGCAGGCCTGGAGAGTGCACAGAACAGTTAAAACAGAAATGGAGATTTGTAAATGTAAATGAAAATTTACAAACATTTTCAAAGTTTCTGCATAAAACACTATTGTGGATATGAAAAAAATATATATTCAGAGAGGACTCGTGAAATAGTTCACTGCAGACTCACGGTGGTGGTGATAGGAACCAAACATTACACTCTCCTATCACTACCAGTCCAAACAATTTTGTCTTGGTGAGTTTTTGCTAGAAAGCCTCTGCAAATGACTTGAGTTATTTTGAATTACATGAAAGTCATCAACTCATCTATACTTTTATTGCATAGTCTTACACATTTGAACACATTTGAACTGTAATATTGCCATTTCTTTAGTTCATTTCATTCGGTGAGCTACTTACGTCCATCTCAAACTTCAGCAGAAAGTTTTCCTTTAAAGACAAAATTCTGGTAGCAAAAAAGAAAAATAAATGTGAGCATCAACTTCATTCAAACAAGACTAGGCACACCAGAAAACATTAAAGGTATCTTGTTTTAACTTCTGAACTAAACAGAAATAAATATCTACTAATACCTGGCCAAGTCATTTAAATCCAGGTGGCCATCTTGGTTTTTGTCAAACATTTTCATCTGGGAGGAAAAAAAAAGACCAGAGGAAAAGTCCACTCTCAAAAACTGCCCTCATCATCAGCACCAACGTCATTATCATACCAACAAGCAAACCCACTTAAACCCTGAAGGATGTTTAGTGTGAGATTTAATAGATTAAGTACGTACAATTCTCGACTTCTTACATTCTAAGTGTTTAGCTATTATAGCTATTATTACTATTATTACTATTATTATTACTAAGCTATTATTATTAATCAAACACATTGACTTCAATGGAAACTGACTTACACTTAAAGGGCAAGTATACTGTATGTCATATTTTGTACACATCCCTTATTAGTGAACTTAGCTATTTTAATGAGCATTTGTTGTAAACACAGAGGTCCTTTTAGATCAGGGGTGCACAACTCTAGTCCTGGAGGGCCGTTATAAAGCAAAACTTGGTGATTCCACTGCTCACACACACCTGATTCAACTTATCTGTTATTTGCCAGGTTTACTGGGTTTATTTTAGCAGAGGAATCACCCAACTTTGCTGAATACAGGCCCTCCAAGACTGTAGTTGTGCACCCCTGTTCTAGAGACACTGCCCATGATCCTATGGGTATCATCCTCAGTGCCAAGCAAAGTCTAGAGGAGTTTACAGCCCCACAAACCTGTGTTTTCTTGCACTTTGGTCAAAACCTTTGGGATAATTCTGAGTGGAGACTGTGATCCAGAACTACTCACTTAACAAAAGTACCTCACCTCCCAATGTCTAGAGCTGAATAATAATTATAATACAAAATAAATAAATAAATAAATGAATAAAATATTTACACACTTTGATGATATAGTGTGTACTCTGAACTGCTGACAGGTCCAGACCACTTAAGAAGTCAACCGAGTGATTAAAATGGTGAATAATGCTCCCTCATTCATTGTTTGTGTTTGTTGCTGTGATGGAGGTTTTGTGACTGTACCATAGCGTCCGTGTACTGATCCAGCTTTTCCGGGGTGATGCTCTTCTTGTGCTGCTGAAACAGATCCTGCAGGAAACTCTAGAGGGCAAAGGCAGAGCAAAACATACAAGCTTAACACACTCTCATATCACTCCAACTACACATCAGTACAGCGCTTCAGACCCACATCAAGTCCCCGTTTCACCCTGAAAACATCTGAGACTAAACACAAGATGAAGACAATAGTGATGTAACCATACACAGCCTTAAGAACACAGTATTCACTGTGATAAAGTACATATAGGGATTGACAGAGGGTCTGGATTTGAGTGTTGAATTGATATTGTGAAAGTGATTTGTTTCTGCAGTGATCTAATGATCTTCCCCACAGACTGGTTATAAATAAACGGTACTGAACAGACCACCCAGACTTCTATTAATTACAAACTGTACAAACCAAAACTTCCCAGTCATGAGCACAGGTGTGTCCATAGTACAATCTCCACCTCTCTCAGCACCACCCACTCCACTCTGTTAGGATGCAGTTAGATGTGAAGATGTCTAGTGGAGGAGTTTTCATCGAAGACAGTAAAAGTGAAATGTTCAGAAGTGAGGGTGAAGGATATATTTGTGAGAAATGTTTAAATGTTTCAACATGCTGTTTCTAATAAAGATTTTCAATACGTAGAGGGGTGTAAGAACTCCCAAAGTAAGGTAAGTTACGATGCTACATCCCAAAGTGCAGAAGAATGTAGAGAGACATAGTTCATGTGCCATATGCAAGACTACACTAAAAGTGTGTGTTGTCCTAGAATCCTTGAGAAAATTTGCCTCACCCTTTCGCATCAGTAGATATTGCACTAATAAAATTATGTTAACTGTCAATAACTGATCACCAAGTGCCACAGTCATCACAGAATGTGCTATAACAGTAGCAGGCCTGTAATGACACTCTATATCATTGTGTTTTATCATATGATCAACATGAGCTGTACAGTGTAGCTCAAAACGGTTCAGACAGCAGGACATCAGTAGTGTCCCTGCAGTAAGGAGACTAAGGCTATAGCTAATACAACATTAATGAAACTACGTTGCAGATTCAAAAACGGTAGCTGCAGGCATCCTGAAGATTTAATGTGGTCAAATCCTTATTGGAAAGTCCTTTAGGCCAGTATCTTGGCATTGGATCTCCTGTGCAAAACTCAGAAGCAAACGGTAGACACCAAACAGGACTTGGCTGACAACATTTGGAGGAAAGTGACAATATGTATTGTACCTTCAGTTCGACCGCTGATATGAATCCACTGCTGTCAGCATCATAATTCCTCCAGATCTGCACACAGACACAGGGGTCAGCAACTAGTAAGATCTATTACTCAACCCAGACGTTATAAACCCCATTCTGAATTATCTGTGCTTTACCTGCAGGACAAACACAACAGGTCTTAAGGATAAACCTACTGCTCCTTGAAGTAATTCCATTGACCACAGATAATCTACTTTATGCTGCATTGTTTCATTCCAGTCAACAAGGACCACACATTACAGACAGTTGTCTACTGGAGTGTGGCTGCCTCTTGTGGAATAAAACATTCAGAATCTGTTGATTTTCTAAGTGAAGACAGTGAGGACTTCCTAAAATATTTTAAGCCACCATTACTGTTTATTGTAACTTCAGATTTAACAAAAACAGAACACAAAAAATATTCAGCACTGCCAAATTCAGGTGTGTTTTCTGTACAGCTGTGTAAGCTTACTTTCACATTTGGCCAAAAGTGTTTAAAAAGCTGAAGGTAATTTTAAACAAAAACGTGTTACAGCAGTTGAAGAAAGCCACCATTTGGAATGAAAATGGAGAAAACTGTTCCCTCCCCCCTGCCATAGAAGAACCTCCTACTGTTCCCTAAAGAACCCTTTTGTTTAACTAAATATTAAGTGCGAGGAACGTTGGAATTGAAGTAAGTTCCACATGCTTTATGTGTTCAGGTTTTTCCGAGCCCTATCCAGCCAAACCAAAAGCCATTTAGGAGCCTTTTATTTTAGCCCCACCAGTGAAAGGCAGCTCTGTGGTGGTGGATTAATGTGTTTTCCATTACTCCTCAAATAATGAGGGGTTTAAACAGTGAGTGATCTGTTTAAATCCAGCGCCCCACTGGATACTATGCTCTAGTGATGTAGCAGGACTTTTATGTGTCTACATGTGATCATCAAGCACAGGGGTGTTAAACTGCAGTGCACTGACCCTCATAAACTCCACACTGTTGTCCAGTGGAGTCTCTCTGCGGAACAGCAGCAGGAAACTCTCCTCCTCCGGCAGCAGGACAGAAGTCAGCTGTCAGTGTGTGAGGGGGGGGATTAGATACAGAGGGACAGTTAGAGAGAGAGACAGAAATAGAATGGGTAGATGAATGAAATTATGGAAGAAAAAACAGGATGGATGTAAGAGGGAAGAAAGGACAGAGGGATAGAGGGAAGAATGGATGATGGGAAGAAAGAAGGGGAGAAGTATCTAAAAGATGGATGACGAGAGCGACAGATTGACGGACGGACTGAGAAATAGAAGATTAAGGCAGAAAATGGTGGGATGAATAAATGGGTAAATGGAGGAAAGGAATTATGAATGGAGGGAGCGACAGACAGAGAGTTGGATTGATGGATAAAGGAATGGTGGCTAGTCAACCTGGTGGATGTGCAGTCTGCCCCCGGTGCTGGAGGCTCGGAGTCTTTGCAGTTTCTCCTCCAGCAGCTTGTCTCTCTGAAACGAACCCAGAGTTAACAATGTTCCTGGGAAACCCACAGAGTGAAGAAAAGCAGCGCTGCCTCACGGGCTTTTCCTTTATTAGCACTGAGTAAACATCATGCAACATTAATGGGGATTTCATTCTGTTCAAACAACACAGGTGAACAAAGGCAAAAAGAAAAACAGGTGCAGCAGCTGTAACGTTGCATAATACAGGGTAGAAGCCACATTAAAATATTGATTTAAACAACATACATAATGAGCAAGTGTGAAAATCACTACCATAAATGCCCCAAATCTAATACACTTTATTTCTGTATAGAACTGCGTCCCTCATCTATTACCACAGTCTACTATTTTCAAGTTCTTTTTGGATGAAATAAAATGATCAAGCATCCAAATGAGAGGTTAGAAATGATGTCTGGAAGTAAATTGTAATTCCATTATTAAAACAGTAGACTCCTTTACGCACTATAACTTTTACTATATAAAAACACTCAGGAAAGTGCAATGTAAATGTACAGTATATGAGTTAATCTACCCATTTACTGCCCACAAATGCTCCTGACCACAAATGAGTTCCTTGATAAAGTCACACACTTTTGGGAGTGTAGCTATGTTAATAATAAGGTAAGACAAGTAAACAAGAGGAAACATTAGCTTACAGTCTTCCCTAATTTCTTCATCACATGACCAAACAAGTCGTCCAAGTTCTTTCTCTCAATGTAGCCACGATCTGTGATGATAAAACAAACGCTGAGTAAGTTTGATAAGAAAAAAGAAGGTAAAATATGAAGGATTTATTTGAGTACAAATGTATTATATCTCCATTCCGTCAGCCCCTTTCACGCTGATGTGGTGGTGGTGTGTTAGTGTGTGTTGCGCTGGTGTAGAGTGGATCAGACACAGCAGTGCTGCTGGAGTTTTTAAACCCTGTGTCCACTCTCTGTCCACTCTGTGAGACACTCCTTCCTCATTGGTCCACTTTGTAGATGTAAAGTCAGAGACAGTAGTTCAACTGTCGCTGCACAGTGTGTGTCGCTCGTCCTCTAGTCTTTCATCAGTGACACAGGACGCTGTCGGCTGGGTGTTGTTAGGGTTTCAAAAACTGCAGCAGTACTGCTGTGTCTGATCCAGTTCTACCAGCAGACCAACAGTGTCACTGCAGCATTGGTGTGTATATATAAAGGCATACAATTGCTCTTAAGCAGTCATAATTACATGCAAGAGTACAGAACTTTTTTTTGTTGTAGAGTCTAAAATGTTCACAAAGCTCTAATCATAAATGATCAGAAAAATGGCATTACAAAGTTGTATAATGTTCAATCAAGTGCTGTGTATTTAGGGAGAGCAACTTACTATAATCAACAACAAAAGCCTGTTTCTTTCATTACAGGGTGTTACTTACAATACCTGAGAAATGCACTTTTACAGCAAAAGTAACAGAAGCCCCTTTATAAATTTGAAAATGGTACATGCACAGAACCTAAGGGATCTTACCTTGAGGGTCAAACAGTCTCCAGATGTGGAGGAAAGAGGCAGCGTCCAGGCGGCTGGATGAGCTGTCCATGGTGCTTGAGCGGCGAGCAGGTGACTGGGCGCAACTCCTCTGAGCCTATATGTCAGCTCAGACACCTCCCCCTCCACCTCCACACATTCTTCTCACACACTCCACTGAATGAGCGCTCAGCCATTATCTCACCCACATAATGAGCCGCTCCGCAGAGACAACGCGTAATCTGCCATGATACACAAATACAAGGGCGCTCTGACAATAAAGAGGGGGCGCAGGGATTTAGACTTGTGTAAATTAAGAAAGAAATAAACACCCCAAACACAGCCCCCCGACTGGATACAGAGCCCAAAATAAACCTAAACTACAGTGCTCAGCGTCTTTCCCATTGTTTGGAATCCAACAGACCCCAATTCAGTGTATAGTCGCTGTCAGAGCCAAACATTATTTCATATAAAATCCTTTATTTTTATTTATTTACATTTTAACAATTTGCAAACATCAGAGGTCACTCATTTTTGTCAAAATTCTATAAATTGAGCAAAAGAAATGGTCATATTTCTTATATTTGCACCTAGTTGAACTGAAAGTTAATCTAATTTGTTTATATTCTTTAAGGTCATTATTTTAGAGACTTATTATAAAAAGTAGTCTCTTAAAAAATTATGATAATATTTTCAAAATGTCCATTTTTTTTCAAAAGTTTTTTGATCCTAAATTCATTCAACAATGTTAGGAGTCTTAACTTACCTTTTTATTCCAGTACAACAGTCCCTTAAAGAGGTAAAGGCATTGGTTATTATAAAACAAACAAACAAACAAACAAAACCCCCAAAAACCTGAAGTTATTCTTCTCCACTACAATGTTTGTTGTATTTAACCTTTAAATAACATCACATTATGCCACATGCTGCCAGTCACTGGGGGGCCAGTTAGCAACATCGCAAGCCAAGGTGAGGTACTGTGTGCGGTGTTAACAGAGACATTCTGCATTCTAATGGGAGTTTAGCCTACTTACATTTTACATTTACATTTACAGCATTTAGCAGATGCTCTTATCCAGAGCGACTCACAGTAGTGCTTAGAGTTCAGACAGAGTGTGTATCCTAGCTAGTACAAATAGATTGGGGTCCAAACTCCCTCTGAACTCAGACGCCTGGCAGAACAAGGGCCAGTGCTGACACCTGGAAAGAACAAAATGTAGTAAAAGCAATACATAATACAATCTAATCAGTGCTCAAACCTATACTTATAACTTAATAGCTCATAATGATGACTTATTATATCGCAATAACAAAAACATGAAACGTTTTTCATTGTTATACTTTACTCATTTATTTTCCAGAAAAGATGGGACATTTTACAAATGATTTTATGAAATGATTTAAAAATTCGAATAAAGTTTTATTTAAGTGACAAAAATACCAAGAAAAATGTCCTGTTTTTCCACTGAGCAGATTAAAATAAACAAGATTTGAGAGTAATGCCTGGAACACACCAAACAAATTTGGCAGAGGAAAATAAGAATGAAAAACTTATATGAAAATAATTAATGTCACACTGTTCTGAAGCATTATATTATACGTAGGTGAATACAAAAAGTAGAAAAGGAGCATTCAAAAATGGCTCAGTATTTGTAAGCAAGAATAGGTTGTTGCTCATCCCTTTATGCCAAACATCATAAAGGAATTAAAACATGACATTTAATCAATGCAATACTGCAAATAATTTAGTTATTTAATCGTTTTGAGGAATACCAGTCCATGTAGGGTAAGGATGGACACTAATGTTGAATGGGTGTGACCTTTGAGCCCTCAGATGGCACTACATGAGAAATTGTCATGCTCCAGTAATCAGTATAGCTTGGGAGTATTAAAAAACTGCGGTCACTTAACAACACTGCAATAAAACAAACAAACAAACAAAAAAATTTGAAACGCTTACACAAAGAGAACATCTCTCATGTTGTGGATACATCAGTGATCATGGCATGGATGACTTTCATATGTGAGAAGTTTCCGTTGATGTGGAGGCAAACATTGGGCTTCCAGGGACATATATGCTTCCATC
This sequence comes from Hoplias malabaricus, assembly GCF_029633855.1. Lineage (NCBI taxonomy): Eukaryota > Metazoa > Chordata > Actinopteri > Characiformes > Erythrinidae > Hoplias > Hoplias malabaricus. Next base: position 16,015,446 of record NC_089803.1, on the reverse strand, counting down.
AAGACAACGTCTTTGACTGGGAACTGCATGTTTATTTCAGCAAGACAATGACAGGAGTCATTCTGTATGCACTACACCCTGTCATCAGAAGAGACAAAGTGCGTATGCTTGACTGACCTGCCTTCAAGTCTAGATCTGTCTATGGCGCATCACGTAGAGAAGCAACATCGACTACAGATTGTTGAGCGGCTGAAACTCTAAAAAAAAAAAAAAAAAATAGTATCCTCAACTCCTCAATGATTAAACAGTGTAAATAAAAGGAAAGTTGATGTACCACTGTCCCAGCTTTTCTGGAACGTGATGCAGGCATCAATTGAAAAATGTGCTTATATTTACAAAATACAGTTCGATTGTGCCGTGTAAACACTGGAATATGTTTCTTTCTGCTTGCGCCTCTTAAGTATTGCTACAATAAATAAAAACAATCAGATTCTTGTTTGTATGGCATTAAAAAAAAAAAGACGTTTCTGGAACTGGGGTTGGTATTTAATGTAAATAGTGGAAATGGAATACCATGGATAAGCAGTAGATTGTAAAGTGAAGTTCTGACAGAGCCTCAGTTTTAAGTAAAACAGTGTAAAATTTAATAGATTAAAAATATATATTTTCAGTTGCTATATATACACAAATCATAGTATATAGACAAATAAAGCAGGACGGTATAAATACACAGAAAAAAATAGTAATTTTTTCCGGACAACCCTTTGGCTTTGGGCATGACCCCATGTCAAAATTCACCCAATTAAACCATTATAACAACATAAATATTACATGCACAAATATGTTTTATATTTATGTTTTTGTGTAGCCTAAAAATTAAAATTAGAACTTCAATCATTTTCACATTCTTTTGTTATTTTATTGTTACAGTTGCTTAGTATTAAACATGACAATTGCCTTTATAAAAAAAACAAACAAACTATATATATATAATATAATAAGTATATATATATACTCTGCGTTCACAGTCATTAACACTGAAATCATCACTGTCTAAAATAACACTCACGTGTACTTTTTGATACAATATTATCCCCAAGAACAGAACAAATCAATGCTCATGCTTCTGCAGCACTTTTGCTTTGATTGAAGTCAAATTTTTAAACTACTGAATTTTCTGGTTATTTTTTGTTCAATAAAATGACACTAATCATATTTAATATTGAAAAACAGTGGCATTAAGATGACAAAAGAGGAAGAGTATGATTGAATCAATAATTACAATTGTATGTTACACTTATTCATACACCGAACATATTTATATATGTCATTTTTAAAATTGATGGGGTTTCTTTAATAAAGAAACTGTACAAAACAAAATCCGTCACCAGATCAAAATGAAAAAACATGATAAAACAGTATATATCAGTAAATCAATTTTGTAAATCAATCAGCAAGTACATCTAAATAAGTATAAAGCCTTTAACGGTTAAAGGTTTGATGAAACAAATGGACATACTGACATGTGCTTCCTTTGTGTATTAAAGGAAATAACCAGCCTTTGTAATCCTGCTCACAGTGTTCAGTTAGTTCAGTTCACTCAGTCTCAACACTTTTCTTGAGGAATATCTTTAAGCAAAATCTGTTATAGCATTACATTTAGCCCTCCATAAACATGTGTTCAGCATCCAGTCATAAACGTAAAAATAATTCAAAATTCTATAAATTGTCCCCATTTAGAGACGCTTCTATGTAAAGTCTTATTCAGAGTCTCTCTTTATCTTTGTTCATTTGAGCATTGTTCACCTCTCATTTCTTTTGTGCTTCATAGTTATGATAGGTCCATCTGTGCACTACATGTACGCATCCACGACCAGGAGAGAACCTACAGCTTTTAAATGTACTGCTGATAATGGAGTAACAGTGGTCCCAGTAAACATTTAGCCGTTGATTCAACGTTGAAATAACGTAATGACTGCCGTCTAATCAACGTTCTCTTAAGGTTGAAAATGAAAGTTGAAAAGACGTCCAATCACAGACATTGAAAAGACGACTATTAGACGTAGTTTGGACGTCCATTGACGTTATTAATTTGGTCCCGAAATAAATTACTTGTATAAAACGCGTTTTGGACGTCCACTGACGTTATCGATTGGTCACCACTTAACTAACTTATTAAGATGGATACTGGACGTCCATTGACGTTTAAAATATGTCCTTGACGGACAGACTACTTTTAGACCTATTTTGAACGTCCAGGGACGTTCCTTGTTTACTGGGGTATAAGGTATGCTCTGTTCATACCTTGCATGAATATATTTTATATATATTTTAAACCAACCTCAGTATTATTGTTTAAGTGTCTGAAGCATCAGGGACCATATTCACAAACATGTTGCATCATTGTATCAAAAAAGAGGCATTTAGGGACTTCTTCCTATCTCCCACACAGACCATTGTCAGTCTTAACCACCCCCTGATTATTAGAACTGGGTTTGTGAGGAGGATCCAACACCTGCGCCTTCGGTTCCTGTGGTTCTGATTCTTTCATTGTGTCTTTGTTGTAAAAGTCAGTAGCCTATTTCTCTGAAGCACTTCTCTGGTTCATGAGGATTGTTTTCCTCTACTGTCCTGGTTGCTTGGTGTTTATTCTTCTGTTATGTCCAGGTTTGGTGTTTCTGGTGTTGGGTCAGAGTGATGGTCAGATGGCTGGGGCAGTATGTGGGAGTCTTCTGTGGTGAAGCTCAGAGCTAAAGCGGGGTCTGTGGGAGTCGTCAGGTCAGCTGCAAAAAAAAAAAAAAAAAAAAAAAAAAAAAAAAAAAACTATTATTGAATTATCAGTGAATTCTGCTATTTAAGGTCCCATAGTGTAAAACCCTGCTAACACTGCTCTGTCTGACAAAATGATACACACACACACACACTCAAGAAAACTACCATTTCAGTGTGACTTTTTTAATTGTGTAAATTTATATTTTAGTGTGTGTGTGTGTGTGTGTGTTTTCACTTCCACTGATGCGTTAAATAAGGAAGCCACATTTCTTTGTGCATTGTACAATGAATGACAAGTCACTGTTGCGCTGAGAATGTTCCACTGGACTGTAGCCCAGTTCTGTAAACCGATGGTTGTAAAGTGCAGATGGACCATCACCTGTCTCTTTGGCAGGATTAGTAGAGGAGAGACGGGAAGTGCCACGCTGTCCTGTTTCTGGGGTGTGTGCTGCGTGTGTGTGTGATTCAGCCTCAAACACACTGTCCTCTGCTCCAGTATCTAGCACTGAGAAGTGAATGAAGATACTGTATCAGCAACAACAACACAGTAAGATATTACTGGAGACAAGTGTTTTCAACCAGAATAAATTATGATGAAAATTATTGTATTTTTTTTTCCCCACCACCAGTCCTCGCTAAACAAAAGGAGAATATATCAATTACAGATATGAGGTAGGACTCCGTCTGTGCCAGGATGGACAGGTGACTGCTCCTCAGTATCTGTCTCAGATGGTGCCCCCTTGTGGTCTGGAACCAGAGCCGGCAGCCTAGGGTGTACCGTGATGTCATCTGAAGACCAGAGAACCAGATTCAGAGCAATATAAACATAAGCATATTTTGATTGGTTGCTTCATCAGGTGCAAAATGTCCACAATCTCAGACATGGATTTCCTCTCCTTTTGAGGAATACATTTTACTTGAAACCAACACACTTCTCTTGTAGTGAATTTCTATTCCAACACTTGAACCATTAGCTAAAAACCTGAAAACAGTTGAAGAACAAAATCATATTTCCAGTCTGCCTTTACATCTGTTCACTTCAGTATCAAAGGTAAGACAGTTAAATAAATAAATTGAATCACACCTGCTGAAGTGCTGGAGCTGCAACTGCTCGGGGGGCTGGAGAGGGGGCTCAGAGGGGCCAAGGGACTGGGGAGATGCTCCTGGCTCTGGAGTCTGCCTGGGTTTGCAGGCGGTCCTGAAGGCTGGGGGTTCTGAACTTGTTTGGAGTTGACAGGATGGGGACTGAGGGAAGATTTGGGTGGTGCTTGGGTGGATGCAGGTGAGAGTTTGGCTGCAGGTGTGTGAATAGGTAAGGGAACATGCTGAGAAATAAGAGCAGGGGCAGGACCACCATGTTTTGGCTGAGAATGAGGAGCGTGGGCTCTTAACGCAGGCTCTGGATGGTGCTCTTTATGGAGCAGCTTCTCTACAATGCTCGTGTCCCCCTCTCCTGGTACAAGACGGAATTGATACAGAATTAGAGAATAATAAACAAGGTGTAGAAGCATTTCTATTTACTGATTGCCTCAAAAGTGTATTATAAATGTATTATAAGAACACCAACCGTGGTCAGGCTCAGCTTTGGCTGTAGGAACTGAGGATTCGGGTGCCTATGAAAGATTTCACAAGAAAGAAAGAAGTCAAAATATCTTCAGAAATATCTGGGAAATTTGGCATTAAACGCTCACTCACCTTCTCCTTCATCTTCTCCTGTTTTGCCCGCAGCTGTGCCAGGAAGTCATTGCCCATCACCTGCACCCCCCGGATTCGCCCTGCCTGTGGCCCTTCTCGTTTCTTACTCTCCTCTGGGTGACCTTTAGTCTCAGAGGCCCCCACTACATCTCCATGGTCTCTGGGTTCAGATTTCTCAGCTTGGTTGTCCAGAGTCCTGACTGGCTCAGGAAGGTGTTCAGGAACTGGACTTTTGACCTCCTTTACAGTCTTTATGGGCTCTACTTCGTCCGACTCTTCTATAGACAGCGATGCAGTTATTGATGTGTTGGGGGTTGCTGCCATGGGAACTGCTGTGATTGTTGTCGGGGTAATGCTGGTGGCTGTGGGGGTGTTTGTGTGGGGACTAGTGGGGGGAGTTTTTATGGAGGATCGAGATTTGATGAGGCTGAAGAAGCCGCTCATGCGAGACTCTCTCTTCTTCTCCCCTTCCACAGACGCATCTTTCGTGGAGAAACGCCTGAGAGAAAGAAAGAAAGAAAGAAAATTAACTCACAATTTAATCTAAACATGTTACACTTAATTATTTATGTCCTAACATTTTACAAGGTGTCTACCTTCCTTCAACACAACCTTTGAAATATTGCTGAGGTACAATATAGTACTCAACCCAGGGATGTGTAAACCACACCTCATTTCTGTGGAATGGACACAACCTAAACATTTTTGACAGTCCCAGAATATATGTGCATGACTTGCATCAACACTGCAATCATTTGTTTTCATTTATCTTTAAGAAACAAACCTGAAAGTGACAAAAAAGTGTCAACAAAAATTCTTATGTCTCACTTGGATATGAGCCTTGTGACTTTTTTGGCAAAGAACTCATCCAGTCCCTCGTCAACCTTTGCCCCGAGTCCGTCCTGCTCAAGGTCTTCAGCAGGAGCACGCTTCAATGCCTGATGAAGAGTAAAAAACACAAAAAAAAACCAAATAAACAAATGAGCGTGATCAGAGAGAGAGAATTTAAAATGAACACAGGGACAGTGTCTGAGTGTCTGAGTGGATCTGTGCGAGTGTGTTTAGTCGGGTCTAATACGTACAGGTGGTTTGCTGGGCTTGGTGGTCTTTTTCCTGCGAGGTCTCAGTTTAGTGATGTGCTGCAGCTTTGGACTCTCGGTTTCTGGCAGGTTCTTGAAACACACGCTCAGCTGATTCTCTGGCTCCGCCTCCAATGGGGCTGGGGTAGGAGGGAGGGGCAGGTCATCCATGTGCATGGGGACGTGCTCCAGAGCTTTATCCAAATCAAACTCCAGCTCTTATAAAACAGATGTATAGATTAAACAAGGAACTTCATACAACTCCAGACTTCAGTTGATTCTTTAATACAGTCGCAAATATGTCATTTGGAATTGCAACCATTTCTTTTATAAATAATGTTAATATTCTGTGTGTGTCTGCACTCATCGATACAATACACAGGTCATGAGTCTGCAGTCACCAATACAGATGCATTTTATGTGTAATCTACTGTGAAATAAAGTGATTCTACATTGACAAGGACAATTATTGTCACTAATATAAAGCGCAATAGCACCCTCTTGTGGAGCAGTCCCTAGTGTTTGTGAGTGAGTGAGTATCCACGGAGTGCTAAAAATAAATACAGATAAAATAACACATTACAGACGGCTAAATGTTGACAAACATGCAATGACTGCAGTAAACGGATGAATATAAGTGATGTATCTGCATAACACAGCCCTTCCAAACAATGTGATATACAGCCGAAAGTGTACAATTATGGCACATCACTACTGTATTGTCAGTCTGCTGTTGTTGTGAAGCTCATTTGAAGTTTTTCTAAAAAGCTTACCAAAGGCCACAGATACGGGTCGCACCATCCTGAAGAGAATACTTTTCCTTTTGGATGTGGGAGTCAGCTTCATATTAAAAGAAAACACAAGTATTAGTTAAAGTTAGTAAAACAGTTTAATGAACCTAGATTAACACCCCCCCCACACACACACATTTAATTGTGTTTTATTACATATACTGTATATTATGTATTAATTTAAATTATATTAACATCTATACATTTGGTAGATCTAGCAATTATCTTCTAATTTCTTAAAAATAAATAATTCATATATTACATTTTTTCTCAAAAAAAAATGATCATTTATCAGCATCATCAGAAAATCACTTTCTACAGAGACCTTTAAAAAAAAAAGGATTTAACAATCGCTTGGGTGTAAGTCCAGCCTGTAGGATGGAGGACTAATGTCTTGGAATCCAGTCACACAGTGTAATACTCAAGCAATAGCAACATTACTAATGATCAAAATTATGTTTTCTTTATATCCCCTCAGAAAGTGTCACATTCTAGAATCGTTAGAGAATCGCCTACAAGATTAGTAGGTTATATCAACACACTGAACATACTGAACGTCCTTCTTCTGTCCTGTTGTGGGTGTATCTGTGTGTGTGTGTGTGTGTGTGTGTACCAGCAGTTCTGCAGGAGGTGATGGAAGGTTCTCTGGCTGGAGTTGTCTATCATCCACAACCTCAATCTCTTCTGAGTCATGATGTAACAGGGGCTGGCCACGCCTACTTAGATGCTCCGCCTACACACACACACACACACACACACACACACACACAAAGAGTGATGATCCCTGCCTGATGTTTGCATATTCAATAATTCAATAATTATGATGTAAGTAAAAGCATTTGGAAGCATACAGTAGTTCTCAGAGGCAGTGATACTGTGTCTGCCTCTGTGTGTGCATGTGTTTATGTGGGTAAATACTGACCAGGGTGTGTTGAGAGCGAGAGAGAGACTCTAAAATCTCATCAATGATGCGGTCAGAGAGAAAGGTGGCCAGGCTGAGCTTTACTTCACTGAGATACAAAAATAAACACAGGTATTACTAAATAAACATGGACTTAATCACTTGTACAATAAAAGATAACAGACAAATGTGGTGAGAGAGAGAGAGAGAGAGAGAGAGAGAGAGAGAGTGAGAGAGAGAGAGAGAGAGACTGAGAGAGAGAGAGAGAGAGAGACCTGATCTTGTTAATTATGTCAACGGCAGACTGTTCGAGCAGGGTGTTGGTGATGAAGGTCTGGGGCACACTCATCTTCCCCTCACTCGACTGCATCAAAACAGGCCTCAGATTTGCTTTGTGCACCACATGAGGACACACACTTTCTGCTGTGTCCACCATCGTCACTAGCAAATTCTACACACACACACACACACATACACACAAACACACACACGTATGGGATAGAGACAAATGCAAAGAAAGAGAAACATTCTGTTAGAAAGTGGTTCTCCTCTATATGTTTACCAACATTAAAATCATAGACTCACTACCACAGAAAATGTGTGCTATCCTCAGTGTATGACATGTTTTACTTGTTTTATATTATCACTGGTTTGTGTCTAAGATAATTATCCTACATTTAATTTAAATAGAAATACTTTTAAATGGTCCCTGTTCCTTTCTCCTTCCTTATACAGAGTAAGCCTGTAACAAGTTCAAGCAACATATGTGAAACCTCAGCCTCCACTGCCCCCTGCAGGTACAGACGACAACGTTCACTTTCAGGACAGTGTTTTGTCCCTGTCAGAGCACTACAACTCTTTTTTTATATATTTATTTATTTATTTTAACATATTTTTTATGTTTAGAAGTAATGAACTTCCCCAGTGCAGAGAGAGAGAGAGAGAGAGAGAGAGAGGTCAGTATTTACAAATCAGACATTCTTAATCTGAAGAAGTGAAGAAAGAACTACTGCGGCGTCCCCCTATTTGCAGTACATTATATGTATCGACTGTCAATGGATTTGTCAAGAGTTTATCTCCTGTGCCTATTAACTCTGATGTTATGGTGAGACTGACAAAATTCTGAATACCACCTTCAGACTACTATCTGGCAGCTGGATACATGGCCCACAATAATTAAATGATACAGATCCAACAGTTATTGTGATGTGTGAGGAACCTGGAGCTCACCTGCAGCTGTTGATCTATAACAGTGCTGATCTCTCCTGCCATGGACTGTAGTTTCTCCTGGATAGGCCCCACCCATGGGCTCTCCACACCATCACACACACCTCCACCACCACGCCAGGATGAGCGCAGGTGGTACATACTCGCCAAAAGCTTTAGGAGAACAGCAGAAATAATAATAATTATAAAAATAATAAAAAATAAATAATTATAATTTGTTCACTCTTCTGCTGAGAACATTCCAGTACGAGTTGTAATGAATAAAAGAGAGAGGAGACAAAAGAAACAAGGCAAGACACAGTTGATATACTACACATCCCAAACTGATCACCCACTGGACACATTATTTCCAGGAATGAACACACATAGAATCTTATACATTCATTTATTATCTCTAAGCGCTTATCCAGGTCAGGGTCACGGTGGATAGTTAGAATCACTGGGCGCAAGGCAGGAACACACCCTAGAGTGGGCGCCAGTCCTTTGTAGGGTGACACACACTCACACATTCACACCTATTGCCACTTTTGAGTCTCCAATCCACTTACCAACGTGTTTTTGGACTGTGGGATGAAACCGGAGCACCCGGAGGAAACCCATGCAGAGACAGGGGGAACACACCACACTCCTCACAGACAGTCACCCAGAGGAAACCCATGCAGACACAAGGGAGAACACACCACACTCCTCATGGACAGTCACCCAGAGGAAACCCACGCAGACACAGGGAGAACACACCACACTCCTCACAGACAGTCACCCGGAGGAAACCCACGCAGACACAGGGAGAACACACCACACTCCTCACAGACAGTCACCCAGAGGAAACCCATGCAGACACAAGGGAGAACACACCACACTCCTCATGGACAGTCACCCAGAGGAAACCCACGCAGACACAGGGAGAACACACCACACTCCTCACAGACAGTCACCCGGAGGAAACCCACGCAGACACAGGGGGAACACACCACACTCCTCACGGACAGTCACCCGGAGGAAACCCACACAGACACAGGGAGAACACACCACACTCCTCACAGACAGTCACCCGGAGGAAACCCACACAGACACAGAGAGAACACACCACACTCCTCACAGACAGTCACCCGGAGGAAACCCACGCAGACACAGGGAGAACACACCACACTCCTCACAGACAGTCACCCAGAGGAAACCCATGCAGACACAAGGGAGAACACACCACACTCCTCATGGACAGTCACCCAGAGGAAACCCACGCAGACACAGGGAGAACACACCACACTCCTCACAGACAGTCACCCGGAGGAAACCCACGCAGACACAGGGAGAACACACCACACTCCTCACAGACAGTCACCCAGAGGAAACCCATGCAGACACAAGGGAGAACACACCACACTCCTCATGGACAGTCACCCAGAGGAAACCCACGCAGACACAGGGAGAACACACCACACTCCTCACAGACAGTCACCCGGAGGAAACCCACGCAGACACAGGGGGAACACACCACACTCCTCACGGACAGTCACCCGGAGGAAACCCACACAGACACAGGGAGAACACACCACACTCCTCACAGACAGTTACCCGGAGGAAACCCACGTAGACACAGAGAGAACACACCACACTCCTCACAGACAGTCACCCAGAGGAAACCCACGCAGACACAGGGAGAACACACCACACTCCTCACAGACAGTCACCCAGAGGAAACCCACGCGGACACAGGGAGAACACACCACACTCCTCACAGACAGTCACCCGGAGGAAACCCACGCAGACTCAGGGTATGTGTGTGCGCGTGCGAGTTTGTGTTAGTCTTACTCTTTTCGAGTTGCGTGCATCCTGTACGAGTTTCTCCGCTGCCCTCATGTCCTCAAGGACACTCTCCCTCTCACTGAAGCGAAGAGAATTCAGATGGTCCTGCACCTTTACACACAGCCTGTCAATCATCTACATACCAAAAAAAAAAAAAAAAAAAAAACTGTAGTAACTAATGACAAATAATCTGGAAAATGTGATTAACCAATGTTTACTCATGCTTTGATTTTACTGATGCCTTCATTCCTGAATCTATCGTCCAAACTTCACCTGGATGTACTCTCTGATCCAAAGATGTTCTGAATGATTTAAAAATGTCCAATTAATTAATTATTTTGAAATAATTAGCCGGCAGCATCCAGCTGGTTCAACCAGCGCAGCTCAACAGCCGCATTTACGGAATAATCTCATCTATTTTAGGTACAATAAACATAATATTAATGTAGGATGTTCGCTCTTGACACACATATGTAACAAGTCACAAGTGCGACTATAAGTGTATTCATAAGGTTTACATGATATACATCAATAAAAAGGACAGATTATTAAACCGTAGGTAAATTTATCGTTATTAAGACGTTGTGTGACCTGTTGTGTGGTGGATGTGACAATGCCCTGCTGTAGTCTGTAGGCCTGCTCTTGCAGATATCTCCTCGTTTCATGGTTCCTCAATAGATACTGCTCCATCTGGACTCAAAGAAATCAAACACATACATCGGGCTGTTATTTAAACTGTACAGATATATTACAAAATATAATGATCCATCCACGTTACTGTATAGTGCAAATAGTCAGTGTCTTCCACTCAGTAACTGACTCATTGTGTATCATTGTGCATGTTCTGACCTTCATGAGGGCATCCTCAGTTTTCTCTGGGTTGGATTTAAGAGCCAGCGCAGCATCCATGATGGGCACTGGCATGAAGCGGATTGTGTAGTTTCTGCAGGACATGAAAAATGTGTAATCAAGCTACCCTTTGTACACATACAAACACAAAATTAAATATGAGTTTGACTCACTTCTCTAAAGCAGCTGCCACGTCCTGCAGACCCTGAGCACTGATGTTATTCCTGTCCCAAATTACAGTTCTGGAACACACACATTTTTACTATTTCTGTGTATTTCTTACAATTTTTATTTTTAAATATTTACATACAAACTTAGGCAAATTTACAAAACAAATTAATTTAGGAACTGGGCTTGTAACTGGAAGGTTGCTGGTTTGACCCTCAGAGCCGGCAGGTCATGACTGAAGTGCCTTTGAGCAAGGCACCTAACCCCCAACTGCTCCCTGGGTGCCGTGGCTGGGGCTGCCCACCGCTCCGTGCATGTGTGCTCACTGCCCCCTAGTGTTCCACTAGTGTGTTTCACTGCATGGATTGGGTTAAATGAGGAGAACCAATTCCTCTGCAAGCACAGTGGCCAATAAATTCTGATTCTGATTTGAAAATGTCAAGTAAGAAATATTTGTCACGGCATTCATTAGGAGTTCCATCAAAGAATAATAATAAAAGTATGTGCATTTATTTGTACTGTTCATGGGGTTAATATTGTATCAAAATGTACATGAGAGTTTTGGTTTAGAAGATTTAAAAGTGGTAATTTTGATGTTTTTGGTTATATTTTTTGAATAAAATGACAATCGTCATTTATTAGTACTGCTCACAATTTACCATCAAATGACAAAAGCGCTGGAGAATGTTTGAATTCTAAATTACAATGTTACATAAGAATGCTTTAATCTGTGGGGCCACTGTACACTACACCACCACTGTGTAAGTGTGTAACCCGATTAACCTGAGTTTAGTGTTGATCTGCAGGGCTTTGGCCAACATCTTGGCCCCCATGTCGCCCATTGAGTTTCCGCTGATGTCCAGGCGAGTCAGAGAGCTGTTTCCTCCCACAGCGTTCAGCACGATGGACAAATCCGCCTTCAGCTTTGAGTCGGCCAGCGAGAGAGAACTCAGAGGCTACACAGACAAAATCATCAGATATTTAGTCCACTTTCGATTAGGTTTTGTTGTTAGTCACCATTTACACATAATAATAAAGTCATCACATTTCCATGTTTACACTCTATGTTGTTTTATATTCACCAAATCATGAATCATATAGATACTGGAAATGTATTCACAGGTTCTTATTTGCACATGTACACTGATTAACATATAACAGATTACAATTCTAGGTTTGTGTTCTTTAAAAACCATCACAATTAATATTTTCAGTTTATACTGAGGTTGTGAAGTACACTTAGACTATAATCACACACTCACCGATTCTTCCTCCTGAATCATGAGAACCAAACTACTCAGCACCTGTCCTATATTCCTGCAGGCAAACAAACATTAGAGGGTTTCTAACATAGAGGCACCTAAAAGGGAATAAGACATAAATGATAGGATGTTGCCAATAGACAAGCAGCTTTCTAGTCATCTCCAATAGTCTTATGCATGCCTACATGATCAAACCCATCAAAAATGTTACATCCACTAGCTCATAGACCTATTACAAATGTAAATTCCCAGGAAATACAGTGTATAACAATAAAAATTTTTTTTAAAGGTGTTAAAATATATTTTTCTACTACTAATTCAGAAATGTTAAAACAAGGCTCTATTCATAGAGCACCTTTCATACAGAAGCAATTCAAAGTGTTTTAGAGAAAAAGAAACAACTAAATTAAAAGCCAGAATAAAATTATAAATGTCCAATAAAACAATTACAGAAAACGAGTAAAACGATTAAAATGATTAAAACAATTTAAAATGATACAATAAAAGAAATAAAATGCCGTTACAGAAAAGTGCAGAATATTTTAAACTGAGCTGTAGCTGCTCAAACAGGAGTGTTTTAAGCCTTGATTTAAAAGTGTCTAAAGTTGGGTCTCTTCTAATATTCTCAGTCAACTGGTTCCATTTAAGAGCGGCACAGGAGCTAAACGCTGCCTCTCCATGTTTAGTTTTGACCTGAGGTAGGACTAACTGACTAGTTCCTAAAGAGAGTCCCTGAGAGCTCTGCTCCGCTCATATCTCTCTAGTAGATCTGATAAATACACTGGTCCTACCCCATTTAGACATTTATAGACCAGTATTAACACCTTAAACACCTTATTCTGTAACAGACTGATATCCAATGTAAGGATCAGTGAGGATGGGGTGATGTGATCTCTTCTTTTGCTCTGAATGAGAACTCTGGCAGCTGCATTTTGAGTCAGCTGAAGTGGTCTTTTGTGGAAGTCCAGCTAAGAGACCATTACAGTAATCATTGCTAGAAATAAAGGCATGGATAAGTTTTACCAGGTCTGGTTTAGTCAGAAAATCTCTAATCTTACTGATGTTCTTAAAATGGTAAAATGCTGATCTAGTTACTGCTTTAATATGAGACTAAAACTGAGATCTGAGTCCATTAATACACCAAGGTTGCGAGCCAGTTCTTTAGATTTGAGGGCTCTTAAGTCCAGATACGTAGGCAATCTTTGTCTCTCATTGCTGTTCCCAAATAGAATAATCTCAGTTTTATCTTTATTCAGCTGCAGAATGTTGTGTCCCATTCAGTTTGTGATGTGTTCAAGGCACTTGCTTAATGAGTCAATGGACCAGAGGCGTTTAGGGACAGGGCCATGTAAATCTGAGTATCATCTGCACAGCTGTGATAGGAACAGTCCATAGTCCTGTAGAATCTGGCCAAGATGAAGCATGTACAAATTAAATAAAAGTGGACCAAGAATAGAGCCCTGGGGGACACCACAGGTCACTGGCGTGTTCTCTGAAATACTATTTTCTATTTCTACAAAGTAGTTCCTGCCTTCCAGGTAAGAAGCGAACCACTTCAGGACTGTTCCTGAGAGTACAACCCAGTTTGCAGGTCTATCTATAAGAATCTTATGGTCAATGGTATCAAAGGCAGCACTAAGGTCAAGAAGCAATAGAAGAGATACCTTTCCAGCCTATGTATTTAAGCGAATGTCATTAATTACCTTGATTAGAGCAGTCTCAGTGCTGTGATTAGACAGGACCTGGAATGGAAGTTGTCTAGGCTGCTGTTTATGGACAAGAAACTAGTGATTTGCCTGAAAAATATTTTCTCAATGATTTTGCCAATGAACAGTAAATTAGAAATGGGCCTCTAGTTACTTATCTGAGATGATTCTAAATTTTTCTTTTTTAGAAGAGGCTTTACAACTGCAGTTTTTAGTGAGCTCCGAAAGACCCCCGACATGAGTGAGGTGTTTACAATGTGGAGAATGTCTGGTGCTATAGTGTGAAACACACTCTTTAAAAATTTAGTTGGTAGTGTGTCAAGACTACAAGTGGATGGTTTGAGATGATTAACTGTGTCAATTAAAATTTCATTATTAACAGCACTGAACTGAGTTTTTATGAGGTGATGGCTAGGGTACAGACTCATTGTTGGATATAGATGTACTAATTGCTTGTCTGATATTCTGGATTTTAGTGTTAAAAAAGAATACAAACTCATTACATCTCTCAGTTGATACTAATTCAGGGGCCATTGGTGTGGGTGAGTTAGTAAGCCTGTCGACCACGGTGAAGATGATTTTGCTGTTGTTAATGTTATTGTTGATGATGCTAGAGAAATAGGATTGTCATGTTTTGCATATTGTCGCGTTGTATTCACGTAGCTTATCTTTGTAGATTTCTTTGTGGATATGAAGGCTTGTTTTACACCATCTACATTCTGCCTTGTGACACTCCCTCTTTTGGATTTGAACAAAAGAAGCATTTCTCCATGGTGCTTTCTGTTTGCAAGACAAAGCCTTCACTTTAACTGGCGCAATCTCATCCATAACACTGACGACTTTTTAATTAAAACTATTCAGCAGATCATCAACAGAGTTGGATCGTTCACATGGTGTAGTGCACATTTTACTCATGAAAAGTGTAGCTGTGCAGTCCTTTATAATCCTTTTCTTGACACAAACTTTTCTGCCCGTGAAGACTGGTGAGGCCCACATATCAAAGAACACACAGTAGTGATCTGACAAAGCAACATCCTTCACAGTCACTGATATGTTGAGACTATTGTTGAGACTGATAACAATATCCAGCTTGTGACCATGACAATGTGTACTCCCTGTAACATGCTGTGAAAGGCCAAAAGAGTCCAATATGGCGTGCAGTTCCTTGGCAAAACAGTCCTTGGGAATTTCGATATGTTAAAGTCACCAGCAAAAACAAAATGGTTAAAGTCAGTAGGAATAAAAGACAGCATCTCTCTAAATTCATCAATAAAATTAGCACTGTGCTTCGGAGGCCTGTAGACAGTTACTAGTAATATCTGTGGTGTCCCTTTCAGAACTACACAGAGGTACTCAAATGTTGTGAAGTCACCAAATGATAACTGCTTGCACTGAAATGAACCATGGAACAGAGCAGCTAGACCTCCATCATTTCTACTGGCACGAGATACATTTAAAAAATGAAAGTCTGGAGGAGCTGACTCCAATAAAACAGTTGCAGCACTACGCTCATTTCACCAAGTCTCAGTTAAAAGTATAAAATCAAGCCCACGTGCTGTAATAAAATCATTAATTACGTGTGATTTGTTTGTGAGAGATCTGATATTTAGAAGAGCTAACTTAGTAACTCGTGCACTTTGCCACAGAATCTCTGTCTCACATTTTATATGCTGTAGATTGGCTACATTCACAGAATCTGTGAAAACAGATAGAAAGAAATATTAAAAACCCTGGTCCTGTTGTAAAATATCACTGTATTCATGCCTCAACGTAAACATCCTCTGCTTGTTAAGGTAAATCTCTAAATTCATTTTAATATGGGATGTGTGTTTAGGGAATACTAGTAAAGCCAGGTGCACAAACAAAAGTCTGAATAGAAGAACAGATAGACTGACAGCTCAGCTGCACATGTTTAGTTTTTCACTTGGATTTCTCTAGTTAAGACCCTCAAACAAAGCTGTGTGGGTGGAACATATGTCATTGAGCTTGCTACTGGTCAGGATACTGTCAAGGTAAGTGCTATTAAAAGGTTAGGACTGTCTGGTTTAACTAATATATTATATATATATCTATATCTATATATATCTCATGTATACTGTGTGCACAAGTAAAGCAAGATACACATTTAGAAAGGAATTTTGGAATTAGTTTCCTCGGGAGTCCACATTCTGATGCAATTTAGAAACTAGCTCAGGTCTAAAAAAAAAGATCCTCACTTGGACTTTATGTTGCTGAAATTCTTGCCCAAAGACAGATGTCTGATGGAGCGGTTTTTGGCCAGCCACACAAGCAGAGTGGTCAGATCAGAGTCCAGACCTGCAACAGCACAGAAATGCCCATTTAATGATGCATGTAGTGGTGTATATTTACATTATTCAGTCTAGTGGATTTAATTATTTGTTTGGAGTATTTTTAAATATGATTTAGTTATATATATATATATATATGTGTGTGTGTGTGTGTGTGTGTGTGTGTATTCTGACCATTGTCTGATATGTCCAGGCTGGAGATGTTGGGTATTTCAGCTATACATCCCTCCAGAATCTGAGATCCAGCTGACCGCAGCTATACAGAATCAAACAGATACATCTGTCGATTAATTTAGCTATTGTAAGAGTCCAAAATAAAATGTCTCATTTAACTAATAAAACGCTACACTGAAACATACAGGAAATCACCTGTCCGGCAAACCCTGGGTAAATGGAACAGTGACAAACACATGTTTACTGCAACAGTATTAATTTATTATACTTTATTTGACCTAAATATTAAAATATTACACACAGCTGATCAATGCCAACCACAGCTCACATGGTGAAAGGCATAAGATTTCAAACAATGATGTAAACATTGTAAAAACGACACTGGTAAGTACAGTATTATCACATACAGTCACGTGTCCCACCCAACCTCAATAACTTCCCCCACGTTCAAATGAGGAAACGTGCGTTTTTCTCTTCCTCAATACACAGTTAGTCATAAAAATACCAGAGTCTGGCAGTTATGTTAAAAACTCCAGTGTTTATCAAAGTGTGGTTGTACCTCACAGCTGCTCAGATCCAGAGAAACCTCTTTCAGGTTGTGGTTACAGGCCAGGCCCAATAACAGAGCTCTAAATACAAAAAAAACACACACACAAAATTTTTTATGTCACTCCAACAGTGTGAAAAAAACACAAACACACATATCTTTGACAGTAAATATAAAGGAAAACATATGGAAGAGTGTTCTTCGGTCGGTTAGTGCTGCTCTATACGGATAGACTTTATGTGAAATATAAGAATAAGATGTAAGATCCATTTAGATACCCCACTTTGTGTGCTCTTATACTCACATGTAAAACAGGAAAATATAGGCTTAAGGCTCAAATATGAGCAAATACAATTAGTGATTAAAATGTACAAAACAAAATGATGTGATTAATTCCTTAAATTATATATTTTGTTGGTTGTAAAGGTCAGTACAGGGAACACACTTCTGCACACTGTTTAACTGCTTCCTTCAACATACTGTTCAAAAATGAAATGTGTGTTATGTGTGTTATATATTTCCAGTATATTAAGTTCAACGAATGCAAGGTCAACGAATGCTTAACTTAATTTAATTTATAGTATTAGCTACACAAATAACTCGAAGAGCAGTGTCAAAACTAAACTTTTGCTTTAGACTGCATGCAGCTTCTCGTAATGACTGACTGAAATGAAGTACCAGAGCTTAAATCAAATTACACTATACTGTTAATATGTATTTTAGTATGTAATATTTTTACCTTTTAATTACAGCTTTAAAATCATTGTATGTTTCAATTAGCTTTAATAGGGAGAACAGAACATATGTCGTTGTTACTCTGGGCTCGGCACTGCAGAAACTGCACTATGTCACTTTTGGAGGAGGGTAGGAAACCTCTCATTGATATCAGTACAGTGCTGTAAAAGTGACTTACACTAGAGGGAGCTTCAGGTGCAAAAACCCCACATCTTAACTAGTTTTCCTTTAAGATAATGTGCATGCATAAATGTAACCTTAATGGATGAAGTCAAAAAGGAGCCTAAGCTAAATGTTAATGACTGTTCAGTTAGTATTTATTTGGCTCATTAACATTACTGGTTCTGTTTCTTTAACCTGTGTCTGTGAAATTGTGGCTGCAAGTCAGAAGTATGAGCAGTAACTCACTTGAGCGCCTCTGAAGGCAGTCTGGTACCCGCGAGGATGATGGTGTTGAGGGACTGGGCGCTGCTGAAGAACTGCTTGAAGGATGATGGTAACTCCTTCCCTTTCCTGTGGGATGTAAAGGAGATACAAAAGAGAATGTAACATGCTGTGTCAAGTTAGTTTTCATTTCCGTAGTTCAGGATCAGGTATTTGCTGTGCAGACCTGCATGTGTGAGTGTGTTATTGTGTTATAAATGAGACAGAAATACACATTAGATTAGTCATGTCCACATTAATTTTATTAGGAACAAATATGACGCATAAATACAATAAGGTTAGTCAATGATCATATCAAATATGAGATCTAAGCAACTCTGATTCCGACAGCAGTCATCTGTGATTTTAATATTGTGGACATTATATATATATATATATATATATATATATATATATATATATATATATATATATATATATATATATATATATATATATATATATATATACAAAAAAATTTCCTAGTGATTGGCAGGTCTGAGGGATGAAGCGCTTTGCTGATTACAGAGGTCAGTGGTGAATAGCTAGACTTCTTCTAGCAGACAAATGCTAAAGTGACTCAAACACATATTTACAACAGCTGTAATCAGAAAATCACCCCCCTTGAACGCTGCACTGGACAGTCGAATACAGCAGAAAACAAGAGCAAATTTAACTCC